>NW_028270158.1:73623288-73963128 GCF_037043375.1 Chiloscyllium plagiosum
GTTGGGGGAGATGAGTAAGCATCAAATGAATTCACTCCCTTCTCTGTGATTGCAGCCAAATTTTCTAATGCAACAGATGAAAGATCAAAGGTGCATCACATCGGCAGGTCAGTTCCAACTCACGATAGTGTAGTTTCACTTTGATTCTCGCCATCTCCTAAAGTATTAGCTGAATGGGGAGATCAGGATCCTGAAGGTATGCTGAGACATTGCGCGAATTATTCCCACACTGTTGGCATCACTTTATATCATAAACCATTTATGCAGCAGACTGTGCTAACCGGCTTCCCTTTAATGCTGAGCTAACACAAACAACTCAGTTCTTTTACAATTTATAGAAGTTCACGTAGAACAAACTGCTAAAGCTTTCCTCACAATCAGCTCATTCTGCACTTAGTCGTGCTCAGTTGCAGGTGTTATGAGGTTCCTTTCCAATTAACGTTAACCAATTAGAGAGTGTGCACGTAACGTATACCCATTCTGGCCGCCCAGACTCCCTGTCCCAGTGAAATTCACTCCTTGTGTGTCTGCACGCATCTTTACAAATATTTGAGAATCAGCTTCTGAATAATTTTTCCTGAGAAAAAGTAATCATTTTCGAATTCAATAACTGCAGAAAGAAAAAGAATACGAGCTCCAAACTTCTCTTTATCATTCATCGCTAGTTTTCAAGTTCTATACTCTAGATATAGATCCATCCGAATGAGGAAATTTCCCTCCTGTTTACTCTCACCAAATTCACATCGCCTAGAAACCTTCTATACGGACACAACTCAGTTTTACCTGGTGTCACGCCACATGATCTATTCGTCTTTTCCACCATCCTATGATACCCCGCTTTGTCTTTTCAAAAGGCATTATCCCCCACTACATCGTTGGCTTCTTTTCCATTTTTCTCTTTCCAAGTAAACGCTGTCCATTCTTCCTGACGTCTTTTCATTCCAGTCATCGCCATCCATGTCTTTTATCATCTCTTTATGTCCCAGTATAGTCCATGTTGAGAAAGGATGCTGGGGCCAAAACAACACATGAAAACCCGCTCTAATGCTGTATACTACCATTACCAATGTAGGGAAAATGGGAGCTAGTTCAGTCAAAAGTGAATCCGTTGGTTGTTGCACAATGGATCAATCACTGATTGGATCGTGACTGTTTTTCCTCACTTTTCTCCCCTGTCTGAACATGTGCTAAAGCATCACAATAAGGGAACATGTAATGCCTACAGTTCAGAAATTGCCTATTCGATGCAACAAATGCACACCAATCCTCCTGGGATTAACCCTCACAGAACAATTCCTTACCCATTTTCTCTTCATTTGCTCCTGAATAAGGCACCTTACTGACAGTCGACCCAGTTGTAGGCAAATCATATCTCTGGCGCTGTGAGGCAGCAGTGATAACCAGTGAGCCACCTTGCGGCCCTGCACAATTATGCAAGGCACATGCGGACGCGTTTGAAATGTCAAAGACGCTCACTTTTGTTGTTGCCCTTATCAGGAACAATAAATCCAGATTCGCTGACCAAGAAATTAACCCAAACCACAGCGGTGAAAGCGCTGTATCGTAACCACTAGTCGACCTGGAAGGACGGCATGTGCAATTGCGTCTTCTCTTAACAGCATAGGTTTCTTTTCCTGCGATGAGAAATTCCTTCCAAAAAAGAGTGTTTCTGACACCGTCCTTTTGCAGCACAGAATAATACATTATGTCAGTGCCAGTCATCAAACATCCAAATATTCTCGTTTCCAATTTCCACTAATTGGCCCACAGCCTGACGTCTGAAGTGTTCATCTGAATGAGACTTTCCCTGCAAAGTTTTAATCTCAAACGAACCAGTGAATGACACAGAAGTCAGATACCGTCAAATTTGTTCATGAACTGCGGGACAACTGAACCCCATTTTGACCCATAGAGGGAACTAGACAGACACATCTTTTGAAAGTGACGAAGGTCTCAGGAGAGCCCAACTTCCAAAAAATGACGACTTGACCCGTTTGGACTATTCTTTCTTCATGACTCGCTTTAAAACCCGATTCTGTTTACATAAGCAGAGGGGTAAACAGGCGGGAGGCTGTCCCTCAAGGATTGTCCCAATCGGCAATAATTGATACCTGCTAAATGTTGACTTCTCCAACTCTGAGGCAGCCTGGCAAGCTGTGGTCTTCCAACTTCCTGCCTGTTTAAATGGATTCCAGCAGATTCATGTCTCTACATAAGGAACAGAAGCATTCAACCACATCCCTGTACGTTTTCGTCCCCCATTGTTTCACCATTACTTTTCTGCTTTTCATGAATCACGTTGTTCTTCCTGCCAAACGAAGGCATTCTTCGCATCAGAACCTTGTCATCCTCATGTTCCTCGAAAGAAAAACACGTATGTGGACTTCCAAAGTGAAACAAATGGGGTCTGGGGGGGGGGGGGGGGAGTCTGCCTATAAAATGACTTCCAGCTATTCCTTCAAAAATAATTCCTAACAACATGGAGAACGCACCCTGGATGCTTGCTGCAATAGTTTCAAGGAAATTCAGCAAGGCTGTAGTGCGAATCGAGGTTAAAACCCCGGGCTCGAACCACTGAGCTATGGCAGCACTAACGTATGAAGCGTTTTGAGACTGACAAAAGATGATGACCTCTAGCAGAAAAACATCGGTCATCTCAGTTTTGTGATACAAGCTTCGTTTTGTGTGACAAAATACGACTTGAAACCCACTTCTTTGATCACTTGTTTGATATAACACTTTGTCAGCTTCCCAATATCTCATAATGTGACAGGGATCAACATTTGTTTAAACTCACACAAAGTAAAAGCTTTGAAGCTTCTTTTATATAAAAGGCACGATGTAGTATTGATACCAGTTCATTACCCTTGATTTCAGCATGTATTGCAGTTTTTCTCAATCACTTGGTGAGTAATTCCTTTCCTTTTGCCTGGTGCGATTTACGTGGCCACGGGAATTCATAATTTATGGCCTTGGCAGGTGACTGTTTGGCACCAAAGGTGAAACAGTTCAAATCGAACATGCTCCGGAGCTTGGAATTCGAGGCAATGCAGAATATCTGAGAGTGCACTTTAAAACATAATCTTGGGTGTCGTGTCCACTGGCTGGGTTGGCATACTATTGACCAGCTCTATTTGCTATTGAGTGGGCTGGAGGACATGACAGTGATAGATAGAAGGAAGACAGTCAAGAGATTTGTAGAAAATGATGAAAAATTTGAAATTTTGCCGCCCGGTGATGGATGAGCAAACCTTGTTGTGAGTACTCCCACATGCTGGAGAGGTATTGGAAGTCCTCAGGATTACATCATTGGGTGAATAACCTGCAACTCCTTCCCTTCCACCCTGTGCGAACCCTTGTGGAAAGATAAAGCTGCGAAGGCCGCAGTGCACGTCTGGGAAAATGGGCGTTCGTAAAAATGCCATTCAGATAATGCACAATGAAACAGTGAACAGAACGCAAGTACACCCTTGAATAGAAGCAGTGGGAGTTAGACCATAGAACATAGAACATAGAACATTACAGCGCAGTACAGTCCCTTCGGCCCTCGATGTTGCGCCAACCTGTCATACCAATCTGAAGTCCATCTAACCCTCACTATTCCATGTACGTCCATATGCTTGTCCAATGACGACTTAAATGTACTTACAGTTGGCGAATCTACTACCGTTGCAGGCAAATCATTCCATACCCTTACTACTCTCTGAGTAAAGAAACTACCTCTGACATCTGTCCGATATCTATCAGCGCTCAATTTAATTCTATGCCCCCTCGTGGTCGCCGTCACCATTCTTGGAAGAAGGCTCCCCCTGTCCACCCTATCTGAACCCTCTGATTATATTATATGTCTCTATTAAGTCACCTCTCAACCTTCTTCTCTCTGACGAAAACAATCACAAGTCCTCACCCTTTCCTCGTAAGACCTTCCCTTCATAACATGCAACATACGAGTAAATCTCCTCTGCACCTTTTCCAAAGCTTCATCATCCTTCTTATAATATTGTGACCAGAACTGTATACAATAGTCCAAGTGCGGCTGCATTAGAGTTTTGTCCAGCTGTAGCATAACCTCATGGTTCCAGAACTCGATCCCTCAATTAACAAAAGCTAAAACACTGTATGCCTTCTTAACAAACTTGTCAACCTGGGTGGCAAATTTCAAGGATCTCTCTACCTGAACACCGAGATCTCTCTGCTCACCTACACTACCAAGAAACTTACCATTAGCACAATACTTTGCATTCCGGTTGTTCCGATCAAAAGGAATCACCTCTCACTTGTCCGCATTAAACTCCATTTGCCACCTCTCAGCCCAGCTCGGTAGCTTAGCTATGTCTCTCTGTAAACTACAACATCCTTCATCACTATCCACAACTCCATCGACTTTAGTGTCGTCTGCAAATTTACTAACCCACACTTCTACGCCCTCATCCAGGTCGTTTATAAAAAATAACGAACAACAGTGGACCCAACACCGACCGTGGCGGTATACCACTGGTAACTGGACTTCAGGATGAACATTTCCCATCAACCACCACCCTCTGTCTTCTTTCAGCAAGCCAATAACTGATACAAACTGCTACATTTCACAAAATCCCATTCCTCCGCATTTTGTGCAATAGCCTACTGTGGGGAACCTTATCGAACGCCTTGCTGAAATCCATATACACAACATCAACCGGTTTACTCCAATCGACCTGCTTGGTCACCTTCTCAAAGAAATCAGTTAGGTTTGTGAGGCACGACCTACCCTTCACAAAACCATGCTGACTATCCCTGAACAAATTATTCCTTTCCAGATGGTTATAAATCCTATCTATTATAAACTTTTCCAACAATTTACCAACAACTGAAGTGAGGCTCACTGATCTAAAATTAACAGGATTGGCCCTACTCCCCTTCTTGAACATGGGAACCATATTTGCTATCCTCAGGTCTCATGGCACTATTCCTGTAGACAATGACGATTTAAAGTTCAATGCTAAACGCTCGGCAATCTCCCCCCGGTTTCCCAGAAGATCCTAGGATAAAGCTCATCCGGCCCAGGGGGCTTATCTATTTTCACATTCTGCAGGATTTCTAATACCTCCTCCTTGTGAACCTCAATCCCACCTAGTCTAGTAGCCTGTATCTCAGTATTCTCCTCGACAACATTGTCGTTTTCTAGACCGAATACTGTTGAAAAATGTTCATTTAGTGCTTCCCCCATCTGCTCTGACTTCACACACAACTTTCCACTGCTATTGCTGATTGGGCAAAATCTTACTCTCGTCATTCATTTATTCCTTAAATACCGATAGAAAGCCTTAGTGTTGACCATGATTCTATCCGCCAAAAACTTCTCATGTCTCCTCCTGGCTCATCTGAGCTCTCTCTTTCGGTCTTTCCTGGCTAACGTGTAACCCTCAAGCGCCCTAACTGAGCCTTCGCCTCTCACCCTAACATAAGCCTTCTTCTTCCTCTTGACCAGACAGTCTACTTCCTTCGGAAACCACGGCTCCTGCTCTCGAGAGCTTTCACTCTGCCTGACAGGTACATACTTATCTCGGAAACACAGTCGCGTTTCCTTGAATAAGCTCCACATTTCTAATGTGCCTATCCACTGCAGTTTCCTTCTCCATCCTATGCTTCCTAAATCTGGCCTAATCGCATCATAATTGCCTTTCCCCCAGCTGTAACTCTTGCCCAGTGGTACACACCTATCCATTTCTGTGTCAAAAATAAACATAACAGAATTGTGATCGCTATCACCAAAGTGCTCACCTACTTCCAAGTCTAACAACTGGCCGAGCTCATTACCCAGTACCAAATCTAATGTAGCCTCGCCCCTAGTTGGCCTGTCTACATACTGTGTGAGAAAGCCCTCCTGCACACATTGGACAAAAACTGACCCATTTATAGTACTCGCACTATAGTGTTCCCAGTCAATATTTGGAAAGTTGAAATCCCCCATAACAACTACCCTGTCATTCTCACTGCTGTCGAGAATCGTCTTTGCTATTCTTTCCTCTACATCTCAGGAACTATTCGGAGGCCAATAGAAAACTACCAACAGGGTTACATCTCATTTCCAGTTTCTAACTTCAACCCATATTACCTCGGTTGACGAGTCTCCAAACATCTTTTCTGCAACTGTAATACTGTCCTTGACCAACACTGCCACAGGTCCCCCCTCTTTTACATTCTTCTCTGTTCTTACTGAAACATCTAAATCCTGGAATCTGCAGCAACCATTCATGTCTCTGTTCTATTCATGTCTACGAAATGGCCACAACACCGAATTCCCAGGTACCAACCAATCCTGTAACGTCATCGACCTTACTCCAGATGCTCCTGGCGTTGAAGTAGACATACTCCAAACCAACGTCTTGCTTACCGGTGCAATCTTGCGCCCCTGAAACTTGTTTTGGACCTCCCTACTCTCAAACTTTTCGATACTTGAACTACAATTTTGGTTCCCATCCCTCTGCTGGATTAGTTTAAACACACCCCAATAGTCTTAGCGAATTTCCCCCCAGGATATTGGTACCCCTCTGGTTCAGATGAAGACCATCCTGCTTGTACAGGTCCCACCTACCCCAGAAAGATCCCCAATTATCCAATAATCCAAAACCCTCCCTCCTGCACCATCCCTGTAGCCACGAGTTCAACTCCACTCTCTCCCTATTCCTTGCATCACGAGCACAACAGCAGGGAGGAATTTGAAAGGATGGATGGAAGTGTATTATGACCGTGACTTCCAAACGAATAGATTAGAATTTGAGCTGCAGAAGAGCAGAGACGTGGAAGAGTTAATGATGTTAATGAAGTGCAAGTCGGCTGACATGGTGATTTTGGGGATATGTGGTTAAAAACACATCAGGAAGTGAAGTATGTCACCATGGTTATGACGTGCCTGTTCAGACTCAGACAATTACCAGCGAGGAGATTGAATCAGTGGCGAGGCATTTTCTCCTAGGACTTGGTCGATGATGCCTTCCAGCTCATGTCATCCACTTCCCTCAACTCCGCACCCAAAACTCATCCCACCAACTGAGACTCGGACGGAACTCCCTTCAACATCACTTTAAAATCCAGCACCCTCTGTAGACATCATGTCATCCTCCGGTATTTCCGTCAGCTGCAAATGAAACCCATCAACTAAGATGTGTTTCCCTCCCCACGCCTACCCACCTTCTGTAAATATCATTCCCTCTTCGACTTCCTGGTGGTGCACGCCCCCGCCAAACCACCTTCCCATCCGCTCCCAGCAAACTTCTCATTCCAACACGGGATTTGCAAAACATCCATCCACACCTCCGCCCTCAACTCTGTCCAAGACCACAAAGGACCCTTCCATGTCCATCAGAGTTTCACCTGCATTTTCACGCATGTCATTTACTGTATCCATTGTTCCCTTTGCAGTCTCCTCGACACTGAGGAGATCGGATGCCTAATTACAGACCACTTCGGAAAACATCTCCGGGACACCCGCACCAAACAACACCACTGGCCTCTGGCCGAACATGTCAACTCTCCCTCCCACACAGCCAAGTTCATTCAGGTCCAGGGCTTCTGCCGCTCTCATGAACTGTCCTGTCTGTCCATCTTCCTCCCCACCTATCTGCTCCACCCTGCGCTGCGACCGATAATCATTACCCCATCTCCATCCTCCTATCACACTCTCAGCTACTTTGTCCCAGCCACACACGCTCCCATTTGTCTCTCTACCCCCTCGCTTCACAAGCCTCTTTCCTGATGAAGGCTCGTGCCCGAAACGTCGATTGTCTTGCTCATTGGATGCTGCCTGCCCTGCTGTGCTCTTCCAATATCACACTTCCAACTCAGTGGCGGCGAGGCAGTGGATTTTGAGTTCGGGACTGAAGTCAGATGCCTCAGTTTTGCAATGATTCAATTGTACGGAATGTCTGCTCCATCGCGACTGGATGGCAGACAAGTCAAGACAGTGTTTGACCTGGAGGGAACAGGGAGGTGATCGTGTTCATATCCACCTGCTGACCCGTTGGTCTCTGTGGTGGAGGCTGTCTGCATGAAAGATTCTGACATCATTCTCTTCAAATTCTTCGTGCCGAAAATCCCTTACCTTCAGACCTTATCTTCATACAGAATCTAGAGTCTTGTGAAAGACGGTTTCACACTCTCATTTTTCGATAACATCAGATTTGCAGGATTTTAGAAGGGGAAGATTTACAAACCAACCTCCCCACCATAATCTGAGGAAGCCGCGCAGTTTATCCCAAATACAACTTGATCAGATTTCGAACATGAAATGAAAAAGCTCTGGTTACAGTAGGAGAGAATTCGTTCACTTATTGTGTGCTTGGACTAGGCTTCTACCTGTCATCAGACCTGACACACCTCAATTGCAGTCATACTGAGGAAAGACTGGGGAAACGTGGGGATCCACTCCCTGTCTGAGCTGAATTCCCGTGGACGCAATGATACCAGGAACAAGCCATTCACCTGCTCAGAGTGTGGGAAGGGATTCCCTCTGTCTCTGACCTGCTGCGACACCTACTCGTTCAAAATGATGAGAAACTATTTCAATGACTGAACTGCGGAAAATGCTTCAAAACATCCAGCGATTGGAGAACCGAACACCTCGCTCATACTAAAGAGGAACTTTTTATCTCTCCGAACTTTGGAAAATGTTATCAACTCTCTATATGCTTCATCTTTGAGAAATATGCTCACATTAATAAGAGTCCATTAAGAATCATAAAGACCTGACGTGTGATCCACGTGCTCACCCGGAGGAGAGACATCTCCAATTCCAAATCTGTGGGACATGCTGTAACGTCCGAGCGACCGGATGGCTCATCACCTTTCACATAGCATTAACAGGTCTTTCTAAATGCCCTGACTGCGGGAAGTGCTGCACTCTTTCCTGAATACTAACGTGTCATCAACGTGTTCACACTGAAGATAGATATTAATCACTACAAACGTTCCTGGGGACAGTATATCATGAACGTCTTCACATTGAGGAGAGACCTTTCAAACATGTAGTTTGTGGGATGTACTCTCTAGTCTCTGTAGTACTGATGTCCTATCGATATTTTCGAATTGTGAGAGACGTTTCAAGTGTATTTATTCCGGGAATAGGTTCAAGCAATCATCTCAACTCTCAGCACACCATCTGTTTTGCAGTTGTCAGCAAGCATTTACCTGCTCCATGTGAGATAAACAGTTAGGTCACTCATCGACCCTGCTGAGAGAGTAGAGGGATCCCACTGAGGGATGGAAATCACTCACTCATCGACCCTAAAGAGACAACGTAGAGTTTACATATCTCAACACCGATTGAACTTTGTTCATCACATTCAGGTCTGAAAGCAAAGTTTTAATATTCTAGATAACAATCAAATAAATCAGCTTTGTGTTAAACACAGTATCGAAGGTCATTGGAAGGATGGGATTACAGAGTACGGGAACCATCAGCACAGGTTGTCAAGGAGAAATCACATTTGACAAATATATTATAATACTTTGAGGAGGTAATGAGCAAGTGAGACGAAGTCAAGACTGTGGAGGTTACCGGCTTGAATTTCCATAGACATATGTCGAGGTGCAGTATGGCAAACTGCTAAATAAGAATCCATGGATTGAGGCTTGGCTGACTGGCAGAAGGCAGACAGTTGGGTGAAGAGGTCTCTTCCAGGATGGCAGCCCGTGACTAGTGGAGTTCAAATGAGTCAGGGTTGGCACCACAGCTATTCACATTATGTTTGAAGGATCCATTCAAAGGAACTGAGGGTGTTGTTGTTCCATTTGAAGAAGACACAATGATAGGTGGAAGGTCAGATCTTATTGATGAAGCGGGCATGCTGCAGAATGACTTGAACGGAGTGAGTGCTTCGAAAAACGTTGTAGTTGCCATACTTTGTGGAAAATATGAGGTGGGAAGAGTAGAGGCATAGACAATTTTCTGAAAGCAGAAAGAATTCCAAGTTCAATTTTCTCTTATGTTTAGTATGCAGTTTCAGTTGGTGTTTAGGAAGGCAAATCCAATGTCGGCGTTCAGTTCAAGCAAATTAAAAAGCATGGGCAGAGGTTTAGGCCTCAGTCAATAGGAGTCTCTGGAACATTGCATTTGGAACATTGAGAGTAGGATTTGGCCCCATATCTAAGTGATGGTATGTTTTGAGTGGTGGATAGGAGGTTTATAATGGCTGACTCAGTGGTGAGTACTAATGTCTTGCAGCCTCCGCGATGTTTGTTCAATATCTACTTTGGACGAATGTGAATTTGGAGTTGGCACATCCTGTCCGTTTCAGCCTGCGTTTCCTCCCCAGACTAAAGATGTGTGGCTGACGTTCTTTCGTCATGGGAAATTCAGAGTTACAGGAATTGAGTAGAGGTGTGAGTTGGGTGCGATTCCCTTCGCATGATTAGTGGGGGTTTCTTGGTCCGAATGTCCGGTTTGCACATTTTAGGTATTCCATTAGAACAACATTGATCGCAGGGATTTAGGCCTTGTCATAAGAACTTGTAACGGAGGTAACACCTTCCATATAAACACATGGTTTCAAGTGAACGTCTTGAACGATATAAGGAGTGGAGGGACATTCTTGAGGAGGACATCATAAAGATCAATGGAGAATATTAAATAGCGTCAGACCATAAAGTTAAGCATAATCTAAAGAGATTCTGCAAGTACATTAAGAAAGTTAGACCAAATAGGATCACTTAAAGATGAAAAAGCTCTTGATATCTTGATCCTCAGCAGGTGGAGAAACATATAATGTTCATTTCGCATCAGTTTACACTGTGGAGAACGAAATGGCTGGTACACCTAAATACTGATGTTTTGAAAGTAGTTCACATTGAAAAGGGGAAGTGCTGGAGGACCTGGAAAATATAAAGTTGTATATTTCTGTGGTATCTGATCTCCTGTATCCCGGAGACTTGTGGGAAGTTATGGAATGAAACTGTTGGGCCCTTCGTAGAAATATTTTTATCATCTATTATTACGAGTGAGGCACCGAATGACTGGGATGGCTAATGTTGTGCCTTTGTTTAGAAAGGAATTCATGGAGAATTCTGGGATCGATAGACCTGTGTGTCAGGTTATGGTCGTGGGTAAGTTGTTGGATGCAATTCTAAGCGATAGGTTTTATTTGAATTTTTAGATACAAGGAATGAATCGGGATAATCAGCTTGGTTTTGCACAAAATTGATTGAGTTTTTTAAGGGCGTAACCAAGAAGATCAATGAGGACATAGTGGTAGAGTTTGCTCACTTGGGCTTTAATAAAAGCTTTTACACTGTTCCACATGGTTGACTAATTCATAAAGTTAAATCGCATAAGTTAAATGTAAGGATTCCAATTAGATATAAAATTAGTTCGATACCAGGATGCTGAGAATGGTGGTGGAAGGTAATTTTCAGACTGGAGGACTGTTACCAATGGTATTCCCACTGGCTGAGCGCACATTCATTTTATTTTTCATTTAAATAAATGAAGTACGTGGGAAGATAGAAAGCATGGTAAGTAAGTTTGCAAAATTGGTAGTAGAATGGACAATAATAAGGTTCTGAAAGGTTGTGAAGCGATTTTCTCGTCAGGTCAGTTTCTCTCTGGCCTCGAGTTTAAAAAGCGTGTGGGGGAGGAGTTGTGAAGGGCCATTCGTCCATCGTGAAGCGTACGTTATCAGGCGTCCATCTATTCTCGTCCCAGTTTGCAGCAATGAGATTGTCTATGTGATCTGAAATGACATAATAATGGTACTGAAGGTTGACCTGGTCACACTGTTGTAACCCCTCTGAGGAACGTATTCTCATGTTCAAATACAGACGCAGTCACGCAGGCACATTCCCCGATAGTGACAGAGTCCTCAGGATTATACCCATTCCATGTGCTTTATGTCTACAAGTATCTCCGGAGAAAGGCGGCTTTAAGTGGAATACAAGGCACTTCGCCAGAAAATGTGCACCGTTGCTGTGGATACTGAGCTGAAATGGTCCCAAACGCTTCTCATGTGAAACTTTCAATAACACAAATCCCACCAAAACAAGCCCTCTGGCTCCTGGGACCTGACAGGTTAGCACCCAGCAGACATTCCTCACTAAAAACAGCGGACACACGGCAAAATCTAAGCACTTTCATGTCTCGTCTTGTTCTGTTTCTGTCGCTGACACACCTCCAGCTTCCTCTGAACGACGAGTCCCAATGTCAATGAGCTGTTTGATATAAACACAGGCACATCGAGAAAGTAATCTTTATTTCAAAAGCAGAGACAGGGAATGTAAGCTGCAAGGGCTTGCTCTCTGCTGGGTCATGAAACATCACGGTCTCGTTGTCCTCATTATCATATAGACTGATTCCACAAATATGCAACACAACCGTTATTACCAATTGAAATGTCCTAATGAATACCGTGACTGACAGAAAGATCAGCGGAGAGTAGCTTCGATCCCTTCCTCGCCGAGGGACATTTTGCAAAGAATGTCCTGTTACTTGACAAAATGACCTCCTCAAAGCTGGCCATGGAAGTGTCTAGCACAATAATATCCATTGGCCCACTATGGCTGCACCAGTCCAACACAATCCCCTGAACTGTTCTTATCTCATTTGGCGTCAATTGGTTCAGTGGGGCAAATGTATTCAGTCATGGAAGTGTACAACTAAATGGGTCTTACCTGCTCTGAAGGTTTCTACCTTTTCCGTCCTGACAGGCAGTTGGTTGCAGATTCCTAACGTTCCTTATCTGAGTTATTCACTTAATCCTGCGATTTGAATTTCAAACAAGAAAGCAGAGAACAAGCACTCTTCAAGTTCACTCTCGGCTCTCAATCACAGTCAGCAAAATGCTTAACTGCATGAGGAATCCACATTGCATTTAACGCCCATCGCCTAAACCACATGGCCACATCTGCAGAAGCGTGCTACTAAGCTGGTTTCAAGTACTCCCTCCCTGTGGAGCTGAGAGACAGGCAATCATTGTTCGGTTTGTTTGAATTCAATCACCACAGTTTCGACAGCGTTAAATGTCAGGACATGTTTGGTCTGTGTAATCAATCTCGATGGTTGAAATGGTCATTCATTTCAAAAGAAAGGGAGAGATTGCTGGAGAAACTAAACAGATCTGGCAGCATCTGGGGAGAGACAAATAGAGACAACGATTCGGAGCTTCTCCAGGAGTTTTTTCCGAACTCTGTTTTCTCCGACAGGTACTGGCAAAACTGCCGAGTTCCTTCATCAGTTTCTGTTTTTGTTTTAGATTCCGAGTGTCCACAATTAGCCAGTCAACAATACAATAACGCATTTGTGGTTCCTCACTGGATTTGGTTTTCGTTTGTATGCATATCCCTGACCCTATCAAAAACCCGAAAGTGCACAGCAAAGGAGTCGGATGGATAAGAACACCGGCCGCTCCATGCGTGGGTACACTTTCTCGGTTAACAGCCAAACGAGAGGACTAATTGTTCCACAGAGACTTGGTAGTCCCTTGTAGCAGGCCCCTTGCAGGATCTCCTAAAGCAGACTGTCAGTGAATTCAAGCTTTCGCCTGCCCTTCGCAGAATGAAAATTGTCCCCAATTGGTTAAAGTTTCCAAAATGAATCCTGGGGCATTCGTTGTGGACAATAGGAACAGTCTGATCTCATGCTTTGCGAACACATACATGTCACCGGGAAATAGCTCTCCTAAAACGGGGAACTTCTCCCTTTGAGCTTTCTGAGGAACATTTTCCTGACGTTGGTAAAAACCCAAAACTGTGCGGACAAAAAACAACAGATGGTGTGAGAACAGTTGTCGCTCTGTTCCTGGGTCGTAGGAGAACAGCAACCTGTCAGTGAAGAGCCGAACGCACTGACTAACATCGTCACAGAGACTGATGAGCCAACGGATTCAATGACCCCCGAATGCAAGCTGCAGCCTGCTCCTCCCATATTGACAATCATCCTTAATTAGCATTTTTTCCTAAGTAAATCCAGGGAAATTCACGGTGAATTCATGGGAATAGTCTGATCCCACCCTCTATAGACGCACCCATGACACCGGAACCAGTTATCCTCCAACCGGGATTGTCTCACTTCCAGCCTTTCAGTGTCCTATCTGTTCCCGCGTTTTCGGATTGCCCTGGAGCTGAGATGAGATTTGACATCCTGACGTTCAGGAACGAGAATCCTTCACTATCATAGATCATTTCATGTCCAGAGAACATCAGAGTCAAAGTACCGGCCTCCGAAAGAACGGAAAGATTTCTAAACTGTCTCTGCCCAGTTGGCCATTTCACCCTTCACTTTCCACTGAATCCGCGGCCCAAGGATTATCTGAAGATTCAGAAAGCTCGAGTCTGGGATTTCTGTTTTGCTTGTTGACAGTTTTCCCACTTGACAAGTGGCAAC
Organism: Chiloscyllium plagiosum; assembly: GCF_037043375.1. Taxonomy (NCBI): domain Eukaryota; kingdom Metazoa; phylum Chordata; class Chondrichthyes; order Orectolobiformes; family Hemiscylliidae; genus Chiloscyllium; species Chiloscyllium plagiosum. The sequence continues at coordinate 73,637,642 of NW_028270158.1, forward strand.
ATGTTCCCAGAATCTTTTGACAATCCTCTGCTTTGCACCATGTACAGAGATTCACGACACTGGGAATGTTTTGTTTGGAGCAAAGAAGATTAATGGGAAATTTCTTGGGGACGTTTATAATGATGTGGGAGAAAGAGCTGTGGATGGGCGGATTAATGGTCAGGAGGAACTGCTGCCTCTGACCAGGATAATTGACCAGAGGACGAGGAGTGAAGACGTTTAATGGAAAAAGACAACTTGTTTCAAACAAACTCAGTGAAACCCATATCCCATGCTTTTTCTTTTAGGTCAGGTCCGTTCCTTGTTCAGAACGCAAGTTTCCTGCATGTCAAGAAATGAGCAGACCTGAGAACATATCGAGTTGTTTAGGCGGGATTTCTGGAGTTGCAGCGATAACTCTTCCAACAAGAAAACATGTAAAATCAACTGTGAGGGACATGTGCTCGGTATTGATGAGAGATAGAATGAATATGAAGGATCCCTTTTCATGAGCAGAGAGATTCATAACACGGCAATGGTCGATTAATAAAGATGCACTTCTGTCGCGCTTTTCAGCTCCACTTTAATCACAGGCACTGAAGCACCTGTGAAGCAGATATGTCATTGTCAATAATAATGTACTAATCAAGGCAGTTTGTTCAAACAGAGGTGAAAAACGAAAACTCAGGACTGGCACTGGAAACGCCAGGGAGATTATGTTTTACTTTAAAAGTTTGTCCTGCTCTTGTTTATATCCAAAATAGTGCAGGATCAGTGATCCTAATCTCAGGGGAAGGCGTTACCCTCTTAAGAAACAAATGAGGAGGATGTTCTCACATTCAGTGGGTAGCAAGTATGTAGAAGTATTTACAACCAAGGCCTGTCAAGACTGGGTATGTTCAAGGCTTCAATTATCTCTCTGTTAATAGCATGGAGCAAGTGGCAGTGTGAAATGTGTCCAAATTTGCTGACAATACACTCGTGGGAGCGCATGTTATGATAAGATCATGGCAATATGCATAGGCATATAGATAGATTAGGTGAGTGGGGACAAACTATTCAGGTGCAGTTACATGTCCGGATTGTGAGGTCATGCACTTTGGTCGGAAGAGTCAAAAGACAGATTACTATTAAAATCGAGAGAAAGTAGAAGAAACCTGTGACGCAGAGGAATATTATACACGGCACAAAGTTTAGTAACATATTCTTTCCCTGACTAAAAGGATCGCTTCCTTTCCGAATGCTAACAATGAAAGAGATTGTTTCCCAGGAAAGAAAAATAACTGAAACTAATAGCTTAATCGAAAATTTAGAAAAGACTTGAATCGTTCCAATGGATGACGTTGATGTTTATGGCTCGCTAACATTTGTTTCCAATGGGGCTGGGAGTGGGAGTTAGGGGACCTGGGGAGTGGAAGTCAGTTTACCCATGATTACTGTCATCCTTCATCTGTCTACGTCATTTTGTACGTTTTATTTCGCATTTTGGTTCCTGTGAGTGCCCTTGTAAACTATACCCGCTGGTGACTTATTTCCCTGGTTGTTCCCCATCACGACTCGAAAGAATTCAAAATTCTTTTCTCCTTGATTTCGGTGATCTCTAATCAAATGTCACCAGTACCTCGATATTTTCTACGCCTGTCTGCCTTCTTGCAATGTCAGTTGATACGTCACTGTGTTACTGTTTCACAAATCGAGAACAAATCAAACAGCATCAATAGCATCTCGGTTCCGAACGCAGATAACTGCAGCCGCTCCCCAGAGCACTGCCAACTGTGCGATCACAGTTACAGATTTACAGATTCGAAGACGGAAACCAAATTATGTATCAAGATTAAATCATGCCACTTTATTCGCTAAGACAAAAGCAACATGGAAGTTTTACCTTCTGACTCGCAGTAATTCTTGCACAATATCATAAATTTGTTTCCCATGAAACGGGAACAGCTGCTCTTCCTCTAACTTCCTAAACGTATTAAAACCTTGGTATGTTGAACAAATCACACCTGAATCGTTTTTGATGTCTGTAGAACAACTTCAACTTCTCCACCCTGAACTTAGATATAATATTCCGCATTTCTTTGACTGTTCTGATAAATCTCCTTTTCGATTTCTCCACAGACATTCACATTCTTTGTCGAAATCACCTGTTTGCGCAAACCCAAATGCTGTGTATTCATGTGGGTGATGTCATCACACACAGGCAATTGCTCAGTAACATCACCCTGATTCCTGTGTATTTCCTCAACTGTGAACGTTTGCTTTGACCACAGTGCTTCTGATTTCGTTCGAGCTGCCGGGTCCAGCATTTGATTAGCAAGAGGAAATCAAATAAATCAAATAAATTACTTCAGTATTTTTTACTGATAATCTACTGTTACAATCTGACACAACCTTTTGTACTATCCACTCTACTACCAATCTTGATCTCATCTGCAAACTCACTGACCATGTTTTATACATTTTTATCTAAATAATTTGTATGAATGAAAAACGAAAGTGGGCTCAGTATTGAACCCTGTGGAACACAGCTGGTAACAGTCCTCCAGTCAGAACACTACCTTCCACCACCGTTCATGCCTTCTACCATTAAATTAATTTTATATCTAATTGTAAAGCTTACGTTGAAGTCTATGTTAAAAATTAATCAACCTTGTGGAACCTTTTAAAAGGATTTATTAAATTCCAACTGAACAATGCCTACCACTTAGTCCTCATCAATATTCTTGGTTACGTCCTCAAAACACCCAACCATGTTTTTGGGCAGAAATTCCCTCGCACAAAACCAAACTGATTAGCCCTATTCATTACTCGTCTCTCAAAATACATATAAATCCGATTGCTAAGAATTGCTTCCAACAATTTACCCACGACCTTAGCAAGCCTCACAGGTATATCATTTTCAGTTTTCTCCATTCATCCGTTCCTCAACAAAACTACACCCTAATTATTGGGCACATCACTCTCAGTAATAGGTGATGCAAATATTTCTACCAAGGGCCCTACAGTTTATTTCCCTGTTTTCCCACAAAGCCCTTGCTGCACGTAATCAGATCCCAGAGAAATATCCAACTTTATATTTTCCAAGTCTTCCGGAACTTCCTTTTTTCAATGTGAACTACTTTCAAAACATCAATGTTTGTAGCCTCCATTTCGTTCACTAATGTGAAATGAACATTTAGTGTCTCTCCCATCTGCTGAGGTACAAGACAAATGTTAGCTCTTGCATCTTTCTGGGATCCGATGTGGTCTCTAGCACTGAATGTACTTATAAAATCTCTTTAGATTATCCTTAACTTTATGTGCTAAGGCTATCCAATATGCTCGCTTTGCCTTCATGATTTCCTTTGAAGAATGCCCCTCCATTCCTCATATTGTTCAAGAGATTGACTTGAGATCGCATGTTTACATGGAAACTGTGATTGTTAAAAAAAAAATAAATTCTTAGACGACAAGTCCCTCATCCCTGCGATCAACGTTGTTCGAATAGAATCCTGACAATGTGCGAAAAGGCAAATCAGCCCAAGAAGAACCCATGAAACATACGAAGATCATTGCACATAAGCTCACACCTCTCCCCGATTCTTGTAATACTGCATTTCCCATGGCCAAATAACATCAACAACGTATTTTCCTTCTGTGGAGAAAACTCACGTAGACACGGAAAGAACGTGCAAACTGCAGACAGTCGCCCGATGAAGCAATTGAACCAGCGTTGCTAAGGCTGGAAGACAGCAGTGCTACCATTGTGTCAGCCATTGAAAACCTCCTATCCACCACTCATAATATATCTCCCCTGAGACATGAGGGCAAAAACTATTCCAGATAATCCAAATGCGTCTGACGATCGCCTCTTATTGCGTCAGTTGTAAACCTCTGCAGCTGGTTTTTAACTCGCCTGAATGAATGCCGACATTGCATTTACCCTCCGAACGGCCAACAGGACCTGCATGTTAAATATAAGAGAAACCTCAACTAGATCTCTCAAGTGTCTTTAACCGAGGGATCTCTGAAGCCTTTCCCCGTCACAAAATGGTCTATGCCTCTAATCATGCCATTACTTTATGACCTCACTCTTTTCCACACAGTGTTCTAACTGCAACAATTTTTTATCCAAGCATTCAGCAAGTCCATGTCATTCTGCAGCCTGCCCACTTCCTCAAAACCATCTGTCCTTACACCTGTTGTTGTGTATTCTGCAAAATATCAACAACACTCTCAGGTCCTTTGACCCAATCATTCACTCATAACGGGAATAGTTGTGGTGCCTAAACTGACTCTTGCTGAACCCCACACGTCACGCGCTGTCATCCTGGAAAAGACCCTTTCACCCAACTGTTTTCAGCCAGTCAGCCAAAACTCAAGCCATGCCAGTACTTTGCCCCTGACACCATAGACCCATATTTCGCAGCTTCCGATACTGCACCTTGACAAATACCAGCTGCGAATTCAAGCTGATCACATTCACAGAATATACTGTTTCTCACTTGCTCATTACCTCCTCATAGAATTCTATTACATTTGTCCTTAAGAACCTGTGTTGATGCTTCAAGTACTACGGAATCCCATCCTTATATTGACCTCTTGTACGGTATTGAATACAAAATTGTTTTGTTTGACATTTATCTAAAATATTAAAACTTTACTTTCAGTCCTGAATGTCACGAACAACAAAGTCCAATCGCAGTTGAACTCTGCGTTCTGAGCTCTCTCAGCAGGCTCGATGAGTGAGTGAATTCCTTCCCCCAGTGGATCTCTCTGCGGTCTCAGCAGGGTCGATGCGTGAGCTAACTGTTTTTCTCAAATGAAGCATGTAAATACGTTCTGCCCACTGCAAACTCGCTGGTGTACTGAGAGTTGAGATGATCGTCCAACCGAGTCCCACAATGAAAACAATTGAAGTGTCTCTCAACTTGTGAAAATGTCGATGGAACATCAGTCCTGCAAAGACTGGAGAGCACATCCCACCACACACCGGATATTTGATAGTCTCTCCACAATGTGAAGACGATCATGATTAAACGATCCCAAGGAACTTGTATAGTGATTACCACAATCTCAGCATTTAAAGGGTCTCTTCTTTGTGAATACGTTGATGCCATGTCAGTCCCCAGGAACATTTGCAACACTTGTCACCGTCTGGGCGTTGAAAAGACCTGTTAGTAATGTTGATGGGACTTCACATCGATCGGACATTTGCAGCACGTCCCACAGTTGTGGAATTGAAGATATATGTCCTCTGGATGAGCACGTGGATCGGACGCCAGGTCCCCAGAACTTCTAAAGGACTTTCATTCGTGTGAGCACATTTCCCATGCATCAACTACACAGAGGTATGATAATATTTTCCAAAGTCTGGACAGATGAAAGGTTTCTCATTAGTATGAGCATGGTGTTGGATAATCCAATCACAGGATGTGTTATCGCATTTTCCGCAATCCAGACTTTGAAATGATTTCTCGTCATTGTGATCGAGCAGGTGTCGCAGTGGGTCAGAGAAGGAGTTTATCCCTTCCCACACATTGAGCTTGTTCCTGGTGACATTGCTTTCATGGGGTTTCAGCTCAGATGGAGAAATGAATCATCACTTGTCTACAGTCTCACTTAAATATGACTACAATTGTAGTTTGTGAGCTCTGGTGGGTGCAGAAGCCTTGTCCACACACACAACAAGTGAAGGATTCTCTCCCACCGTAACCAGAGCCTTTTCCTTACATGTTCAAACTCTGATCAAGTTCTATTTCGTATAAATTGCGCGACTTCATCTTATCATGGTGGAGTGATTGTTTATTAAAACTACCCCTTCTAATATGCTGTGAAATTGATGTTATAATTTTTTTTAAAATCAAGAGAATGGGAAAGAGTCTCTCACAGACTGTGGATTGTGCCTGAAGCTAGGATTGAAGTTAAGGGATTTAGGCACCAACAATTTGACAGTTAATTTGCAAGAATCTTTCAGACACACAGCCTCCACTTCTGCGAAAGAGCAGGTCAACAGGTGGATGTGATCACCATCAAATCCCCGTTCGCTCGAGGTCAAACACTGTCCGGACTTCTCTGATATCATGTCCTGTTGGAGCAGACATTACCTACAATTGAATTGTGCAAAAGTGAGGCCTCTATCTTCCGTCCCCAACACAAATCCACTGCCTCGCCACTGAGTAGAGATTGTGGACTTGGAAAGACACAGCAGGGCAGGCAGCACCCGAGAAGCAGGAGAATCGACGTTTCAGGCAAGAGCTCTTCATTTGGAATGAGGCTTTTGAGCCGAGGAGGTACAGAGACAAATAGTAGGAGTCAAGGTATCTGAGAGTGTGATAGGTGGGTTGAGGTGTGGGTAATGTAAGATTGGTTTTTTATTCTTTGTTTTTTCAACAGTCTCTTTGGGAATTTAGAATCGTGGGAATGGAGGTGAGGGCATTTGAATGTTCCTCCTGCCGAATGTGGGAGGTGAGGCTCATGACTAGTGTCCCTGCTGACTACATCTGCGGGAAGTGCACCCAAATCCAGCTCCACGAAAACCGCGTTAGGGAACTGGAGCTAGAGCTGTATGAACTTTGGATCATTCGGGAGGCAGAGAGGGTTATTGAGGGGAGTTTCAGGGAGGTAGTCACTCCTCAGGTACAAGTAAAAGGCAAAATGGTTACAGTCAAGGGATGGAAGTGCAACTGGCAGGCACTGCAGAGATCCCCTGTGGCCATTCCCCTCAACAATAAGTATACCGTTTTGAATACTATTGTGGGGGATGACTTACCAGGGGAAATCAGTGGGGCACCGGGCTATGGCACAGTGTCTATCCTTGCTGGTTAGAAGGGAAGGGGGGAGAGGAGCAGAGCAGTATTCATTGGGGACTCCATAGTTAGGGGACAGATAGAAAGATCTGTGGGGACGGAAGAGACTCACGGTTGGTGTGTTGCCTCCCAGGTGCCAGGGTTCATAATGTCTCTGATCATGTTTTTGGGATTCTTAAGTGGGAACGGGAGCAGCCACAGGTCATGGTCTATCGAGCACCAACGATATAGGTAGGAAGAGAGATGGGGATTTAAGGCAGAAATTCAGGGAGCTAGGATGGAAGCTTAGAGCTAGGACGAACAGAGTTGTTGCCTCTGTTTTGTTGCCCGTGCCACGTGCTAGTGAGGCGAGGAATAGGAAGAGATTGGAGTTCAACACGTGGCTACAGGGATGGTGCAGGCTGGTGGGTTTTGGATTCTTTGATAATTGGGGCTCTTTCTGGGGTAGCTGGGACCTGCACAAGCAGGATGGTCTTCGTCTGAACCAGAAGGGTACCAATATCCTGGGGGGGGGGGGGGGGTATTCGCTAAGGCTATTGGGGGTGGGTTTAAACTAATCCAGCAAGGGGATGGGAACCAAAATTGTAGTTCGAGTATACAAAAGGTTGAGAGTATGGAGATCCGAAATCATGTATCAGGGATGCAAGATGGCACCGGCAAGCAAGGTGTTGGTTTGAAGTGTGTCTACTTCAACGCCAGGGGCATCCAAAATAAGGTGGATGAACTTGCAGCATGGGTGGTACCTGGGACGTCAATGTTGTGGCCATTTTGGATACATGGATAGAGCAGGCACAGGAATGGTTGTTGCAGGTCCCAGAATTTAGATGTTTCAATAAGAACAGTAGGTGACACAGTGGTTAGCACTGCTGCCTCACAGCGCCAGACGCCCCAGGTTCAATTCCCACCTTGGGCGACTGTCTGTGTGAAGTTTGCACATTCTCCCTGTGTCTGCGTGGGTTTCCTCCAAGTGCTCCGGTTTCCTCCCACAGTCCAGAGGATGTGCAGGTTAGGTGAATTGGCCATGCTAAATTGCCCCGAGTGTTAGGTGTAGGGGAATGGGTCTGGGTGGGTTGCTCTTCGGAGGGTCGGTGTGGACTTGTTGGGCCTAAGGACCTGTTTCCACACTGTAAGTAATCTCATCTAATCTAAACAGAGAAGATGGTAAAAGTGGCATTATTGGTCAAGGGACAGCATTGCAGTTGCAGAGAGGATGTTTGGGGACTCATCAACTGGGGTAGTATGGACTGAGGTTATAAACAGGAAAGGAGAGGTCATGCTGTTGGGAGTTTTCTATCGGCCTCCGAATACGACCAGAGATATTGGAGAAAGGATAGCAAAGATGATTCTCGATAGCAATGAGACAGACAAGGTAGTTGTCATGGGGGATTTCAACTTTCCAAATATTGACTGAAAACACTATAGTACGAGTACTATAGTTGGATCCGTTTTTGTCCAATGTGTGCAGGAGGGCATCCTGACACAGTATGTGGACAGGCCAACAAGGGGTGAAACCACATTAGATTTGGTACTGTGTAATGAGCGCGGCCAGGAGTTAGAGTTGGAAATAGGTGAGCACTTTGGTGATAGCGATCACAATTCTGTTATGTTTACTTTAGTGATAGAAACGGACCGATACATACCACTGGGCAATATCTACAGCTTGGGAAAAGGCAATTACGTTGCGATTAGGCAAGATTTAGGAAGCATCATATGGGGAAGGAAACTGCAGGTTTTGGGCTCATTAGAAATGTGGAGCTCAATCAAGGAAAAGCTCCTGAGTGTCTAACATAAGTATGCACCTGTGAGGCATGGAGGAAGCTGTAGAGCGTGGGAGCTGTAGTTTATGAAGGAAGTTGAATCTCTGGTCACGATGAAGAAAGAGGTTTATGTTCGGATGAGATGTGAAGGCTCAGTTAGGCCGCTTGAGGATTACAAGACAGCCAGGAAAGACCTAAAGAGTGAGCTCAGAAGAACCAGGAGGAGACATGAGACGTTGTTGGTGGATAGGGCCAGCATAAACCCTGAGGCTTTCTACAGATATTTAAAGAATAAAAGAATGACAAGAGTAAGATTAGCGCCAATCAATGAGAGTAGTGGGAAGTTGTGTATGGAGAAGAGGGCACAGGGGAAGCACTAAATGAATATCTTCCGACATTAATCTCCTAGAAAACGGCCATGTTGTCGAGGAGAATATTGAGATACAGACTACTAGACTAGGTGGGATTGAGGTTCACAAGGAAGAGGTATTAGAAATCCTGCATAGTGTGAATGTAGATAAGTCCCCTGGGCCGGACGGGATTTATCCTAGGATCCTCTGGGGAGCCAGAGAGGAGATTGCCGAGCCTTTGACATTGATCTTTAAATCGTCATTGTCCACACGAAGAGTGCCAGAAACTGGAGGATAGCAAATGTGGTTCCCCTGTTCAAGAAGGGGAGTAGAGACAATCCTGGTAATTACAGACCAGTGAGCCTTACTTCAGTTGTTCGTAAAATGTTGGAAAAGGTTATAAGAGACAGGAGTTATAATCATCTGGAAAAGAATAACTTGATTAGAGATAGTCAGCACAGTTTTGTGAAGGGAAGGTCGTGCCTCACAACTTTTATTGAGTTCTTTGAGAAGGTGACCAAACAGGTAGATGAGAGTAAACCGGTTCATTTAGTGTATCTGGATTTCAGCAAGGCGTTCGATAAGATTCCCCAGAGTAGGCTGTTGCACAAAATGCGGAGGAATGGGATTATGGGAGATACAGCAGTTTGGATCAGTAATTGGCTTGCTGAAAGAAGACAGAAGGCGGTGGTTGATGGGAAATGTTCATCCTGGACACCAGTTCCCAATGGTGTACCGCAAGGGTCGGTGTTGGATCCACTGCTGCTCTTCATTTTAATAAACGACCTGAATGAGGGCGTAGAAGGGTGGGTTAGTAAATTTGTAGACGACACTAAGGTCGCTGGAGTTGTGGATAGTGACGACGGATGTTGTAGTTTACAGAGAGACATAGATAAGCTACAGAGCTGGGCTGAGAGGTGGCAAATAGAGTTTAATGCGGACAATTGTGAGGTGATTCTTGTTGGTCGGAGTAACCGGAGTGCAAAGTATTGTGCTAATGGTAAGTATCTTGGAAGTGGAGATGTTCAGGAACAGAGATCCTTGAAATTTGCTACCCAGGTTGACAGGGTTGTTAAAAAGGCATACAGTGTTTTAGCTTTCATTAATAGAGGGATCGAGTTTCGGAATCATGAGGTTATGCGACAGCTGTACAAAACTCTGGTGCAGCCGCACTTGGAGTATCGTGTACAGTTCTGTTCACCACATTATAAGAAGGATGTGGAAACTTTGGAAAGCATGCCGATTTCCTCGGATATTGCCTGCTATGAAGGGAAGGTCTTACGAGGAAAGGCTGAGCGACTTGACGCTGTTTACGTGGGCGAGAAGAAGGTTGAGAGGTGACTTAATAGAGACATATAAGATAATCATAGGGTTAGATAGGGTGGTAATTATTTCTGATGAAAAAGCGTGAAGTAGTGTTCTCCAGGGCTATTCTGTTTGAGTTTGAAATTCCACTTCTGTGTTTCTCCTTCGAGCAACATGTGGATAACAAGCAGCTGACGCGAAGAATGCTCCAGTTTGGCAGGAAGAGCAACATGAGAGAATAGAAGCCGTAGAGTAACGGGGAAACAGTTGGGGAGGAGACGTACGGGAAGCAGATTAATGCTTCTCTTTCTATGTAACGACAACACAACTAGAGGAATCCAAAGTAAACAGGCAGGATGATGGGAGATTACAGGAAGCCAGGCTGCCTCAGGAGGTATGCGTTCAGCGTGTATCAATTCTAACCGGCTTGGCCTGTCCTCGATGGCAGCCTGCTGCCTGTTTACATCTTTGCTTACGTAAACAGGCTCTGGTTTTCAAGTGGAGAAAGTGAGGTCTGCAGATGCTGGAGATCAGAGATGGAAATGTGTTGCTGGAAAAGCGCAGCAGGTCAGGCAGCATCTAGGGAACAGGAGAATCGACGTTTCGGGCATTAGCCCTTCTTCAGGAATGAGGAAAGTTGGTCCAGCAAGCTAAGATAAAAGATAGGGAGGAGGGACTTGGGGGAGGGGCGTCGGAAATGTGATAGGTGGAAAGAGGTCAAGGTGAGGGTGATAGGTCAGACTGGGGTGGGGCGGAGAGGTCGGAAAGAAGATTGCAGGTTAGGAAGGCGGTGCTGAATTTGATGGATTTGACTGAGACAGGCTGGGGGGAGGGGAAATGAGGAAACTGGTGAAATCCGAGTTCATCCCTTGTGGTTGGAGAATTTTTCAAGCGAACTTTGATTGAGCATTGGTGTGTGGAAGTTCTGGTTAGATTATTTTAGACAAGCAGCATTCTCTGATTTATCAGACCGCCCAGCGAAAACAAGAGATTCTCTGATTGGTTGGAGGAACAGTGCCTCCAGCTTGGTCCTGTAGGACCGCCTCTTCTTCGCTGTTGAACATTATACGTCATCACTTGGGATGGATCCTGCAGTATGCAGAGGGTTAACATGAACTGTGAGCATGCTCGCGGCGAGTGCTCAATGGAACGAAATGTTGTTGTCTCCAATCGACAATCGTTGAGTGAGGGCTAAAGGGGAGGGAAGCGCCAGATGCTATAGCCCAGTTAGAGGTTACAGGTTTGGTCATGAAACGATTCTGGAACCAAACATAGTTTATCTGGGATCGCCAATTAAACCACAGAGAGCATGAGTCTTCTTCTCAGAAACAGGCCCCCGTCAGCGACCGCTATTCCTGTTTCAGTTTTATTTTTAAAAAATTTATCAGGTTACGGTTGGTTGATCTATCATTAGTGTGAATAGAGCTGAAAATAAGTGATATTGTTTGAAATGATTGCGGTGGTCCATGAGGATGTAATGTCGTTGGGAGACGCTTGGGAGTGTATTAGTGACTGGAATTGGTGGGAAAGTGTGCCCCATGAACACGTCTATCACTGACCTTGCTGTACATTTGTCAGAGACGGAAAGAATGGAGCAGGAAGTGGAGGGACAGGACTCCTGAGCAGGATAGCGGGTCGCGGGAGTTTTGGAATTTGGGGTCATTCGTGGCCAATCCCTCAACAAAAACCCGACCCATTGTTTTTCTCACTGCTCCCCTTCCCCACACTTTCTTACCACTCCCTCCACCCAGTATTAGCAACATTTTAAAGACGTTTACTTATTTCATACATACTATCTTGTTTTTGTCAGAACATTCAGCAATTTGAGAACTGAATTGAAATTGAGTTACAGAACAGCCAGTGTACGAATCTCAAAAGTTACTTTGCACCTCATCGAATTGCTGAAGTTCGTATGCTAAAATTGCTCCCCGGTTACAGTTTGGTAAGTACTTACAGAATTATTTTTTAAATCTAGACAATATGTTACTGATATCTGCGTCAGTTAAAAACAATTGGTTTTCATATCCCACCTTTAACAGAATGGAAATATGAAACATTAGAACTGGCCTGGCTTGTTGTGATGTTTGATCCTTCTCTATAATTCAGTATGATCTTATATGATCACTCCCCACAGTAACCTGCTACTTCTTTAGGCCTACACCTTATGATCCCTCTTGCCTCAAAACTTTAGAAATCTTCATCTGTCAACATTCCACATTCTGGCTTCAATTACGTTCTGTGGCATCAAATTTCACTTAGTAACCAGTCTTAAATGGACTACCCATATTCTTAGAAGTGACGCCACCTCCCAACCGTCTATGGTTTGGACGCCCTGGTCATTGAAAGCATCATTCCTGCATTTACCTTGTTCGTATCTTTTAGAATTTTACTCGTTTCGGTGACATCCTACTTCATCATTCGAAACTTGAGTGATTTTCATCCAAACGAATCCTCATACGTCAGTCCTGTCATCCCATGAATTAGTCTGGTAAACTTTTATTGTGCCATCTCCGAATGGAGAACATCCTTTATCAGATAAGGATCCCTAAACTGCACTCTCGGTTGTGCTGTCAACAAGACCCTGCATAATTTCAGCAAGTCTTCCCTGCTCATGTGTTCAAATCCTCTCAGTACAAAGGCTAACACACCGTTTGCCTTCCTCACCTGCTGCTGCTCCTGCATGCTTACGTTCAGCGATTTGTGTACAAGAAGACGAGATCGCCTTTCCTATTTTAGTTTCGTAAATTCATGCTGGCTCTGTCCAATCCAATTACTGTTTTCCAGTGTGAGGCTAACTTTTCTGTCATTCCATGTTTTCTCGCTACTTCCTTTTATAAATCGTGGCTTCATATTAACTGACCTCCAAGCCCTAGATATTGTTTCAGAGTCGATAGAATATTGAAATATTACAATTAATTTACTCTATTTAGACTCCACACTCTAGTTACAGAACGCATTCACTGCATTTAGGGTGACTTTATGTACACCTCTGTTTGATTCGCAGTTGGTGGAATTTACTGTCTTTAATCTCATCAATTTCCACAACACTATCTCCCTGATAATACTGATTTCTTTCAGTTCCTCCCTCTCTTTTTCTTCCCAGCACTTTAGAAATATTACTTTTATCATCTGTGATGACAGAACCAATATACATATTTATTTGGTGTGCTATATATTTATCCGGCATTATAACATCCTCTGTTTCTCATTGTAAGGGATTTGCTTTCAATAATCGTTTTTTTTTCAATTCATATACCTTCAGGAGCTTTAACAATTCTTTATATGCTTACTGTTAAACGACATTTTCGTTCTGTATTAATTCTTTCTTCATCTTCTGCTGATGTCTGATGTTTGCTGCTATTTTCAGCCAATTTGTAAGGCTCCTTGAGTGCAATGCTATGCCTAATATCGCTTGTTAGCCATGACATGGCCACGTTTCCCGGTTTCTTTGTGTCAGACAGGAGTGAGAAGCAGTTGCAGTTCCTGCAAATGTTTTTGAAGTGCTTGTCATCCCTTTAAGTTCTGTTCCCCAATTCGTTATACCATGCTCACGCTTCATATCAGTATCATTTCTTCTATTTAGATTTCGGCTCATAATCTGAGTCAGCTGTATCACTCTCCACCTTAATGAAGAGTTCTCTCACTGACCTCTTCACTCTTCCTGAGTGACAGCATAGAGATAGATTGTCAATTATTCCTTGACATATATACAAATAAAGCTTTGAAATCAAAGTTGACATATTCCCAGGCCTGCTGACTCATTAGAGACAGAGAGAGAGAGGGAGAGAGAGAGAGAGATCGCGCGATTTGACTGTTGGTGTTTTAACCTGAGAGTCGTTGTGCCTCAGGCACAAGGTGAAAATGTGGGGACTTCATGAGACCAGTACGAGAACTGTGCACATGCTGCTGCTGTCATTCTTCATCGAAATCTCGTCGACCAGCCAACGAATCAAGGATGCTCTGCCCTCCATTTTTGTCCTTAATGTAGCGACTCAGAAAACCATCTCATACATATACCACGTAAGTCTCCTCCACTGATCTGACTTACTCAGTCTATGGGCAGGTTGAAGTCACAGGCAATAGCGAGAAGGCCACAAGATAAAGGAGCAGCATTAGGCCATTCAACCCATCGAGACCTCTCCAATATTTGGTCATGGTTGATATGTTTCTCAACCTCATTCTTCGGCTTTCTGCCATCTCCTGTGACTGTTGATCCTCTTATCAATCAGGGACCTATCTATGTCTGTCTTGAAACATTGCAATGTCTTGACCACTAAGCCCTCTACGGCAGAGTTCCAAAGGATGACTAGCCTCTTGCTGAAGAAATTCCTCCGCATCTCACTTCAAAATGGTCATCCTTTCTCTCTATACTGTGCAGTCGGCTCCTGGTCTCTCGTGCTAGTTAAAAAACTTCTCCACAGCCACTTTAATTGCCCCTCTCTGTATTGTTTAAGTGTCAATCAGATTGTCCTCAAACTTCTAAACTGCATCAAGTGCAGCCCCCGAGTTTTCAACATTTTATGACAAGCATTTCATCCCCCCAGGATCATTCTTTTAAACCTTCTTCGGACCCCATCCAATGTCATCATATCTTCTGGAGTATTGTGTACAGTTCTTGTTTCCTCGTAATGAGAAGGATTTTATTATATTGGAGAGGGTTCAGAAAGTATTTCCCAGACTGATGTCATGAATAGAAGTCTTCTGTTATAAAAATAGGCTGCGGTTTCTTTTTCACTGGAGCAGAGGACTTTGACGTTTGGCCTTATAGAGATTTGTGAAATCACGAGGAGCATAAATAAGATTACTATCAAAGGTGAGGGAGATCGCATCCAGGGGCATATGTTTAAAGTACAAGAAGGAAGATTTATAAAGGACATGAGTGGCAGCTTTTGTTTTACACCCTTTGGTCACTGTGTGCAATAAACCGCTGGAGGAAGTGATGGATGCAACTACAGTTAAATTATTTAACAGTCAACGTTTGTGCGAAGATTTGTCGCTCGGGTGCTCGTTGTTGTGGTTCTGTTCGCCGAGCTGGAAGTTTTTGTTGCAAACGTTTCGTCCCCTGGCGAGGCGACATCATCAGTGCTTGGGAGCCTCCTGCGAAGCGCTTCTTTGATGTTTCCTCCGGTGTTAAAAGTGGTCTATCCCTGCCGCTTCCGGTTGTCAGTTTCAGCTGTCCGCTGTAGTGGTTGGTATATTGGGTCCAGGTCGATGTGTTTGTTGATGGAGTTTGTGGATGAATGCCATGCCTCTAGGAATTCCCTGGCCGTACTCTGTCTGGCTTGCCCTATGATAGTAGTGTTGTCCCAGTCGAATTCATGTTGCTTGTTGTCTGCGTGTGTGGCTACTCAGGATAGCTGGTCGTGTCGTTTTCGTGGCTAGTTGATGTTCATGTATGCGGATTGTTAGCTGTCTTCCTGTTTGTCCTATATAGTGTTTTGTGCAGTCCTTGCATGGTATTTTGTACACTACATTCGTCTTGCTCATGTTGGGTATCATGTCCTTCGTTCTGGTGAGTTGTTGTCTGAGAGTGGCTGTTGGTTTGTGTGCCGTTATGAGTCCTAGAGGTCGCAGTAGTCCGGCTGTCATTTCTGAGATGCTCCTGATGTACGGCAATGTGGCTAGTCCTTTTGGTTGTGGTATGTCCTCGTTCCGTGGTCTTTCTCTTAGGCATCTATTGATGAAGTTGCGCGGCTATCCGTTTTTGGCGAATACCTTGTATAGGTGTTCCTCTTCTTCTTTTTGCAGTTCTGGTGTTGCAGTGTATTTAACAGTCATTTGGATAAGTAACTAATTAGGAATGTATTGGAAGTTTTTGGGACAACGGCAGGCAGGCGGGTCTATTTTAATTTGGCAATGAGTTCTGCATGGTATATATGGAGTGAATGGTCTGCTAAACTGCTGTATGACTCTGAAATACCCTTCGATATCGGACCTAACTTCCTGCAATATTCCAAATGCAGTCTGACCACGACTATATAAATGCTCAACTGGACATCTCTGCTCTTGTATTTGAGGCCCCTTGATATAAATTATAAAATTGAATTTTCCTTCCTGAATTCCAACTGAACCTGCCTGATCTAGGGCTCCCAAGTCACTTGGTCCTTCGGATTTCTAAAGGCTTTCCGTGAACAGAAATCAGTCGAAGCCTGCCTTCTTCCTCTCATACTGCATAACCTGACACATCCCTTTTTGTATTGCATTTGCCACTTATTTGCCCACTCTCTGCGCCTGCCTAGCATCTTATGAAGTTTCCCAGCTTTCTTGACACGACCTGTCTCTCAAACTACGTTTGTGTCAAGTGCAACTGTAGCGAAAATGCACTCTGTTCCTTTGTCCAGATGTTTAACGTGTAACTTGAATAGTCATGCTCTCAACACCGATGGCTGTGCAAGTCTTAAAACATCAGTAGCTGCCATCCTGTAAAAGACCCCTCTGTTCTCACTCAGCCAGTCAGCCAATCCCCTCCTTGTCACTAACAGCATGCTTTTACCTTATTTAGCAGTCTGCTGTATGGCACCTTATCTCAGGACTTATGAATATTGAATTAGATCACGTCCACTGGCTCTGCTTTGCCTAACTTACTTGGTACTTCCTCAAAGAGATCTAGCATAGCTGTCAGACATGACGTCCACTTGATGAAGACATGTAGACTTTGCTGTAATTTACCATCCATTTCCAAGTACTGTGCAACACTGTCAGTAGTCTGTGTCTGCCTCTCCCCTTTCTTTCAGCAGGGGTGTTGCATTTAAAAATTTCCCGTCATCTGGGACCCACCCTGACGCCGATGACTCCTGACTGATCACGACCAATGCGTCCACAATCTCCTCAGCAATCTCCTTCAGAAATCAGGAATGCAGTCCATCTGGTCTCAGTAACGTAATCCCTTCAGACCTTGCAGCTTCCCCGGCATCTTCTGGTTATTGTTGGCATTTCATTCACTTCTTCCCTACGTGTCTATTAATTCACATATTTTGTTGTTGTCTTTCATTGTGAAAACTGATGCAAAGTACGTGTTCACCTGCACCATTTCGTTGTTCCCCATTACGTCTTCTCCAGTGCACCAATTTGCACTCTTCTCTCTGTTGTCTCTCCACCATTCAGGCGCTCTGCCTGTATTGCTGATGAAGGGCTTTTGCCCGAAACGTCGGATTTTCCTGCTCCTCGGAAGATGCCTGAACTGCTGTGCTTTTCCAGCACCACTCTACTCCAGAATCTTGTTTCCAGCATCCGCAGTAATTGTTTTTACCGAGTTGACTTTAACCCTACTCCGAATACTCTTGCAAGGATGCCTGCCTTGAAGAAATTTTCCTCCTCTCTCCACAAGAATCTCAGGGAGTCCTCTTCCACTGCAACTCCCAGGTCATTTCCTCTGCCCTGAAGCTACCTTCTCCCACTCTCCTCACTGACCTGTCACCTTCATCCTCACCCACAATCACCTATTGTACTCTATTCTACTTTCTTCCCATCCCCGCCCTCCTCACATTTAATTCTCCACCCGTCAGGCTCTCTGCCTGTACTCCTGATGAAGGGCTTTTGCCCGAAACGTCGGAATTTCCTGCTACTCGGATGCAGCCTGAACTGCTGTGCTTTTCTCGCACCACTCTACTCAAGAATCTAGTTTCCAGCATCTGCAGTCATTGTTTTACCTTACTATTCTCTCTGTAACCTTTTAAATATGTGAACAAACTCTTGCACCATTCTTTATATTTCAAGTTCACAAACTTACGTACTAAATCTTAAAAACTCATCTTGCCATTTCGGTTGTTCTCTGCTCGTTATTGAAGCCTTCCAAATGCTCTAGGTTTCACTAATCTACACCAGATGGTGTTTTTCTTTTGTTTCTGTGCTCTCACTGACTTCTCTTGTCAGTCATGTTTGCTTTATCCTCTCTTAAGCATGTTCAGGTGGCGTGAGCAATGGATCCGGTGTTACTAGGCGCTGACGGAGTGCCATTTGGACTTGAGATAACGTCCGCCAACTTCTACAGTATAGCACAGTACATGGAACAAGACTGTGACCAGGACACAATGATTGTGAATTTCTCTCCTGGACTGGTAGAGAAGGGTTTACGAAACTGCATTTACAGTGAGTTCAGAGGAGAGTATTTACACACACCAAACCCAAAGCAAGGTATATTTGTGTCTTCTGAATTTCTGACCTGGATTGACAGTGATGAATTTTAGATACCTCTTTTTGTTATTTTACCATAACTCTTGTTGACTGTGTCTTTATGAGTTTTCCACCAATTACCATCCCCAGAGCCTGTGACTGTCACAAATCTACTCCATTTTCCTTCTGCTTCTCAGATCATAAGGATGAAGAAAATCTGCTTCATTTTTATTTCCTGATGTCTGTCTGCGCACGCTAAAACATTCATCTACCTTCTTTCCCTGCACAAACCCGACCAGCTAAGTTTTTCAGCATAGCCTGTTTTATTAAAAAAAAAATTCAGCTGCTGCAGTATTTTGCTATTATTTCCTTGCAGGTGTTTCTCACAGCACTGAGTCTGAAAGTACAGATGTTCCAACGATTAGCTGCTTTCTTACTGAGTGGTGGATGCAGAAACAGATCCATGGCAGCCTGTGTGAGTCTTTTTTTCTTTAATTTTAGTCGCAATTACAGAATGATTGCAACACAAGATAATTTGGCGCATCGTGCCCATGCTGGTTCCCTGAGCAGATTAATTCACACCACTCTCCAGCCCTTTCATGAGCAAGACTGGCTGATATTGTCAATCTCCAATTGCCTATGTAGAGGTCGATGGATTATCTTCTTGAACTGCTGCAGTCCACGTAGTGCACGTGGTCCCAGATTACTGGCAGGTGAGGAGTTACAGGTTAAACACCTGGAAATGATGAAGGAATTGCAATGGATATCCAAATCAAAAACATCAGATTGTAATTCTACTCCGTCTTCCATCTGTCAAAATGTCCAAAATGATTCACAGGAATGTGAAAAGGCAACACTTGACACTGAGCCACATAAAGAGTTGTTTAGACACTTAACTGAGCATGTTTGAATTGGTTCTCTCTCAATTATATTCTTCAAATCAATTTTACACGGTATTAGAAGGATTGATTTGCACTCAGCAAATTTGGATCAAAGATCACAGCAGAGTCTGACGGAGTCACATCATTTATCCTGACCTGAATAGTATGGTGTTCTGAACAGGAAAGGTACAAACTTCGTTCAAAGTCAGGAGAAACAGAGCACGTGTGTGTGGGCGAGGCTTCAGCTGATCATCTGGCCTGGCAAGACGCAAAGCGAATCAGCACAGTGAGATACTATGCAAATGTCAAGATTGTGGAAAAGGAGAAAGTGAGGATCGCAAATGCTTGCAATCAGTGTCGAAGAATGTGGTACTGGAAAAACACAGGCCGTCAGTCAACATCCAATCAGAAGCCCTTCATCGGGAGATTAAATGTCCCAAAAATACGAAACAAGGGACAAAAAAATAAGAACAGGAAAGAGGTCGTACTTCAAAAGTTAACTGGACTAAAGTTTGAGTCAATTAGACCAGACAGGCTTCATCCCAAAATGTTGAAGAAAGAGGAAGACAATGAGAGAATGTGGATGCGCTGG
This sequence comes from Chiloscyllium plagiosum, assembly GCF_037043375.1. Taxonomy (NCBI): domain Eukaryota; kingdom Metazoa; phylum Chordata; class Chondrichthyes; order Orectolobiformes; family Hemiscylliidae; genus Chiloscyllium; species Chiloscyllium plagiosum. The sequence goes on from NW_028270158.1 coordinate 73,657,409, forward strand.
GAGTCATCTTTCAAGTTATGTGATCTCTGCAAAGTCTCCTGTGGAGTGGAATTCACGTTGGAACCCCACTGTTTTGCTTGTTCAGGAAGCTTTTTATCCGGTCCCACACAACATCACAAAACACAATGGGGTTGGAGAAAACGTGCCAGCATTCATTAAGGATTGTTTACCAGCTGGAAAGCATAGAGTAGGAATAAGCGCACTTTTCTCACGTTGGTGTTCTGTTACGGGTGAAGTACCACAAGGATCAGTGACAGCACTGCTGCCTCACAGTGCTCGAGACCGGGGTTCAATTCCATCGTCACGCGATTGCCAACATGAATTGTGCACATTCATAGTGTCTGCGTGGGATTCCTGCGGATGCTGCTGTTTCTGCACACAGTACAAATATTCACGGTTTAAGTGAATTACCCATTATATCCAAGAATGTCCAGGCTTGGTGGATTGGGCATGCGAAATGCAGCATTATAGGGAGAGAGTAGGGCCTCATTGCATTGCAGAGATTCTATGATTCAATGCTTTAACCAAATTGTTCCCAACCATTATACATGATTTGGACATTTGGACCTCTTGGAATTTTTCCAAACTTGTTGATGACATCAACTGGATCGGAATGTACATTGTAAGGAGAATGGTGGGAGCCTTCAAGTGAAGTTTGACAGCCTCAAGAATGAGTCAGTAAATGGCAGTTTATCCATAACACACGATAGCTCCACAAAGAATATCAATAATCTGGTTAGATCTGACTACCTTTTCGCAAAGTATCTTGAATTTTCATCATACCCTTGATTTTCTTTCTCTAAGTGCCTTGCTCAACAACTTTATTTAAAAAACATTGAGAAGCTTTCATGTGAAAGATGTTAAGCTAACTACTTGTCATTTCCTCCTTGACTTCCCTTCTGTTCTGACTAAATAAAACTCACTGATCTGCATGGGTTGGAGAAATTGAGGACTGCAGATGCTGGAGATCAGAGCTGAAAATGTGTTGCTGGAAAAGCGCAGCAGGTCAGGCAGCATCCAGGGAACAGGAGAATCGACGTTTCGGGCATAAGCACGAAGAAGGGCTTCCTGAAGAAGGGCTTATGCCCGAAACATCGATTCTCCTGTTCCCTGGATGCTGCCTGACCTGCTGCGCTTTTCCAGCAACACATTTTCAGATCTGCATTGGTTCCCACGTTGACTCTCCACTGATTTTATAATTCTCAGATTTGTTTTCAAATCCATCCATGGTCTTACACCCCATTAATCCACCACTGCTTCCAGCCCAACATTCCTCTGTGCTCTTCCCACTCCTCTACTTCTGCTCTCTGTATTCGAACACTCCTTACTCCCCCACTGCCAAATATGGATTTTACACTGAATGAGAGAGTCTGAAGCAGTGTTGCATTGCACTAAACACTACAGGCTACTGCTCTTGGCGGTAATATGGAGTTCTACCTCATCACCATGTTATCCAAAAAAATTAGATCAATTCATTCTCATGACTATGATGTAGATTCCTGCAAACTACTTGACTATTTTCTGTGTGCTGGCAAGTACAGTGTCTTTCTCTATCCCCTGTTTCACTTTGACTGTGACATGGCACATTTTACTGCTCCTTTATCCACTTATAACTGTCCTTTGTTTGAGGTCTGTATTTCTGGTTTTGTGTGCGGTGGGCCAGTGACAACCTGATGTGCAATTCCAAATTGTTATGAAGTTGCAAGTGTGTGCTGTACCTTTAAGAGAGGTAGAATGTTGTTCTGCACTGAGAGCTTACGAGAGCAGTGTCAGAGTTTACTGGAAAATTGAAAATATATAACAGTTGGCTGTGAAATAGGTACCTGAGTTGGTTGCTGTTTTGACGACAATTCAAATTTAACCAACGAGATTCATTTACGTCTCTGTAAATTAAAAGCCAATAGATTTTGAATTTATTATTCTGCCAACATCGAACAAATGAGATAATCCGATTTGGGGGTATAAGAAAGGTAGGCATTTTGAACGTCAGACAGAGTTACTGCCATCAAGGGAGAACTACAGGAGGAAAAGAAAAGCCAAAAACAAAAAGACCGATTGCGAAATGAAGGGAAATGACTCTGGCAATTTGTGCAGCTAACACCAAACGAATGTTTGCATGAAAGCTGCTGGGTTGCGCTGTTGGATCTTATCATCATCACGATCACATGTGCCCCACACGCTGACAATTGATAACTCGGCCGAATCTCAGTTCATCTGCTGCTGAAACTCTCATTTTTCCCCCTTTGATATCATTAGAGGGGACTTTAAATGAAAAGTCTGGCGATTTTGCTCGATTGAAAAATTGCAGTTCTGAGAAATGATGTTTTAAATGAACATCAAACGCGACTGTAAAAATTCGGCGAAGGAACAAAAAATGCCGTGACACTGCTGGAAGAGTGCCACAGAGCCCAGAACAATTTAGTGGTATAGTGGAGCTAATGGCAGTTAATCTCTCAATAATGATCAAATAAAAGGGTGGGAATAATGGGGGGTTTTCACAACTCCAATGTCGTGTCTCATTGTAATGCAAAATTATTTTTGAAGTGATTTCAAGAGCACTGTTTTGATCAGTCATGACAAGACAAACAAGAGAGGCACAATAGGAGGAATGGCGTCGGGAGAGCATCTTGGTAATAGAGATCACAAACCAGTGAGCTTAACGTCAGACTGAAAGCCACCTAGCACAAGACTTAGACTAGTATTTTTGACAAGGTGTGTGTTTATTTTACAATGGCAAAGTGGTTAAAAGATAAACGTCTGTGGCATTAATGGAAACGTAGCAATTGAGGTGCCATACTGGCTTCGTGGCAGGAAATCAAGACGAATTGTTAACAGATAATCTCTGGTCCATGTCAGTAAAGGCCCCGACATGATGATTGATTTCACAACCACCGGGATTGAAATGGATCTTCTGGTTTCAAGTTCCCGATGATGGGATGGGACACGTTTACCCATCAAGAGTGCCAGCAGCAGCACAGACAGAATGGTGCCGATTTGTGCATTAGGTTATGGAATGCCTCAGTGAAATGGGAGGAGCGATGTAAAGGAAGGTTAGTGACCATGCAAGGGAGGGAAATCTCTGAAAGTGCCTGGATTTGAATTCTGATTTATGAAATGGAGAAGTGTGACATTTCGCAAAAGTAACCAGTGTTGCGGAATATCATATAATCTCGTCTTCCCAGGGCTAAACTAAGAGAGACTGAGTGGTGCAGCAGCGAAGATCAAACTGGAAATGGGCATGAGGATGAGCCCGCCGTGACAGTATAAAGGTGCATGAAATGCCGGGTCTGGAACTCCACACTGTAGTACCTTCTGTTGACATGGATCAAGGAGCATTGTGATATCAGATTGGGACCTCCAACTTATATGGAGCAGCTTCTGTTGGCATAAAGCAGGGGACATTGTGGCAGCTGGCTGGATGTTCCAACCTCACCTGGAGCAGATTGTATTGATAAGGAGCACGGAGCAATGAGACATCAAGTTGCAGAAAGGATACTCAGTTATTTCAATCTGAATTAAAGCAGTATTTAGCAGGACACATGTTTGTAGATGTCCCAGGGAAATCTCGCAACAATAAGGGAAAATGTGGCAAAGATTCAGCTCGTGGAGGAGAATCTGTGCAGAAAGAAACGCAGGTAATATTTTATTTTTCTGCCTTTTATCATAAGACTCACTGCGTATTTGGTTAAATTGCAGCAAGTGATTTTCAGCTCGTGTCATGATATTAAATTACCTGAAAACCCATACAAGTAATTAAAGCAAACTAAACTTCCAAAAATTAACGGTATATAACTAGCTCAAAGGTAGAGGACATAGGGTGGTGCTGGAGGATTGTTTTTCAGACTGGAGTCCCGTGACCAGTGGAGTGCTACAAGGATCAGTGCTGGGTCCTCTACGTTTTGTCATTTAATTGGAGGTGTAGTGGACAGCGAAGAGAGTTACCACAGATTAGAACAGGATCTTGACCAGTTCGGCCAATCGGCTGAGAAGTGGCAGATTGAGTTTAATTCAGATAAATGTGAGGTGCTGCATTTTGGGAAAACAAATCATAACAGGACTCCCACACTTAATGGTAATATTCGAGGGAGTGTTGCTGAACAAAGAGACCTTGGAGTGCAGGTTCATAGAATTCTGATATTTGAAATTTAACTTGAAAGTGGAATCGCAGGTAGATAGGATAGTGAAGAAGGCGTTTGGTATGCTTTCCTCTATTGGTCAGAGTATTGAGTATATGAGTTGGGAGGTCATGTTGCGACTGTACAAGACATTGGTTAGGCCACTGTTGGAATATTGCGTGCATATCTGCTCTCCTTCCTATCGGAAAGAAGTTACGAAACTTGAACGGGTTCAGAAAAAAAAACATGAGGATTTTGCCAAGGTTGGAGGATTTGCGATATAGGGAGAGGTTTAACAGGCTGGGGCTGTTTTCCCTGGCGCTTCGGAGGCTGAGGCGTGACTTGTTAGAGGATTTCAAAATTATGAGGGTCAAAGATATGGTAAATAGTAATAGTCTTTTTCCCTGGGGTCTGCGATTCCAAAATTAGAGGGCATAGTTTTAGGGTGAAAGGGGAAAGATATACATGAGACCGACTGGGCAGCGTTTTCACACAGAGAGTGATAAGTGCATGGAATGTGCTGCCAGAGGATGTGGTGGAGGCTGGTACAATTGCAATATTTAAGAGGCATTTGGATGGATATACAAATAGACAGGGTTTGGAGAGATATGGACGGGGTGATGGCAGGTGGGACTACATTGGGTTGGGATATCTGGTCAACATAGACGAGTAGGACCAAAGGGTCTCTTTCCATGCTGTGCATTTCTCTGACTCTATGACTCTATTTGATGTTGACATTATGCTCGAGTTTATCTTGATTTATGGCGGAAAAGCAGGAAACTGATGCTCAAATTTACAGAATCAACGATGATCCCATTCAATGACTGAACAGACAAGAGGCTGAATGGAAGCTTCGTCATGACAGATATGTTTTCATTATGGATCGCGCTGAAACACGAAGTGGGGAGGATTGGACTGAAGCAGTGGTGGTGATTTTCTTTCCTGGTTAAATTTTTGAATATGACTCCTATTTCTCCTGTCCATGTTCACATCACAACTCTGAAGCATGAAAGCGTGAAGAACACGTGGGACAAGTGGCGCAAAGTCGAACGTGCCTGACTCAAGATCAGAACATTGTAGGTTTCACTCCTCTCTAGCTCGAGGTTAACGCAGGTATTTATTAATCTCACAACCTAATCTTCCTCATTGTTCTGAAGCCGAGATGAAGTTTGAGCTGCTGATATGCAGACACGAGAATCTCTTTCAGTACACGTCCCGGAGAATATCACAGTCAATGTCGCAGCGTCATCACAAGTGAGGAAGACCAAATAATCCCACACACTGCGAATCGGCACTTTTCAATTTCACAGACCCAACGACCCAATCGCTGCGGTTCCTCGTAATTGCAAGGAAACAAAATAAATATCTCAGTCTCACGTTGGCTCATGGAGTGCCGAGGCACCTTCTCCTAGTTTAAGAGGCTGGAACATTGACCCTGATGTTCGTGGACACATTGATTGATTCGAAGCATTGAATGGAATCCTATCACAGAAGCCCATGTTGTTGATACTGAACAAAACAGCCCTTACTGGGAATTGAACCCGGGCCGCAGTGGTAAAAGTGCCAATTCAGAACCACGACACGTCCAGGGACGAGCACAGCGACCAGACGCACGTAGAGTGACAGCCCTCAAATGTGTTGGACGCGTTCTTGGCAGAAATAACCGCTTGACTATCCTCATTCCATTTTCCATCCCTTTGCCTTGTATGCCTTAGCATCACAAATACAGATTGAATACCTCTGAAGGTTGTGTTGATTTCATCACAATGAGTTGCCGATTTATCCACCACCACTGGTGGATAACGTTTTTACTGCTAATTACTGAAAACTTTCTGCCTCTTACATTTAGTCTACACCACTTGGCGTTTGCCCGAGTGAAACCATTTCTTTCATCCGAACATGCCTTTATCTCTCATTGTTTTGCACAATTCAATCATGTTTCTTCACAATCTCCTCTTCTCCATTGAAATTAGAACAGAGAAACTGATCGTTTTAAAAAAAAACACCCTTTGCAAAATACTGCATTGCGTCCTTTTCCTGAGCTTGATATTCCAGTGATCTCCCGAACATGCCAGTAAAAAGTGCTACATGAGCACTGATCTCACAACAGCAGTATGTAAATTGATCGACTGGTTTTAAGGGCCTAACTGTGGGATTGGGTCACGTTCGCCCAACAACATTGACTGCAGCTGCACAGACAGAACAATATCAATGCGAGTACTTGATTGCCAAATGCCGCTGGGAAATTGGAGGATGAACCGAAAGTAGGGTTACTGATCGTGTGATGGGGAGAAATCTCCGAGAATGGGTGGGTTTGAATCCTGATACATAGACAGCAGAGATGTGAAAGGGCGAGGATTTGAAGGAGCAAAATCATCACCTCGACGAATATTTTCATGTCAAAAAAGATTGATTCGCTCCTGCTTTTGTGAAGCATGTATTACTCTGCATAAAACGGGAACAAGTGACAATACTGGAAGTCAAATTGCTGATGATCTTTCTGCTGCCACAACGCAAAGCGCTAACCACTGCACGATACCGGCACCACAGGGAATAGCATGATGCAAAAAGCAGTAAAGATAGTGGCAGAGGATATGTTAGGAACAGGACTACATGAACAGTAGGAATACTTGACAAACAGTGACTGAGACATGCAAACTCATGGTGGGCTGAATAGTTAACTTCGGTATCTCCAGAGCCGATGGATATTTCATCACTTAGATTGTTGAAGGCGAAGATTGATATAGTTCTCCAGAAAATGAAAGCGTCAGGGAATAGTGCAGGGAATTGCTGGAATGTATTTCTGCAAAAGAAATGTAGTTTAACATCGGCTACTTTACCAATTTCGTCATACAAGGAAGTGACCACTGCTGTGGAATATCATATAGTGCCAGGTTTCAGGCCTGAAATACGAGAAACTGTGTGGTGCAGCAGCGAAGATCAAACTGGAAATGCGGATGGCCATGAGCCAGCAGATATGTGTTCAGTAATGAAATCATTGATTGTGAAGTTTTTCACTGAAAGTATAGAGTGAATTGAAATGCCGGGGACTGGGAATTCCAACATTGCATGGATCAGCTTCTATTGACGTGGTATTCGTCGCATCAGGCTGGGAGCTCCAACCTCAACTGCAGCAGCTTCCATTGACACGAAGCAGGGAGCACCGGGACATTAAGCTGGAAGTTCCAACTTTACCTGGAGCATCTTCTATTGACATCTGCACTGAGAGAAACGCAGGCAATGTTTACGGTCTCTGAACTTTCTCATATGGCTAACTCTGCTCTGGGCAGGAAAGGATTTTTTTTTTGCTCATTTCATTTTATTCAATTTCTTGTAAACTCGCACAGGTCGTTGAAGTACTTTCAGACTTCGAAAATTAGCTTGAATACGATGATGTGATTAGGCATTAGTATATCAAAAGTGATGGAGCAAAATCAGTAAAGGGAATTTGAAATTCATCAGATGAGCGGAGAGCCCATTGAATGGCTGACGAGACACAAAGTGAATGGAAGTTTCATGAGGATGAATGTCTTTTCGTTACAAAACATCCCGCTGCACAAAGAGTGGAGCATTGGAATGAAGCATTAACGGTGATTATTTTTCCTGGTTATTGTGAACATGAGTACGATTGGTCATGTCCGTGTTTGGATCACAACTCTGCAGAATACCAACCTCAAGCACGCGCGATCACAGTGTCACAATGGATGATACACTTGGTTACGGTCCAGAGATTGTAGTTAAAGTTTTGACTTGGTTTAAGAGCAAGAATGGCAGGCTTCAAATTCACATACAAGCTAATTTACCGCACAATGTAGCACATACATCGGGCTAGTGGCACAATGGATAACGTGCCGAACTACAGATCTGCTGTGTGGAGTTTTGATTCCAACCTGGTTTGCGGGCAGCGCTGACTTTATTGCACTACTAACTGACTGTTCTGAAGCCGAAATGCGGTTTGCACCTTGAACTGCAGGGACAAGAGTCCCTTCACTAAATGCCCCTGCGAACGTCAGAGTCAATATCCCAGAGTCATCACTGGGGGGGGGGGGGGGGGGGGGGGGGGCGGGCAAGCTGAATTCGTCGTCACTCACGCTGCCCTTTACACCTGTCAACTTTCCGAGGTTCACTGTGGCACCTGCGATTGTGAAGGTAACAAGATGCAGAGCCAATTCTCAGCGTTGACAATTTTGGGAAAACCTTTAGGAAGCGGAATCAGAGGAGAATCGAGAGTGAACTGTCTGAATGAGCAGAGACTGCCGAGGTACCGCCCCCCTTCTTTAAGAGACTGGAACATCGTCTCTCATTTCTCGATGTCATTAATTGATCCGAGCTACGAAAAGCTCTCCCTTTGCAGGTGGTCTGCTTTTGCTGATGTCGCTGTTAGGATCAAAACAAACCCCAACTCCCAGACTGAGAATCAAAGCCGGGTCCCAGCGAAGAAAGCGAAAAAAATAGAACTGCGAGCCCACCATGGACAGCTACACAAATACCACGTATGTGTAGAATGACAGCCCTCAAGGTCGTTGTACATGCTTTCGTCAGATGCAATCGCTTGACTATCTTTATTCGTTTTCATCACTTGGCCTTGTATGCATTAACAACTCAACTTCAGATCCGTGTATTTCTGAAGGTTATGTGGGTTCGCCTCTGCGCATCCCTTCAGACAGTGAATCCAGATTCAACCATCCGCTTGCTGATGAGATTTTTCTGCATTTCTCCTCAATCCGTTCCACCTCTTAACTACAGTCTATGCCCCTGTTGATCGGTCAAGAGGAAGCGTTTCTTTTAGTCTGCATTGTCCATGTCGCTCATTACTTAGTGCAGATGAAACATGTATCCTCAGTTTCCTCTGCCTTAAGAAAACAACCCCAGTCAAAACAATCTGTCTTCATAACCTAAACTTTTCAACTTGGTCAATTTCAGCACGGTTTCCAGTGCGATCACATGACTACTGTAATGTGAATTGCAGAACTGCACGCAATATTTCGGGGGAATCGAAGGAACAAATGAAATAAATGACGGGAGAAAGCCACAGAAACTTGTCTTTTCCAATAAAACATCTTTTGCTCAATCCTGCGCTGTGCACTTCTCCTGAGTCCAATGCTCCAGTCGTCTATTGTACATGTGAGTAAAAGGTGTTCAAAGTTTGGGTGAAGATTTGTAGGGACAGGCCAATATAAATGCCAGAGGAAACACCACAGAAACGCTTCACAGGAGGCTCCCAAGCACTGAGGATGTCACCTAGACAGGGGACGAAACGTTTGCAACAAAAATTTCCAGCTCGGCGAACAGAACCACAACAGTAAAAGGTGCTCCACGAGGATTAATTACAGAACAGCTGCATCTAAATGGATTGAATTGCTTGAAGATGCTAAACATGGGATTGAGCACTTTCACCCAAAACAGTGACCGCAGCAGTACAGAATGAACAGTGTAAATGTGAGTATTATATTGTGCAATACCTCAGTGAAATGGGAGGGTGGATGTTTAGGCGAGTTAGTTCTTGTGGGAGGGAGAGATTTCTCCGATAAAGGGTGGTTATGATATATGAAACGCAAAGATGTGAGACAGCAGGTGTTTGACGAAGGAAACCTATCACCATGTAGAGTATTTTCATGTAAAACAAAGATTGATTTTCTCAGCGTTTGCTGACCACACATTACATGGAGTAAAACGGGAAAAATGCCGATTGCTGTGACAGTGATTCTAGCAGAACTTGCTGTGTTGACAATGCCAAGGAAGAACCATTTCATGATCCTCGCGCCACATGGAAAAGCACGATGCAAAAAGCAATAAGGATCGTGGCAGAGGTTATTGAAGAACAGAACCTCACGCACAAAGGAATATTTGTCAAATAGTGACTGAGATGTGGGAACTCAGATTCGGTTGAATATATAGCTTCTATGTCCGGACAGACTGTAGAGATTGCAACACGGAGGTTGTAGGATATTACATTTGCGAGATATCTACAAAACTTCAAAGGGTCATAGGATACTGCAGGGTATTGCTGAAATGTATTTCTCAATAACACTGTATTTTAACATCGGTTACTTCACCAATTTCCTCACTTATTGACGTAATCATATAATGGCATGTCATGTAATCCCAGTTCAATAGCGTGGAATCAGAGAAATTGATTTGCAGTGCACCCAACACTAATTGGAAATGGTAATGGCGTTCAGCGCGAGCATGCGGCTGCGAAAATGCAATCGGTGAGCGGAATGCCATTCTCTGATGATACAGAGGCGCGTGAAATATCGAGGCTAAAAGCTCCCGCCTTAACGACAGCGGCTTCAATTCCCACGCATTAAGAAGCAGTGGGACATCAGGCTGGGAGCTCCAATTTCACCTGCAAGAACTTGTATTGACATGGAACACGGAACTTTGGGACATCAGCTGGTCGAATAGATAGTCAACTATTTTAATCTTAATTAAGTAGTTTTCAGCAGGATACTTGTTTGTGGATTGAAAGAATATCTACAACTGGGACCGTCTAAATTACAAAGAAGAATTCTGCAAAGAGTCAATTTTTGGAGAAGCATCTGTGCAGAGTGATGCAGAGGAATGTTTACGTCATCTGCCGTTCTTATATGATTGACGTTGCACTGGATTAATTTCCATGAAGGGATTTTTTTGCTCGGTTCACAGTATTCACTTTCCTGCATACTCGCAAAAGTCGTTACTGTACTCGAAACCTCTGAAAGTTAACTGGTATATACAATGTGGTGATTAGGCTCACGTTCACGTCAGTTATGCTGAAGAAGTGGATTCGAAATTCATCACATCACATTCCATTAAATGACTAAGCAAACAGAGTGTGAATGGAAGCTTCATGAGGACATATGTGTTTTTTTTGGAAAATTCGTTGCTTTGAAAGGTGATGAAGATTAGACTGAAGCAGTGACAGTGATTATCTTTATTGCTTGTTCAACTGGTGAACATGACTGCTATTAACCGTGTCCGTATTAACATCACGGCTCTTAAGCCTGTGCATCGGGCCAGTGGCGCAATGGATAACGCGCCTGACTACGAATCAGGAGACTGTAGGTTCGAATCCTACCTGGCTCGCCGGCAGGGCAGATTTTAATCCCGCTTAAAAATTGATTTTTCAAAAGCCGAAATAAGGTGTGAGCTCCTCATCTGCAGGAACGAGAATGCCTTCATTAAATGCCCCCGAGAACATGAGAGTCAATGTCCCAGCGTCATCACAGGAGGGAAGCCGAATAGTCGCGCAGGTGACTTATGGGTACCTTTCCATTTCATAAAGCCACCGATCGAATAACTGTTGCTCGCGGTGATGCTCTGCTTTGAGCATTTTTGGAAACTCTTTGGCCAGTGGAATCAGAGAAGATTGAAGGGTTAACTGTCCAACTGATCTTTATAGAGTGTGAGTTCTAGAGTCTCCAACCTGCTGACTGATAAAGTTTTCCTACCAGTCTATTCAAAGCTTTCTGCATCTTATCTGAAATCTACAAACCCTGGTGATCGATCAAGAGCAAATGTTTCCTTCAATCTGTAATTCCTTGCTCCTCATTATTTCGTACACGTCAATCATGTCTCCTCACAATCAGCTCTGCTCCGAGAAAAACAACGTTTTGAAAGTCTTGTGTTCACTGAAATTTCTTGTCTGTTTTTAACAGTTCGGTGAATGGAATAGTCCCACTGCTAACATTCAGCACAAACTTTCAGCAAAAACCACACAATGCGGGGAACCTTAGTACTGCTCTTTTCGTCAACAATGTGTAAAAGCCCCCTGTAACTTTCGATTTCGCATCCCGTGGGGCTATTTGTCCGTGTTCAACGACGTTTCCCAGGAAGGTCACTTTGGCTTTGGCAGATTCACTTTCAGCTAGGTTTACAAACCAGTTTGACTTCCGCATTCGATCAAAAAAGCCCGATAAATGCTGTAAATATTCAATCCACGAGAGTCTGAAAGTCACCAGGCACAATATACACCAATCAGTTGCGTATTCGGCAATTACCCTGTCAGTTATCCTCTGAAATGTGGCTGAAGTGTTTTTCGTACAAACGGCATTACTTTAAATTTCTGCAGGCCAGTTGGCGTTACAAAATTGCCTTTGATCTTTCTGACAAAGTTCCCTACCAGTAACCTTTGAGGAAGTCCAACTAAGAAATGCAAGTTGCTCCTCCAATCTTTTCCACACAGTCCTCCAACTGCAGATATGTATACGCATCAGTCTTTCTAACAACATTGATTTTGTGGTAGTCCACACATTACTGTTGGGTCTTTTCTGGCTTTGGCACCATGATGATGGGTAAACTCTATTCATTGAAACTCACTTCGGTTATGCCATATTGGTGCATACGTGATATCTCCTTATGAACCTCTACAACTTTAAAGGGTTATGCCTGCAAGGGTGTTACAGAGTCAGAACAGCATCTCCTATATTTACATCATCTACAATTAGATTATTAATTTCCAGTAGATTTCAGCAGATCTCCCCATGCAAGAGTAATAACTCTTTCGATTTTCTTCTGGAAGATAACTGAATAACTTTTTGGACAACTTTTGCATTGTCCAATTTTATTTCAGGAACTTCCAATGCAGAATTCCCTGACATTGGTTCTTCCCAGTGTGTCGTAGTAAAAAACACATTCTCCTCTTGCGTTCGTTCTCTGCCAAAATACAGTTAGAGCATATTCCCATCACATTCTATGAGAGTCCTTCATGACTGGAGCCCCTATCAAGTAGCTAACCTCACTCAATTTCCTCTCAATTTGATAAGGTATTTTAAACCTTGCTTTAAAGTTTCACAGATTAATGAATTTTAAATAATTGCATTAGTCCCAGCGGCAAAATTGTGATTCTTTGATTTCTCATACACTTCCTGCTTCACCATTTGCTGCGATACTTTTAAATACTGTCTCGACAACTTCCCAACATTATTTAGTTCAACTCTAAAATTTGACACATCATCCAAATGCGTGGTCTCTGTAATCGGACTTATTAATTTTTCCTTAATAAATTTTAATGGTCCTCTTACTTTATGCCCAAAATTGGTTTCAGATGGACTTAGTTTGGTGGATTCTTTTGGTACATCTCAGATCGCAAACAGCACTGACGCAACTCCCTTATGGAAATAATCTGGCTACTCCAAACCATAAAACCTCAATATAGTCTTTAATAATTGACGCCACCTTTCCAATGCACCTTGTGATTCTGGATTGTACACAGTAGATTTGAATCGTTTTATTTCCAAGCTATCTAAACACTCTATGAAAAGTTTGGACGTGAAGTTTGACCCTTGAGCTATTTGTATCTCTGATGGTAGTCTTAATCTAGTTTTTTTAAAAACCGTAATTCGTCCACTATCCTTTTAGCTGTCATATTGCATGATTGAACAACATTTGGAAATCTCCTCAATACATCCTTTTTCTGTTAATTAATGCTTATTCCCATCTTTTATTGGATGTAGGAAAACTTCACAATGAATGAAGACACTTAAGAAAGATTCGTCGAACGCTGGGATAGATATTAAAAGTGAAGGCTTTATTATTTCCCATGGTTTTCCTATTAGTTGAAATGTATGACACGTCTGGCAAAATTCAAATGCATTCCCCTGCAATCCAGGCCGTAAAACTGTCTTTGTATTTTAGCCTCCGTTTTCATCACGTCTACGTACCCTCCAATTTGTGGCACATGCGGCACTCGCAGCACCACTTTTCTGTACCCTACTGGAAAAATAAATTCTGCCCATTTCTCACTTGCTTGAATATGTGTTGCTCTTCACTTCCTCCTTAACATATCATTTGCTAAGTAATATCACACGGGGATGCATTCACTCTCCTTCCAAGTACATGTCTTCTGATCCAACTGCTTTAATTATTCATCTTTCTGCTGTAACTCAGTAGCATAGTAGAGCTGAATATACTGGCAATTTTTAACGTTTGTCCCCTGCTGTGTCCCACCTACCTGACAAAAAAAAATTGTAATCATACTTCAGCTTCCATATCCGTGCCTTTTGATTTGTCCTGCTTCAGCTTGTGACTTTGTGATCGCGTTAAGACACAATCTGGGAAAATTCCTTGATAAACGTCCCGCATTGCTGCACTTGCCTGCATCTCGACTGGCTTTTCAACTGGAGTAGGCAGCACGCTTACCGGTGATTGAGCTATATCATTTGCAAGCACAAATTGTATTCTTGGAGCTGAGAGTTTGTCCAGACCTCCCAGCAGAAATTCCCCACTCTTTCTGCCCACTCTCGCCTCACTGTACATAACTGAGCAACTTTTCGTCCCACCATGAATTCCCGTATACATAGTTCTTCAGGAGTATATGTTTCTCCCTCCTTCTGAATCACAGACAGGCACGATCCTGTGTCCCTCAATATTGTTCCCTCTCTATCTGCTATTCCTGGACAAGGTAAATAAACTTCACCTTTGCAGGTTTATTATTAAAGCAGATGTGGCACTTCCCTCTTACCAACCTCTGATCGGCTTGTGCACTCTGATGCAGCTTTCCACCCTCCACTGTGCTTTCTATTGCCACGCCAACAAAACATCCAGGCTTGTTTCGTTTCCCTGCACTGAATTTCCAGTGCTTTCCCTAGTTCTCCAACACTGATTTCATGTGTCCTACTTTATTGCAATGAAAACCTCAGATCTTGTACCCTTCAAGACTTTCCGATTTCCTCTGTGATAAGTTATCCTAATGAATTTAACTTTCCCTTTCCACGTATGGATTTCTCTTTGCCCCAATTTCTATCCTTCAGACTTAAAATGATTCTGGAAACCCATCCCTGTTTTATGGACCACTTCATAACAATCAGCCATTTCAGCTGCTAACCTTGTCGTTTTAACAATATGCTCTTCCAGAGTAAGCTTATCTTCAGCCTTTCTCTCCAGCCTTTTAAGGTGAATTCCTTTAATAATTGCCAATTTCTGAAGTTCAAACTGTGTCTCCCTTTCTCTCTGCTCTGCTGCTCTCTCTTCTTCCCTCTTTCTGCTTCAAATCGTATCTCAAACTGTTCAAATCTGGTGTCCTTTCCTTATCTCTCGAGTCTAACTCAAGCTGCTTCATGTTCAAATAAATTTTCACCATCTCCAAAAATTTCATGGATTTTACAGCTTAGTTAAATGGTGAGCTACTGCGGGAATGATCTCTCCTTTCCTCACAGAAAGAGGCAAATACAACCCCAGTATGTCTGCTAATTCCAGAAACCCGGCCTGAATTACTTTTTGTAAAACTACCAACTTCACATCGTCCATAGCAAGACAACTCTTTGAACCTAAATGAGACATTGCTTTCCCAAGCATTGCCTACCCCAATCCAAATCAACACCCGAAATAAAGACGCAAGCACCTATCAGTTGCTCTTTTAATCCATCAACTAATTCCCAATTTATTATGGACGAGGCTAATCCATTCAAAACGTTATTAAGCAGACAACCTAGACCGTAACGTTATATTTTTTCGTTAAGCGTACAGTGAAAATTACCCGAGTAAGCTAGTTTCAAAAATTATTCACAAAATGACGGATTGAAAAACAAAAGACAGAATATAGAATACCCACAGAACTTAGTCTATCCAAAGTAGACTTACTTATGCTGTTCTGAAAATACTCAGCAATCCTTAAAAAAAAGTACCTTAAAAACAGTAAAAATGAAACAGAAGCTTACAGTTAAAAATTAGAAGGGCAGAAGGAGAGAGGTTATTAGTTAGTGCACCATTGCTGCAGGATCTCAAAACCGGAATTCAGCTTTCCAGAATGACCACTCCTTTTCCATTATACAGTTCATTTCTAAAACATTAAATCTTTGGCCTTAAGCCTCAGCTGTTTACGGAGAAACGAAAGGCCTCACAGTGAACACTTTCATCTCTGTAACACTTTATCCGATTCGGAGCCCGAACTGTTTTAAAATGCCTTTGATAACAAGATATCAAGAGACATTATCCTTGAGAAAAAGTACAGCTCCGTTTCTTTTTAAAAAAGAGAACATCTTTGTGAGAGCCCAGTCCGTCCAAACTGTCTTCATAAGTGAAAATCTTCGAACAGACAATATCCTGGTAAATCTGTTCTGCAACGTTTCCAATGCTATCACATCCCTGCTGTAATGATAATTGCAGAAAGACACATAGTACTCCAGCTAGAGCCGATTGAGCAACTGAAATTAACAACTTAGAAAGCCACAGAAACTGCACTTTTCCACTAATGTGACTTTTACACAATACTGCCCCGTGGAGACAGTGAGAACTGCAGATGCGAGAACTCAGAGCCGACAGTGTGGTGATAGAAAACACAGTCGGTCAGGCAGCATGCGACGAGCGGGGGAGTTGATGATTCGGGCATAAATCCTTCATCAGGAATGAGGTTTGTGGCCATGGGGACTGATAGATAAATGGAAGGTTCGGGGGTTTGGGGGAGTGATAGCTGTGAATGCGAGGAGTAGATAAAGGTGGAGAATAAGATACTAGTTCTGACAGGCGGTGGAGCGGGTAGGTTGGAAAGGTGATGTGCAGGTCATGAAGGCCATGCTGAGTTGGAATCATGAAACTAGAATAATGTGAGGAAAGGGTGAATGAGGAACTTGGTGATCCCATGTGGCATCAAGGGCCCAAGGGGAAGATGAGGCCTTCTTCTTTCAGGCGACAGGTGTTCAGGGAATGTCAATGAAGGATGTGCAGGACCTGCATGTGCTTGGCAGATTGAGAGGGGGAGAATGAATTTCATCAGTGATGAGCTTCTAACTGCATATCCAAACTATCATTATGAACATGTTGTTACATCTTAGGAACAGTATCTAACACTACCCCGCCTGAGGAGAAGGCGAGGATTGCAGATGCGAGAGATTAGAGTCAGGAAGGATGCCGCTAGATAGCACAGCTGTTAGGCAACATCGGAGGACGAGGAGTGTCAATGTTTCCAACATTCCTGACGAAGAACTTATGCTCAAAACATTGACTTTCCTCCTCCATTGATGCTGCCTTCCCAGGTGTACTTTTCCAGATCCACACTTTTAACTCGACACCGCCTCAGCTCAACTGCATAGGAACATTAAGATGCACCTGTCACCACTCAGTTGATTCGTCTGTCGCATGCGAGACAAACTGCAACATTCATTTCCCCATAAATATCAAGTCATTCAGATCGCTGAAGAAAAGAAAAATGCAGAGGCTGAATATCTGAGAGAAAAGAAATAATTGTTGTAGAATTCAGCATCCTGTCAGTTCAACTGAATGTTTGGATATTAAAATTGGTAAAGGAAAAGAGAAAGCTGCAGTTCAATAACTGCTACGATCTGTTTCTCAAAAAAAGAGAGTTTCATGAACTGGAATGTTTCGATCAGGCAATGCATGCTCACCTTGTCAAGTGCTGATCGGAACGGAGGAATATATATTTGCTTCGCCACTGCTGAACAGATGAAAAATATCATTTTGCCTTCCCAATCAGTTGATGCTCCTGCAGAAAAGTCAATGTGACTCATAAACCCAGCACAGCCAGTTCGGTGTGCATTTCAGAGTCCTGCAACATCGCATTTTATTTAAAAGATCTTTATTGATTGTTCCTTCTTAATATGGCATTCTCCATTTCATTATGCATTGGACAATTTTGTACCCACTCACTTATTCATTGGTTCATCACTCAATTTTAGTATCCCTAACGTTCCATTCACGACTTAACTACCAAACTACTTTCACGAAAAAAATGCTTATTTTTAAAACCGAACACTGAGCTGAAGCAATGCCTGTTGGAAATAAACCATCATTCTCTCACTCTCTATACCTTATTTAGTGTGTCTCAGTGCCTGTCACCTTAAACCTGTGCCCTCCAGTTTTGAACTTCACCATCCTGCGCAAACGATTTAGTCCAGTTGCCTATCCATGCCCCTCATGATTTTTTAAACCGTGAGAACGTTACGTGCTGCCTGGAACATTCCAGCGAAAAAGCCCCTGCCTACCCCATCTCCACGCTTAACTAAAGCCCTCAGGTCCCCACAACATCCTTGTAACTCATTTGTGCACAGTTTCAATTTTCACAAAATCCTTCCTGTCGAAGTTGACCATCACTGCAAGCAGTATTCTAAATGTGATCTCACCAATGCTCTATATCGCCACAACATGACATTCCAACTTGGATAATCGACTTTCTGATTAATGACAAAAAGTGTGCCAAGTACTTTCTTCACAATCTTGTCTACGTGTGACACCACTTTATCTGCTTTTATAAATTTTGCCTTGACTGATAAAGTTGTGATTGTCACGATGTTCTGCTGCCTTCACGGATATGTGGCCCAACATGCAAAGTCTCTCTGTTCCTCTGGGTTTCCTCGTGTCCTGCCATTCATTGAATAATCAGTTGACGTGTTACTCCCAATGTGCATCACCTCATGTTTTTCATGGTTAAATTCAACATCCCCTATCTGAATCTGACATTTGACAAATTCATCTCTGAGCTCCTCCATCCTAAGACCTTCTTCCTCACTATTAACCATTTTGCTAATATTCGCATCATCGGCAACTCTGCTTCTCATTTCCCTCGACTTTGTTCTATATTCTTTACACACACCCACAAACGACATGGGACCCAGCATTCATCCTTGTGTTACACCATTGAATGCCAGTTCTAGTCACACAAACAGCCTTCTATCACCATCCTTTGTCTCCTACCACCACCAAATTAAGTTTGGATCCAACTTGCCAGGGGACCTTAAATCCCTTTTCACTTTTATCCTCTTACCAGTCTCAGTTTGGTGTCGTGTTAACGGCTATGTTGATATCCACACAAACAACATCAACTTCACTACCCTCGTTTAAAAACCCGATCACTTGCCAATAAAGTATATTTAATCTGTTAGGCATGACATTCTGTAACAAAGCCGTGATGACTCTTCCTGATGAAACCTTGACTGGACAAGTGGCAGTTAACTCTCTCCTACAGGGTTTGCTCAAAAAGGTTCCCTTTAATTGATGTGAGACTCACTGTTGTGTGATTCTCTGGTTTATCTCTCCCAATCTTGCTGAAAAGTGGAACTGCGTTTGTATAGTCCACTACAAACCCAAAGAGGAAAGTAAAACATTTCCTCCCTTGTCACAGAGAGGAACATAAGATACAAGTCCGTCTTGAATTGGGAATATGCCCACTTCAAGCCGCTCAGTACCACGAACACTTCATCAGTCTCTATGTCAAACTTCCTCATAACCTTTCCATCCCACGCCCTGCATTCTGTCCCTATACCTCAGCACAAGAGGACTGTTCGCTTGCTGAACAAGTAAAGTGATTCACTCAGTTATCCCATTTGCTGACACAACTGTACTGTCACACTGGAAGGAGATCATTCAGATATTTTAACTCGAAAATGCTGTATTAAGCCTTTGTGGTTATAAAATATTTTGCTTTGATAGCCACAGTCTATTACAGTGAGAAATGGTGTGAATTTTCTCTAACTGAAAAACATTTCCTTAATTCCAACGCGTGTGGAGATTCCTATCTGTTCCCATCTGACATGACCGAGATTTAGCTCTCTGTTGTTTACCACATCCAGAACAGAACTGCTGCACAAATCCAAGCACATGATTTCTATATTTATTGACCTACGAAATCGATGCCAATGCCTCACATTGTAATGGGATTCATCAACAAGGGAGCTTTTCAGGATTAACACAGTTGTGTCTTATGTACAGAGGGTCATTACACAAGCACAGTATCAAGCTTCCTCAGGGGCAAGACCAAAAGATGCTGGAAAGAGAAATCGGAGTTAACATTTTCAGTCGAGTTACACCGTCCTTAGCATTGATGGTTTCCAGGAAAAGTTTGGTCTATATGCAGAAGATATGTGGGGCTGCTGTAATTAGGAGGGAACGAGATGTCGGGATAGAGCCGAAAGAGAGAGACTAACAGTTGGACATAGGAATTGATAGTGATTTATTTGGAGCATTAACAACTGTACACGGAGACTGTTTATGACTAACCATAAATATTGTGTAATGGCTGCTGTGCTATAACTAGGCCTGGTGGGTGTGTCGGGGGCCAGGACATGGGAGACTTCAGGCCTCTAAAATGATTGAAATTGGTATGGATGGTCGCAGGGGTTCTCAAGCAGAAAATGGTCTGTTACTTTTTCAGCATGCGCTGAGCTATGGTGGAACACTGCAGTCAGCCTGAGATAGAGACGTTGGCTAGGAAGCATGGTTCTGTGCTAAAGGAGCAGTCAACTGGAAGCTCAGGGACATATTTGGCTATAGAACTTTGTATTCTTCAAAACGGTCATTCAATCCAGATTTCATTTCCCAAGGTAGTGGCGACCACAATATGAGCAGTGAATCTATTCGACTGGATTGTGCAAAGTGTAGGTAAAGTGTGCCTTCACCTAGAAGGTGTATTTGAGCACTTGTGTACTAAGCAGGGAGTTAAGAAATGGACAAGTGAGGAGAAGCAAGAAGCAAGAAGAAAGGATAGCGTAGAAGATATTATTGGAGATGTTGTTAATAAATGGGTAAGAAAGCGACCATAAAGGCACTATACCTGAATGCTCGTACTTTTCGGAAGAAAGTTGGGGATATAACGGCATAAATGATCACAAACGAATACAATTTAGTAGACATTGCAGAGACATGGAGACAGCATAGTCAAGACTGGTAGGTAAATATTCACGGGCATGAGACAATTCGGAAGGACAGAAATGGTGGTAAGGAAGGTGGTGTAACTCAAACATTCAAGGACAACCTCAGACCGATGCTGACAGATGATATACGCTCTGTGGAGAATGAGTTTAAATCCATTTGGGAGGAAATTAGAAGTTCGAAGAATAACATGTCATTGATTGTCGGAGTCTACCGGCTCCAAATTTTAAGATCACATTGGGGAGGGCAGGAAACAAAGACATAAATAACACCTGAAAAAATGGTATGGCAATTATCATGCGGATTTTAATCAACATGTCGATCGGTCGAAGCAGCTCAGTCAGGGTAGCCTTGATGAGGAGAGTATTGGGTATCTGCGATAGATTCCTTAACTACTGTGTAATGGAACAGGCCAACAAGGGGAGAGGCCAAATTAGATTTGGTACCGGGTAATGAACAAGGCAAGGTGATAGATTTGGCGGTAGGTGAGCACTTTGGTGATAGTTACCAAAATTCAATTATGTTTACTTGAGCTTTTTAAAGGGATAGGTATACACCGGAGAGCTACAAACTTGTTAAAACTCGCCAGGTGACTAAACAGATAGATGTGGATAATGTCGTTCATGTAATGCACGTTTGGATTTCAGTTAGCCGTTTGATAAATTTCGCCATGGTAGATGACTGCACAAAATACTAAGGTATGGGCTTGAGGAGGATTTCGTGCTTTGGACTAGAAATTAGCCAGCTGAAAGTAGACAGAGGGTGTTATTTGATGGGAAAACGTCATCCTGGAATTCAGTTGCTTTTGGTGTAATGCAACGATCTGTTTTGGGCTCACTGCTTTTTCTCATTTTTATTAACAACCTGGACGGGGGCGTAGAAGGATGGGTTCGTAAATTTGCGGACGAAACTAAGTTCGGTACAGTTGTGCATAGTGCTGAAAGATATTGTAGGTTACATAGGGGCACAGGTAAGATGCAGAGCTGGGCTGAAGGTTGGCAAATGGACTTTAATTCAGAGAAAATGTGAGAAAGAGCATGGCATTAAAATTAGCACAGAATATAAAGATCGATAGCAGAAGTTTCTATTCAAATATAAAATGAAAAAGAGTGGCAAAAGTAAACGTTGACACTTTCGTGGATAATAAGGGGCATTTACTTATGAGATATGCGGAAATAGCCGTGACATTGAACATGCATTTGCGTCGGTCTTCACGGTGGAGGATATCAATAACATGCCAGTAATTGACAAAGTGATGACGGTTGGTGACGACCTGGGAACAGTCATTATAACAAAAGAGCGAGTGTTGGATTGTGGGAGCTAATTAACACGATGGTGTGTTAAAAAGAAGTGCGCTGGTGGTATTTTTCCAAAATTCTTTGGTCTCTAGGGTAGTCACAGCTGATTGGAAAACACAAATATGACATCACTGTTTTAAAAGGGAGGCAGACAGAATATGAGGAATTAGATCAGATTACTTACAGTGTCGAAACAGGCCCTTCGGCCCAACAAGTCCTCACCGACTACCGAAGCGCAACCCACCCAGACGCATTCCCCAACATTATAGAACTTTGTTTAACCTCTGTAGTGCACCACGGTCCCGCGGAGGGAATGGTTCCTGGCGAAGGTGGACAATGGCGGGTAGGGGAATATATGTTTGGTAATAGTATTTCGCTGGAGGTGGTGGAATTAGGAAAATACTTCGTTGATGACTTGGAGTACCACAGCGCTTAAGATTCCAGACCATGTTCTGAAAAACATGGGATGAGAATGGAACGTTGCTTCATGACGGACATTTGAAAGATGTGTCCAAAGTCCTTCTTTGGTTCAGTGAAAGTCAGAATGTCTTTGAGAAGCTAACTTTAGCAGCCAAAAGCATTGTGGCCACAAAAGCAGGTCATAGTCAGAGATTTTCGCAACTCCCGAAAGCCTGTCTGACACATAGCCTGCGACGACACGCCACCTATGATTTGTCACCGGCAGTCTCCAAGAACAGCTATTCACTCTCCGAGCGAGAGCGTTATTCACCTCATTGACCAAATGTTCTTCTCTTTCTTTTGTTCTTTCCCGACCAACTGTTGCTCCTTTACAATAGAGAATGAGACATGATGGGATAGTTCCTGTTCGCCTGGATGATTGCAGTGTTAAAGAAACAATGCACAGGAGAAGCACAGCAGATTAGTCAGCATCTGAGTTGCAAGAGACATTTAAATCACAACCTTGTTGAGGATTCCTTAGTGCAGTTAGAACAAAACTGAAAAGCTCAACACCGCCCAGAACAGAGCAACTGAATTGAGCTGCAACACACAACTAATAAAACATCGACAAACATCCATTCCCATCACAACCAAACATTCAGACATGCAGTCTGCACCATCCACAAGATGCACTGCAAATGTTCACCAAGGGTCCTTAAACAGTACATTACAAAATTACAACTACTTCCATCTAATAGGAAAAGTGTAGTAGATAGGTAGGAAAGACCTACAACCCACAGACCATCCTGCTCTGGAAATATATTGGCGTTCCTCCAGAATCACTGGGTCAAAACTGTGGATTTCACTCCCCTTTATTTTGGGTCTACCAACAGCACACGGAAACGATGGTTCAAGAAAGCAACTCATCACCACCTTGTCCAGTCAAATCAGGAATGAACAGTAAATGCTGACCACTTCTGGAATACCTACACCCGACGAAGAATGAAAATCATACGCTTTGGAGTTTTGAGTCGTTCTCTCTTACTGAGATATATCTGGTTTTATTTGAGGGGTATCAAAGATGAGGATTTGCTGTTGGGAAACTGAAACGATGCATCACATCAGAATTTGATGGATCTGCTTTGTTCCATGTAGCCTGAACCTCACCGGCCTTTGAAAATGAAAGCAGAATGTTACATTCACAGTGGAGTGAAAGCATTCACTATCTGAACTATCGAGACATAATTGGAGGGGCGCTGGAGAGAAACTGCGGTAATGTGGTGACGATTCAGTTACTTGTCTTCCCTGAATATTCATCAGTGCAACCACACCGGGGAAAAGCCATTCAACTGTTCTGAGTGTGAAAAGGGATTTGCTCAGTTTTCTAACTTGCTGACTCACCAGTGGGTTCGCACGGAGAAGAAACCATTTAATTGTCCAGAGTATGGAAAAGGCTTTAAAAGTTCTCACGAACTGCTGTACCATCAATGTGTTCAAGTTGATGAGAAACCATTCAAGTGTTCTCACAGAGGGAATGGGTTCAGGCCGTCACTTGATCTCACTTTACATCTGCGAACCCAGTGGACAGAGGCCGTTCGCCTGTTCTAAGAATGGGAAAACATTCAGTCAGTCATTCAGTCTGCAGAGCCACCAGTGAGTTCATACCATTCGTATGATACCATTCTTCCGCTGCGATTTGAAGTAATTAATTGATTCCGGCAATCTGCTGAAATACAAGAGAGTTCAACTGGAAAGAGACCATTAACCTGCTCTGACGTTTCTCAAACTTACTGAAAGACGAGTGAATTCATATTGGCGAGAGGCCATTCATATGTACTGAATTGGGGAAAGGATGCACTTAAGCCATCCATCCTCCTGATACACCAACGGGTTCACTGTGACAATAATTTGTTTTAATGACGCAGTGTGGGAAATTATTTATAAGTTTCCAGTATTTGAGGTCCCATCAACATGTTCACGCTGATGAGAACACAATCTTATGCTCTCACTGTCGGATTGTTGTTTCTTTGATAAAAGTGAATACACTTCACGAGATCTTCATTTCGATGTGAAGAGCATTCAGAAATGCTGAATGCATCGATATAGTTTTTTAGTACAAATCCACACTTAACAATGAAGAAGAGGATCAAGAACAGGGCAGTCAATGGATATCTACCAGTCTCCTCTAATTGTACGGAAATCCGGGAAAAGAATCTTTGAATTTGAAGTGATTGAAAACTGAACAATTAAACATCAGATCAATTGAAGAGATTAAACACATCCAATGAAGTAAACTCCGGCGGACAGAAAGAACACAGTTCAATTCTCGATGCAATAACTCCATATCGCATTCACATGCGACCTCACTGGATTGTTTGCACTATTACCATCTTTCCAGACCGGAGAGGCTACTGCCGTCATTTGAGAAAGAAGGGGCTGTTGGTGATTTAACCAGGTCAGAGAAGATTTCGACAAGGACAACTTTTAAATTAACCTCAAACCAGTGATAGGAATTCGAACCACGCTGCGAGCATCACACTGTTTTATAAGCCAACAAAGCAGCCAACTGAGCGAAACAGATTCCACCTGAATGGGCTGTCACACGTGCGAATGAGTAATTGAATCCCTTGCTACCCACAGTGCAAATTAACTGCCTCTCCACGCACGGTAGATCATTGTTTAGCACTGCTGCCTCAGAGCATGAGGGGCTGGCTTCGATTCCAGCCTCGGAGGATTGTCTGTGTGGTGTTTGCATGTTCTCCACGTGTCTGCGTGAATTTCCTCCAGGTCCTCAAATTTCATCCCACAAGACAAACTGGTGCGCCGGTTAGTTGAATTGGCCATGATATATTACCAATACCGTAGGTTAATAGTTGGGGTAAATATAAGGGAGGGTAATGGGTTTGAGTGCTTTTTGGAGGGTTTGTGTGGACTTGTTGGGCCGAAGGGCCTGTTGCTGCACTGCAGGGATTCTCATGTGTTTTCTGGTGTTTCGTCACATCATTGCTACTCCTTAAGCTCTTTTCAAAGTCAGACCATTAAAATTTTCTCTCATTTGTGGGAACAAAACCATATCTGCTGAGATTGGAAACCCGAGTTAATCACTTACCAGGCAAGGAGCAAGTAAATATTTCTCGCTCGTGTGAATATACTCGTGCTCACTGAATAGAGATGACCAGGTGAATCTCTTTCCACACTCAGTGCAGGCCTCTCTACAGTGTGCCCATTCATGTTTATTTGAACCTTTGCTGATTTAATAAATTCCTTCTCATACACAGAACAGACGAATGGTGTCTCTCCAGTTTCATGTCGATCGGATGATTTTAGGCGGTATTGTGAAGATAATCGCTTACCAAACAGAGAAGACAAATCTTCTCTCCCTTTGTTGAAGTCGTCTGCGTGCCATTAGGATTGATCCCCGAGTGAATAGCTTCCCGTCATGGAACAGCTGAGTGGCTTGTCCCCATGTGAACAGGTTGATGTTGAATTAAGATTTTGAATTTACAACCTTTGCAGATCCGAAAGTTTATTTTTCAACAGTATGGGAAATGACATGCAAACCTGTCTACACACAGCATGGCCAATAAGAACACAGAAAATCAAGCCTGTCCAAGCCATACAAGGAACACCAAAATGCCTCAGCATTGACCAAACAGGCTGACAAGGGAAACCATACATGATCACAGTTATTCACAAACCAGGGAATACACTTCCCAAGACAATCTACCAATAAGTTTCCTCGTCCCCATAAACACAGCTGAACCAAAGGCCGTAGAGTAGTGTAGAACCCCAGTGATATCAAAGCCACATGAAGCTCAGGTAAGCTAGGGATGCACCAGAATACCTTGCTCATCTCTGGAAAGCAACAATGGTATCACCTTACTGCCAAGGAAAGGGACATTCTCACATACCCACGAAGAGAGCTCGAACCCCCGATCCCATTCTTGAACAGATGAATGCTGCTGGATGCTTGATTGTGTCCAGACTGTATCAATCACGGCCAGAGCTTGTGCCGTAACCCGGATCCAGCCAGGGGAGAGCCGGATGGGCGAGGGAAGCCTGGAAAAATAGAATGAGAGACTGCTGATTAAATTTTTCGCATCAATCCTAAGAGATTCCTCAGCTCGAAGGAAATTGACCGGGATTCCACCAGTTCACTTTTTTTTCTGTCTTTTGGTTTCTGAGCATTTGCTTTGGATGTGTCTGCTTGTTTGCTGACTGCATGTATTGTCAGTTTCAGTTCTTTCGTCTAAGTGTGTTTATCCATCAGACAAGTTTACTTTAGATTAGATTACATTACAGTGTGGAAACAGGCCCTTCGGCCCAACAAGTCCACACCAACCCGCCGAAGCGCAACCCACCAATATCCCTAAATTTTACCCGTTACCTAACAGTACGGGAAATTTAGCATGGCCAATTCACCTGACCTGCACATCTTTGTGATTGTGGGAGGAAATTGAAGCGGGAATTGAACCCGGGTTTCAGGCG
Source organism: Chiloscyllium plagiosum (assembly GCF_037043375.1). NCBI lineage: Eukaryota > Metazoa > Chordata > Chondrichthyes > Orectolobiformes > Hemiscylliidae > Chiloscyllium > Chiloscyllium plagiosum. Next base: position 73,684,290 of record NW_028270158.1, read on the forward strand.
CTGTGAGGCAGCAGTGCGAACTACTGTGTTACCGTGCCGCCCACGGTGTGTTTGTTTACAGTGCGGTACGCGATAATCCTTTATTGCTTGACCTGTCAATCACTCACTGCTTGTGTGTTCTGTGAGTACTACCTTTATCTTTCCTCGAAAAATGAAGTGCAATGCTTAGCCGTCAGCGCAGGATGTCCAGTACGCCATGGGGGCAGGGAATTCCACCCACTGCTGGGATGTGCTAGCTGGGCAACCCCAACCATGTGGTGAGAACGGCCCAGGACCGAAGTTGTACAAGACGATATTGAGGAGGCATGTAAGTTTCGATTCCCTACAGTGTACAAAAAGGCCCGTCGACCCAACCAGTCCACCCCGACCCTCAGAAGAGTAAGCCGTGCAGACCCATTTCCCTCCCACGAATGCACCTGACACGATGGGCAATTTAGCACGGCGATTTTACCTGACTTGCACACCTTTGTGAATGTGTGAGGAAACCGGAGCACACGGAGGAGTCCCACGCAGACATGGGGAGAATGTGCAAACTGCACACAGACAGTCGCCCAAGGCTGAAATTGAAGCTGGGACCCTGGCGCTGTGAGGTAGCAGTGCTAACCATGCCGCCCTGTAAATACGTGAAAATCAAAATAAAGATCGGAGATTCTATTGTTATACCTGGTTCACTGGCAGACACTGTGCTGAAAGAGACAGGGGATGGCGGTTACTTTACACACTTTACAGTAGACTTTTACACATGTCCACAAGGAAACTGACCATTTGGGAAGTCCTTTAAATTCGATAAGCTTGATTATTGGACCACGGCCATTACGGGAGGGCACGTTGACCCCTCCTGGGACACTGCATACATGCTGCAGTGTCTTGCAAAGTTTCGGCAGGTTGCCCACCAGAATCAGGCCGCGGAGGCGAAAGACTGCTGCAATAACAAGCGACACTGTGATCAAAATAATTCCAGACACAGCCACACCGCCCTGTGCCCCACAGTACCTGAAATTTCCCATACTGGATTCAAAGCCAGACCCTATTGGGCCTGAATGATGTGGCTGCATTTTTTTTACCATGCATTACACAGCAAGCCCGCGATGGGACACATTAGCCCCCGGGCAGTATGAATCACCACTGCTGCCCAACTCAAATGATAACTCCAGACTCACAAGAAGACCGAGTGCTTGCCGAAATTACTAGGCCACCAACTGTCAGTTTCCCCGCATCATGATGTTGTGCACCCCCCTGAAAAAGACCTGGATCCATGCAGAGTTCCGGGCCATGCGACAGACCCGTTGAAGTGACAGCTCCCGTTCTACAATTGGGTCCTCGAAATTTCCTGTATTTTCAACTGTCGGTCCCAAGATGTGCAGACCTTATTACATCTTGTGCATATGCCCCACTGGGTGACCATCAGCCCTGTTATTGACATCCCCCTGGGGCACCGCTTCAGACTGCGAAAAAGTGTCTGGACAGCACCGTGAAGGATGCAATAAAGGCCAGTGCAAGACGGCACGCCGATTTTGGGCTGTTATCCAGTGTCTGCAGAGCAGCCAAGCATTTGCTCGATGTCATTGTCCGTTTTAGGGAGGTCTGTGACTCCTCGTCGGGTATTCCATTAGCAGAGAACGAAAAGCTTGCCGTGCAGTCCTTACATATGCTCACGTTTTAACGTTGCACAAACGAATGACGAGCAGGACGGACAATTGAATTGTACTTAATAACTTGGACGGGAATGGGCTGTTCACTGCACCAAAACCGACGGGGGCATTCGACTGGCTCGCACAACCTGACAACCACAGGGACCACTCGGAAAATTACCTGAGTTGCAAGAACCTCTGCACTATACGGTTTTTGAGAATACCCATAACAGAGCCACTCTCCTAACCCATTAACTCCAGTATTGGCCCTGCCACTGCGACTGATGCTGCCATTATTTCAGACTCTTGCCCAGTCGCCCTCCTGAGCCAGCAGACCTGATGGAAATTGAATGCCAATATCCACTGTTCCTCTGAGGATCTCACATTAGCGAACCAGGACGTCCAATATTGCATGCTGCGGGCAGTAATTTCGCACAGCACTGAACCCTCTGACCAGGTAAGCTCCTGATGCTCTTGGTCATGCTCCACTTCACCTATCTGCGCTCTTCTCGACCCCTACTTGCCCTGTTGTCAATGGCCCCTTTCTGTAGACAGTTCCCTGACTCCCTGCTCCCAGTGGGGTGCGCAATTGACGGTATTGACTTGTCATGCATCCCACCAGAATTAATTGAAAATAGCGACACACTACGGTGATAGGTAATAACAAAGTAGATACTTGTGAAATCTAAGGACTTCAAGGTGACCTTCTTAGCAAATGCGGGTGCTATGATGTTGTTATACCTCTGCACTGACAGCTGAATTGACGTCAAGCTGCTGTCTGTTTTCTCCGTTGCTTTTGATCATTCTGGCTCTCGTCTAATTGCCTGAAGACGAGAGGTGCCGACAACCTAGGAGCTTGCTGCGTGGTTTCTGGTGTAATTTTCAGCGGGGATGAGGAGCTGCTGTTGGTCACGGGAAGTGCCTGTGAGGCCCCCAACCCGCACTCCCCCGAAACCCCACAACTCCCCATAATCCAGTTACTGCAGTCAGCAGCTGATCTACCCTGTCAGAGCACACTGGATCCTCCTTACTCTGACCTTTTGGAACGATAGTCTGCTGCCATGAATTTGGCAATGGCTGGATATGATGTGTTTTGCTTTCAATTTCACTTTCATCTCTGGCCACATCTAAGTTCTTCAGTTTAACCTTGTAACCCTTGCAGGAAATGTCCGCTCGCTGATCCCTTTTTGTCAACTTAAGCAGCTTCCCCACACATAATCACCACCTCAGCAATCTCTACTTGAACTTGCCCACATTGACTTATTGATCTTCTCCAGCCTTGATAGAGCAGGGAGTGTTCCTGTGCTCAAGCACCCTGCAGGAACTTTAATGAATCAGGGAGCAATCTGAATCGAATTGATGTTAAGTGTTTGTTAGTCGCCAATGTCTCTCCAAAACTGTTGTTTGAAAGTATAGATAACAGCCTTTAAATTCAATTGCTGCATTCTCTGAACCGGAACATCCTCTGCCCACATAGATTGAACGACGACCCCTGCTGACCGACCGTTAATTGACCAGTTCTGACAATGTTGCATTCTCGACTTTTCCTACCCTACCTACGTGGCCACACCTCCTAATTCCAATCTTGGTCCCAGCATTTCATCGCTTCCAGTAATATTTTGGCACTTATGCTCAATTCCACCACAAACCCCATTCCCGACCTATTATTTTGTGCTTCCAAGCAACTTTGGGCAAGAATGTTGGGATGCAGACGTTCTGTTTTGCACCCTTATCATTTTGTTATCTCATCATTCCTGCACTTCCATTTTGTTTTCGTTCCCTCCGGTTCCCCTCTTTGTTCTTTGTCACTAAATCCTTTTAATTGCTGCATTTTTAATTTTTGACGAAAGCGGATGGAACTCAGACAAAGTAAGTGTCTACAGCAGATTGTGAGTATTTGTTAATTGGCAATATAATAAGTAACGTATGATTAGGATTCATTAAAAATTACGCTTAACACTTATTGATGTTGGAATATAAAGTCCACTTTCCCCCTTATTGACACGAAGTATGTTCCTCGATTTAATTTTCATATTTCAGAATCAGTTCAGTTCAAAGGGCAAAAGACAGCTCGAGTCGCTGAAGTCATTGCATTCCAACCTGATTTTGGACACGTGAGAACTTTAGTTTCTCTCCCTACTGCTCTCTCTATCCGAGCAACTTTTTCTGATTTCCTTTCCTTCACTTTTAAGCGGCAGTCCTCCAGGGGGAAATACTATTGGCTGTTGTTGAATCTCCAGCTCGAGCTGAGAGAGGGTTATCTCCCATTGTGAGGTCAGAGACCCAGCCGCAGGTTGATGGGACTCAGGGGTCAGGCCCCAATGCGCAGCCTCTGTAGAATCTCCATGTCTCAGTGTTCCCCAAGGGGAAAGGCACATCCAGGAAGGAGTCACTGCGGGCCTCACTCTAGGCTGCACAGAGGGACACTGACAATTACACACGGAGCTTGGACAGCCAGTTCCAAGGGAACCGATGTGACACCTGTGCCCTGTGACTTTGCTTGGGAATTGAACCTGCGTGTGTTTAGGACAGGAACTCTTCCACTGGGTTAGATCCAGCCATTCAAAAGGGTCGAATATCTACTGTACAAATACCTGATATACCTCCGAACACCTCATGGAGACTATCATTTACAGTAGATTCTAGTCGATTGTATAACCAGAGAATTACACTGAAAAGTATAAATATTTCTCTGCATTAACTCATTCATAAAGGAATCATTCCATTGGTCAGGTATTTGTTGGAGAAGCACAGGCTGACGTTGCATGTCAGGCCCCTGCAAAAACCTGCACATAGACTCTGTTCTAATCACCTATGACCTGAAAACTCTGATGGGGAGACCCTCCTAAAGAATGTGGCCTTCACTGTCTGTGCTGTCACTTATTCCTCCCAAGAAGATGGTGGAGAGTGGGTTCACTTCCTTAATCACTTCAGATTACTGGAATATTGTGTGCATTTGTTCCTGGGTCCGCACCTTCAATCATGGGGATGGATTGGAAAGAATGGAACTTTTCAGATTGGGAATCTGATGGGATTTTCAAAAATCATGACACCTCTGGGAGAAACTGTTCCCCGAATATAAGGTTCAAGAATGAGGCAAAGCAGGCTGAAATCATCTAGAAAAGTAACAGATGTGTAGTAAGAGATGTTTTTGGTTGACACAACGCTTGGTGTTTGTGTGGAGGGTCCTGCTGGAGTTCTGATGGAGGCGGCTCTAACCGACGCTTTTAACAGGGAACTAGGTCATTATTTGAATTTCACTGAGGGGTGGAGAGTCAATGGACAGACCAGAGTGTCGCAGTTACTTAGTTTCTGAATATCAAACTCCCACTTTGTCTATGAGGACTTGGTCACTGATATCAAGAGATGTCAGCATGCTGACGCTTGGCTTGGGAGTCTTTGTTGTGGACATCGAGCTTTATTCACTGTCAACCTCCAGATAACAGGACATGTCTTCAGAATTTGCAAATGACACAAATTGAAAATGCAGGAAACAGTGAAGAGAAGAGTAGCAGAATTTAGGAGGACACATGCAGAAGTTATTTCTCCTCGGTTTGAGGATGAACGTGGTCCACAGGATTCCTGATAACCTCACAATGAAATAATCAGAGCCAGACTTCCTTATTGTTCGTGGCCAATTAATATGAAGCACAGAAGTCCTGTGAAACAGACACGAGAGAGGCGAGAGCTTTCTGTTTGCCATAAAGAGCAAAACAGTCACGCAATGACCGTGGGGGAGTGACAGTTCCTGTATTTAATCAAAATCACACTCTGACATGGCGAACCCTCCAACTACCTGAGGGATTGTGATTTGTAAAGCATATTCCACGTGGAGCTTGTTCAGAATCAGTCACCGATTTTTTTTAAATCTGCAATCTGACTAGATTAATCCTGAAGGCAGAGGTTTTAGAGACGCTGCAGAGAAGATTTACCACCATGCTTCATGGACTGGAGGGCATTTCTTATGAAGTGATATTGAGGGGCCGAGGGCTTTTCTCATTGAAGTGAAGAAGAATGCGGGGTGAATTGATAAGGGTGTATATGATGATAAGAACCACAGATAGAATGAATGGCCAGAGACTTCTTCCCAGTACAGAAATGTCTTCATAAGGGGGCATAATTTAAAAGTGATTGGAGGAAGGTTATTGGGGAGATGAGAGGTAAGTTCTTTCTATGCACCGACCAGACTCTGTGGCGGTGGTAGTTCAATCAGATGCATTATGGATGTTTACGCGACTCGTGGATAGGCACATGGAAGGTTATGCAGATTAGTTTGATCTTAAAATAGATTAACCGATCAGCACATCATCGAGGGCTGAAGGGCCTGCACTGTACTCTTCTGTATCAATTGTCCTCCACATTATTGACTCCACTGTCAGTTAAAGTTCTGACACCATATATCCCCCTGAACGATAACGTTGAGAACTTCTCACCATTTTCAACGGGATCATTCAGTTTCTGTTCGATTCCTCCGACAAACGTGAACCAATTGTTGTAATTGTACCATTCTCTACCACGACCTCTGGAGAGCAAGTGGGAATACAGCGTTGAGATAGGGAATCAGGCATGATCACATTGAATGGAGAGGAGGCTGTAGGGGCTGAATGGCTTCGTCCTGCTCCTGGTTTCATTCAGCTAAATGTCCGCCTCAAAATCTCATCCTAAAAAGTATCAGTGATTACATTGGGGAAGCACATCAGTAGTTGTTTTCGTTGAGATTTTCCTGCATCTTGAAAATTTGATTTTTCTTTGCAGTGACGATGAACAGTCAGGACTCCTGATGGCGTCTCAGTGAAAAAGTTCATAGGAACCCTTCCTTACTGTTAATGACCAATCGCATGCAATAAAGAGAGACACTTCATGGAACTTCCGGATTGTTCACGGACCCTAGATGTTAATTTGCTTTGTGGATTACGGACCATATAAATGTAGAGGAATTACACTGGATATCCGCAAGTAACGTGAGGATGGAGATTTATAAACCCTGCAAAAAAATCTTAAGGGTATCCGAAAATGTTTTAAACGTAATTGAACGGTTTTGAAATTTATTCAACATTGTCGGGGGAATGGGAGGTAATTTCAGAAACCGAGAGAGACTCACAGACACAGATAGAGAGCCACAGCCACAGGTACAGGATAAGATTGCCCTGGAGGTGTTTCGGAGCTCACTCTGTGGTCCACAATAGGCAAGGCAGCAACAGATGGAATTCAGTCATTTTCTGGTTATATGGACGATGTTTTGTTTACTATCTGGCACAGTATTGTCCCTGTCCTGGGAGGGTTTGATGCGGAAAAAGTAAAGGGAGATTTATTCTTTATCTAACTCAGTGCTGTTCCTGTCCTGGGAGTGGTTGATGGGAACAGCGTAATTGGGCTTTAATCTGTACTGAACCCTAAGCCTGTGTTAGAGATTGATGGGGACAGTGTCGGGTGATTTAAACAAAACCTAACCTCATGCTGAACGTGGCCTGAGATTTCAAAGGGTTCCAGTCTATTGTTAGATTGCTCGACACTGAACCTATATATAGATTCCAGAAGCAACAACGATATTTTCTCCCTATCTAATCCTGCAGTTCCTGTCATTGACTCGCAAACTTTCATCATTTTAGACTATTCAAAATTCCAGGGATACAGTCCTGGGCTTGTGTCATTTCCATGGCCATTGAACCCGTGCCGTCCAACTATAGTTCTGTGAATCTACGCTGCATTCATTTGCACATGGACTCCCAAGTCCCCAACCCGTTCTTGCCTTTCCCTGTTTATAAAATCGCTGTCAGCGCTGTGCTGACATGAAATGGCTACCCGAAACAAATCTATAATGGCTACTGACACTTTTGGAATCATTTGTCCTGCTTTGGCAGATTAAAACACATCGTACACTTTATACATTTTCATCTCTCGGCGTCCTGCAGATGAAATAAACTGGGATGTGAATCGATTCAATTTCGATGTTAGAGGAGGGATAATCTAAACCAAATGGTACAATGGTAAACTGGATGCAGGAGCAGAGAAGCTTCAGTTTGAGTCTGAATTCTGTCAGCACAGATGAGGGGCAAATGTGTGAAAAGCTTTTTTTCCATTCATACATTCCGACATTGTATAAATGTTAATTTACAAATTAAACTGTAAAAGCAGGATATGGAGAACTCTGTTACAAAGTTTCCATTGATTAAGATGCAGAATTCCAGAATCTTTTTAAAGGCCGTGCCCTGAGATTTTTAAAAGTCTGTCTAACTTTCCAAACTTCAAGACGAAAATACGACAATAATATGACAGGTCAGCTACTGAATTGTAGGTGCGTGGTCATGTTCAGAATCTGTCAGAGATTTAGCGTGGAGTAAGATGTATTTTATCCAAATCACAGGCATTTATCAAGGACCAGCCTGACGTAATTTGCCTTCAAATTTTGTATTCTCTAAAAATAAAGAAAATGATTTACCATTAAGCAAGCCTCTCGGATTGTGTATCATTAGTACACATTTGTGAAAGAGTAACTGTGTATGTGAATGAGCGAGTGTGGCTTTGAGGTGTCTGTGACTGATTGACTGAGAGTTGGTGGCTGAGATTGGCTGAGTGAGACGTTGTGTTCGAGTGTGAGATTCTGAGATCTGGAGTTTGCAATGCCCTACTATGCGTGTGACTGAACATGTGTGACTGCATGACAGTGATTCTGTGCGTATGAGCTATGTACGAGTTTGTGATAGACACTGTAGAGGCAGCTTTACTCTGTAATCTAACACAGAGCTTCCCTGACACGGGAGTGTTTGTGGACATATCTGTACATTGTATGTAACCCTATTTTTCCCGGATCCTAGGAGGTTTATTTGGAGAAAGTGTACAGGGAAATGTACTCTGCCTATAAGCCAGTGATATAACTATGCTAAGTGCATTTGATAGGGACAGTGTGGGGATAGGGGTTGACTTCGTCATTATCTAATTCCACGGTGAACATGGTCTGGGAGTTAGAAAAGCTGAAGTGCAGAAACAGCTTTACTCTGAACTTCACCCCATTCACTACCTAAATACAATCTGAAAGAAATGCAGATGCTGTCAATCAGAAACAAATCCAAACGTTACTGAAAAACCTCAGCAGGTCTGGCAGCATCTTTGAAGAGAAATCAGCGTTAAAGTTTCAGGTCTGGTTCAGATAAACGGTGACTGGATACGATGTGGTAAATCTGGTTTCTCTGTTCAGATGTTGCCAAAACTGCTGAGCTTTTATCAGCAATTTGTTTTTTTCCCTCTTCTCTCCCTGTTCTACGAATTGCTCCCCTCAATTAGCTTAGAGACTTTGTTCTGCTGTACATCAGCTTGCTGACAACACATGGAATTCCAGTCTCTCACTCAGACGAGAGTGAATGAATATATAATCTCAGCGGTGTGAAATGCCCCTGCCCTATCACTGTACATTTCCCTGACTCATGCACCTAACCTTCACATGTCTGATCACTATGGGCAATTTAGCATGGCCAATATTACTTAACCCGCACATGTCGAAGCAAACCCGACCATCCGAAAGAACCCCACGCAAACACGGGGAGAACTTCCAAACTCCATTTACAGTCGCACGATACTGGAATCAAACACGAGTCCCTGGAACTCTGAGGCAGCAATGCTAACCACTGAGTCACTGTGCCACCCAAACAGTTAAGTTTAATTTTGGGACTGGGAATACAAAAAGCTGCAGTTTAATTTCTGCGACATTCAGTTTCTCCACAACTGAATTTTTATGGAGTACATCAGTTCAATAAGGCAGTTCACTACCATCTTCTCAAGGGCTGATGGGAATGAAGGATAAATGCTGAGTCCAGCCAGTGATGTTCAAGTCCGATGAACAAACGAAAACTTCATCCCTTTGCCTTGCTAATACCTTGCTGCCCCTGCAGATTAACTCAGTGTGTTTTAATATCCCAGGACACACAGATCCCTCTCTACGTCAGAGTCCTATAACATCTCCCCTTATAAACTGAAGTCTCTGTCGATTATCCCTGACACTCTCCACTTTGTATTGTAATGGACAGGGCTTTGCCCATTCACTTATCATCGCTACGTCGATCTGTTTGACAGCAGCTTACTTCCACTTCACAATTTACTTGTAAACTAGTTTCACCAATAATATACTCAGTTTTTAGATCAAGACTAACTTGAGCAGATGCCTTTTGGAAATCTCAAAATCCTTCTGTCACTCTCTGTTCCTTATTCAGTGTGTCTGCCTGTTTCGCTCTGCCCGCCCAGAATATCTGTGAATTGCTACATTTATCCGTTATCATTTTGGAGATGCTTCATGGTGTCCATATCTCCTGTACGGTCACAGTAAAATGTCTTCACCTCCCTAGGCCCAAGTCCTGGTCATAATTGCCAAACTGTCCAAATATTTGGTCACACCATCACTTTAACTCTCCCGATTTGTGTCCAACGTTGCAGACAATGATGTTGAATCAATTAATAAGATCCAGTTTAAAGGAGTACTTGACTGAAAATAAATACAGTTCTACTAAAGGACTGTAAAATGTACAGATCGGGATTTCCAAACATCAAAGCTTCATTAAACAATCCTGGATGTCAGATAAACAGGACATTCACACACCTGGGTCAGACTCAAGACTCAATGCCCCGACACAGAAAGGTTCCTGTATCAAACAACATACGGTATTGGAATCAAATGCAGTTTTTGTGAGCAGGGCATAGCAAATGGGTTGAGGAAAATTGTCCATGTGGATGTTACGAATCATGAATCTAATTTAGAATCCAAACTGAACAGAAACAATCCAGTAAAGAACTCTGTGATGAAGTTCTGGAATACATCTATGTTCGTTGAAAATGGGAACCATCTTGGATAACAATCGAGAATTACTGCTTGTGTGTGTGTGTGTGTGTGTGTGTGTGTGTGTGTGTGCGTGCGCCTGCGCGCGCGTATGCATGTGTGTTTCTGTGGTGATAGTTGAGAGTGAGTTAAATTTCTATCACTTCTCAGATTATACATATCTTCAAAATGTTTGGTTAGGCATCATCGAGGGAACTTTACTCTGTATTTAACCCTGTGTTGTCAATTGATCTCACAGCTTCCTAAACACTGTTTTCAAGGCTCCATCCGTTGCCACATCTTATATTTGCTAGTATCCTTTTCAGAGTGTCCTTCAGCCACTCAATGACATCCCAGACTCAGGGAGGCAGCTGGTGTCGCATCTGCACTGTCACAGACATCTGCCTGATGTCCGAACAATGCAATCCCCTTATCACTATTGCTCTCCCACTTCTTTTGTTTTCTCCATTAATTAAATTCAGAGAAGGTTCATTTAAACTTGGAAGCAACAGTAACTTTTCGATTTGAAAATGGAGGGAGGCAGAAAACAGGGCCACTGCTGAAATTCTGTCCAAGCAACAATGTTAAACCTTTTCATCGTTCTGTGGTTCCTAACATTTGTACATTTCCTGTACGATAGTATTGAAGTATTTCAGGGGGTGGGTGCTGCCTTGTTACGGAATGATGAAATGAGAATAAACGATATAGTTCTCCAACAATATCTAGTTGCTTTCATTCAGAAAGTAGTTGCTGGTTCCTCTCGTAGCGGCCAGAGGGGATCGCTCGCCCTCACCTCACGGTCCTGGCACGAGTCACCTGTTGCCTCCTCTCGCTTCCTCGGTGTCAGACTTTCCCCGCTGGTTGTGGCCATTCTTTTTGTGACGTCACTGCGCAGCCGCTTGCTCCTTTGCGTCATTCAGGGCATTGTGAGACTGTCAGAAATAATAGAATGTACAGAGACAGGAGCAAAGTGTCCCAGAGAGAAAAAATCTGCTGCTTGTACAGTGACACTGCGAAGCCAGCAGAGGGCGGTATTTTATCACTGTAAACAAAAGAGGGACAGACAGTGACAGAGAGAGGCAGATACATTTCTTCATCAAATTTTAATTAATTCATTGATTGATCAACTCACGTTAACACTTCTGGTAATATTGAATCAACACCCTCACTCCCAGGACCCCCTCCCCTGTCTTGGTTAGTTCTTGTACAGGTGGCCCTCTTCCTAACAACATTTGCAGCTCTTGGACTGCTTGTGCTCCTTACTCTGATAGCCTCCCCATTGCAGTTCCTGCTGAGGTTCATTTTACAGTCGGCTACCATACACCCTGAAGAACGTAAAGTCTCACACACTCTCATTACTAGGATGAATATTTGAATCACAAGCATTCATATTACCTGTGTGGTATTTCAATAGTCCCATGCATTGCTGAAACCTTCAGGCCGATGGGCTTATAGCCGAGAAATGGGATTTGTGCATGTGGATCTTCATTGTCTGCCAGGACCATTCGTTAACATGTTTCCCTCTGAGCTATAAAGAACAAATGAACACAAGAAATAGGAGCATGAGTCTGGAATTCGGCTCCTCGAACCTGCTCCAATTTTTAATACAATCATGGCCGATCTCATCTATGAAGTGCTTTAAGAGGTTAGGAATGGTAAACATTAAAACCCAGATTGCTCAGGTCCTCGATAATTCGCCACGATCGTAATCGATCCATGCAGACCCCATCTCTCTGGCACTTCACTCACCTCCGGAACATCTGGATAACATGGACACCTACATCAGACTTCTGTATCTTGGCTTTAGCTCTGCCTTGAAGACCCTAATGCAAACAAGACTCATCGACATTTCTGAGTCCTCGGACTTTCCTCACATCGAGAACTGGATCTTTAACTTTCTGACCTGCAGTGAATGAGGAGGGTTGGAAACTCCTCCTCTTCAATAATACGCAATACTGCTGCCCTTCAAGGCTGTGTACTCAGCCCCCTTCAATATTTCTTAGCCTCTTATGAGTGGACCACCAAATTCAGCTCTAACTCCATTTACAGATTTACTAATGACACCACGATAGTGGGTAGGTCACAAAATCGACCTAGATTACACCTCCTCCCACCCTGCCCCCTGTGAAAACGCCATCCCATATTCTCAATTCCTTCACCTCCACCGCATCTGCTCCCAGGTGGACCAATTCCAATACCGAACAACCCAGATGGCCTCCTTCTTCACAGACCGCAATTTCCCCTCAGACGTGGTTGACGATGCCCTCCACCGCATCTCCTCCACTTCCTGCTCTTCCGCCCTTGAACCCCGCCCCTCCAATCGCCATGAGTACAGAACCCCACAGGTCCTCACCTACCACCCCACCAACCTCCAGATATCGTATCATCCTTCATCATTTCTGCTACCTCCAAACAGACCCCACCACCAAGGATATGTTTCCCTCCCCTCCCCTATCAGCGTTCTGGAAAGACTCCCTCCGCGACTCCCTTGTCAGTTTCACAACCACCACAAACTCAACCTCCACTCCCAGCACCTTCCCCTGCAACCGCAAGAAATGCAAAACTTGCGCCCAAAACTCCCCCTCACTTCCCTCCAAAGCCCCAGGGGATCCTCCCATATCCGTCACAAATTCACCTGCACCTCAATACACAACATTTACTGCATCCACTGCACCTGATGTAGCCTCCTTTACATTGCGGAGACAGGCCACTTACTGGCGGAACATTTCAGAGAACCCCTCTGGGACACCCGCACCAAACAACCCAGCCGCGCTGTGGCTGAACACTTTAACTCCCCCTCCCACTCCGCCAAGGACAAGCAGGTCCTTGGCCTTCTCCATCGCCAGACCATGGCAACACACGCCTGGAGGAAGAGCAACTCATCTTCCGCCTAGGAACCCTCCAACCACAAGAGATGAATGCAGATATCTCCAGCTTCCTCATTTCCCCTCCCCCACCTTATGTCAGTGCCAACCCTCGGACTCAGCACCGCCTTCTTGACCTGCAATCTTCTTCCTGACCTCACCGCGCCCTCACTCTCTCCGACCTATCACCCTCACCTTAACCTCCTTCCACCTACGCATTCCCAACGCCCCTCCCCAAGTCCCTCCTCCCCAAGTCCCTCCCACGTCTCAAATGTGGACTTCCGTTCAAATAGTTGTGTCCATTCAACATTTCCGAGCTTCTGCCGAATTTTGATATAATTGGTCTTGGCTCAGTTTAGTACTCTTCCCTTAGGACCACTCTCTTCTTTATCCATGAGCATTCTAAAACTTACAGAATTGTGGTCACTGTTCCCAAAGAAATCCCCCACGCAACTTCTACCACCTGTCCTGGCTTGTTCCCCAGTACCAGGTCCAATGTGACCCTTCCCTCGTCGGACTATTGACATACTGCAGTAGAAAACTCTCCTGGACATTTCTTACAAATTCCACCCCATCCAGACCTCTGACGCTAGGTATATCCCAGTCAATGTTGGGAAAATTAAAATCTCTTATCACCACTACCCTGTTGCCTGTATATATTTCCAAAATCTGTTCACCTATTTGTTCTTCTACCACATGCTCACTGTTGGGAGGCCTGTAATACAGCCCCAACTGTGTAACTGCACTCTTCTAATTTCTCTGCTCCACCCATAATGCATCACTAACCAAGACCTCCATAGTGTGCTCCTTTAGCACAGCCGTGATATCGTCCTTGACCAGCAATGCAACTCCAACCCTCCCTTTTACTTCCCTCCCGGTCCTGTCTGAAGCGTCTATATCCAGGGATGTTTAATTGCCAATCTTCATGCCCTTCCTTCAACCAAGCCTCTGTGATTGTAATGACATGATACTCCCAGGCACCAATCCAAGCCCTATGTTCATCTGCCTTTCACACTATACTCCTTGAATTAAAGCAGACGCATTTTAGGCTACCATTTTTTTGTGCTCATCTACTCTCTGTCTACTCTTCCCTTTATGAATGCAATCTTCATAATTCTTACAGTCTCCCGTCTCCACATCACTGCCTACTGGTTTTCTCTTCTGGTTCCCAGTCTCCTGCCACATTAGTTTAAACATTCCCAAATGCAGTAGCAAAAAACCCACTAAGGACATTGGTTCCAGTCTGGTTCAGCATGAAAAACGGTATACCTGTTTTGGAGGGAGATGACGGCAGGGGACACCTGCACTGTCTTCTTACTCTTTTTCTTTCTTTTGGTCACCCATTCACTGTCTCCCTCAGCAATTCTAAACTGTGTTGTGACCAGCTCACTAAACGTGCTATCCACGGCATCCTCAGCATTACAGATGCTCCACATTGAGTCCATCCGCAGCTCCAGAGTCATCATGCGGTCAAACAAGAGCTGCAGCTGGACACACTTCTTGCAAGTGTAAGAGTCTGGAGCGTCAGCCACATTCCTAAGATCCCACATCAAGCAAGAGGCACAGGCCATGGGTCTGAGTCAACCATTGTTGTTTTGCCAAAAGGTTGACATAATACAGTGGAAGTTTATAGTATCCATTTGCCTTACAGACATCTTACATTTCATGATTTCCCTTATCCATGGTGTGTGTGTGTTTGTGTGTGTGAGAGAGTGACAGTGAGAGAGGGGTGCTGACAAGAATCCTATTGTTATTTTGGCATACTCTAATTATATTCAGGGGTTCAGCTTTTTTACATGAATGTTCATTACTTCGCTGTTTGTTTGGAACTGAGAATTAACCGGAGTTCAGAATGGTTAGAATAATATAACTTGAGCAGCTATGAAAATCAAATCTGTATCTGCTCAAATCTTTCAAGTGTTGACTCACAGTCCATGACTCACGAAGGAATTAATATAAAGCTGACATGACAAAGAAATGCTAATAAATAACTTCAGAGGACATTGGGGCGCTATAGAGAAATATAGGTTAAGTGAGTAGTCAAAGGCCTGACAAATAGAGCTTTACGTGGATAAAAGTGAAGTTGTCCATTTTGACTGGAAGAAAAGAATTTTGTTTTGTTAGAGGGAGATTCCATAGCTCTGACATGCAGTGGGATCAGACTGTAACATTACCTGAATCACAAAGTGCTAGCAGTACGTAATTAGGACAGTGAATAAATGTTTTCCTTTTATCATGGGGGAATTTAAACACAAAAGTAGAGAGCACTGTTGAGCTTGTATCTTGAATGCTCTAATTCTTATCGGTCACCCTGTTTATGGAAGGGAGTAAATACGTTGGAGGCAATTCGGAGAATGCTTACCAGAATAATACTTACAGAATGACTTGTCATACAAAGGGAATTCAGATAGTCTGGGCTTTTTGTCAGTTTGTGGTTAGGAGAGGAAGAGGCAAATTAATTGAAACAAGATGTTTCCTCTTACAGAAGAGACGAGAATGAAGGATTGCTGTCTAAATGTCAATGGTTGCCCATTTAAAACACATCCAGATGATTTGTTTTCTCTCAAAATGTGGAAACTCTGGCACGCTATTAAAGCAGATTTTGGAATATTTTAAAGGCAAACATAAACAGTTTATTGTTGAGAGAGAGATGGCGAAAGGTTTTCAGGGTAGGCAGGAAGGTGGATTTAAAGTTACAATTAATGAGACATATTCATGTTGAATATCTAACTCATCACTGTTTGTATGGGATGTGGCAGGTTGATTAAACTGATAAATTGGAGTTTCAATGTAAAGATCCAACAAACAAGTTTATAATGCTGAAATCCTCCATCTTCAGAGCTTTTTCAATGGTTGAATTTTTTGTTTTTGTTTAAAATCACTTAATTTGTGCTGTAACACTAATTGCCTATATGGTAACTGTGACACTTCCAAGGCAGAAGAGATTCCAGTAATGAATGCAGTAATCACAAAGAAAGTTTTAGTCCAATGTGTGACTTAATTAAGATTCATCTAGAACACAACAATGTGAAAGAAAATGAGTGCCACTTCCTGTAAGTTCTATGGAGGGGCTTCTGTCTGAGTAATGCCACAGCAATGCAACAAACACCAACCTACGGCAGTCACATTAACAAAGTTGTTTTAATATGTCTATAATGTTTGCATTTTTCTGAGAGATTAGAGATTTTGTTTGCTTAAAAAATAGTTGCATCAATACAAAACCTTCAAAAGTGGTCAGTGGAAAATTGCTTGCCCATACAATATTCAGATTTCAATTTGTATTCGAACATTTAGATAGCTGAACTCTGAAGAAAGAATAAATATATTGAACAATTAGGTTTCCTATATCCTCTCCTCCCCTCATTCTGCCTGTGATGTCTTTCAAAGCCCCTATGAAAGTTTTAAAGAAAAACCTACTGTTTTCCATTGTCCCACTACCTCTGGAAATTGATCTACTTAATAAATACAGTTGATCAAAGAATATAATACTGAATCCCTGAGCATCCAGCAATTTTATACCAACCATCAGCCAATTGTGCATACAAGACCTAGCTTAAAATGTTATCTTTCATGACGAATTTCAGCTGCGGATACTGTGAAGAACCGGGAAATCTAATTTCTCCAGGAAAAGTTGCAGAAAATAAGTTTGCTCCAGTTTGTGTATAAATGATCCTTGATTCAGAATTCAAAGACGTGAATGGAAATTGCTGGAGAGCTGTTGTTTAGATTGGTCAGGGGCTTCCTCTTGAAAGCATGTGACAGCAGTGCAACAAACACCTTTGCAGACCAGACCACAGCAATCGCACTAAATTTGCATCCCTAATGCTTGCTTTGTTCCTACAGATTGATGCTCTTATTTAACTAGAACAACAGAAAGCATCCAAATAAAACCCGAAAGAACTGCGAATGCTGTAAATCAGAAAGAAAAACAGAGTTGCTGGAAAAGCCATTGCTTTAAAACATCCAAATCTCTTCAGTGAAACGTTTCCCCTTCATCAGCCGGGTCCTGAACGTTTTACCTCCCATTGACCTCTCTGGTCTATCCTGCAAGGAAAAATTCCATCTCCCCGACATTCTCTGCCTCTCCCCTTACCTGTGCTCTGACTTCTTGCAAACCAGTTATGTACGTTTGACAAAAAAAATCACCAACTCATGCAGTCATCCTTCTGCAGTGTGAGCAGTTTTTTTAAAAAACAGCTGAATAAGTGCTGTAATACTGAATCCAGATCCTTCAGCCATTCCAGCAGCTGGCACACAATTGTATATGCAGACAAATGCTGACTTCAGTGACTAAACTTGCCTGTTCAATTGCAGCCTGGTAAACGTGACAGCCTAAACTGCGATGGAGATGGGAAACCGTGCCTTCCAAATCTAAGGCAGTCTCGAAAAAGTATGTTTGATACGATATGTGACCATGATTTTGCTTCATTCAGAGTACAAGAAAGTGAAACTAAGTTGCTGGTGGGCAGGCAGTTATGGTAAGATAACGTACAGACCCCTCATGAAAACACCACACAGCAGTGCAGAGATTGCCATTCCCGAACATAGCAATCACATACTGCCTCTCCATTATCCACATTGTTCTTTGGGTCGGAGAATTCTTTTCAAAACAAACAGTTTTAGGAGAGGACATCAAGGAAGCTTGAATTCAAAATTGCTTGCAAATTTGGGTTACTTATTCCTGATCAGTTTAGTCTCTTAAAATGAATATATTCAAGAAATATGTGTCCCATCACACAGTCACCCTCATCACCAGCTATAGTGTCCTATGGAAGGGTTTGAAGAATAAA
The DNA here is from genome assembly GCF_037043375.1 of Chiloscyllium plagiosum. NCBI lineage: Eukaryota > Metazoa > Chordata > Chondrichthyes > Orectolobiformes > Hemiscylliidae > Chiloscyllium > Chiloscyllium plagiosum. The sequence goes on from NW_028270158.1 coordinate 73,702,378, forward strand.
ATCAGTATTGATTGCAGTATCCGTCTGGATTGTAAGAAGTTTAACAAAAGCAGCTGAACTCAAGCTGCACGGTTGAATCCAGAGTCTTCAGCCATTCAAGCAGCTAGATTAGATTAGATTACTTACAGTGTGGAAACAGGCCCTTCGGTCCAACAAGTCCACATCAACCCGCCGAAGCGCAACCCACCCACACCCCTAACCTCACACTACGGGCAATTTAGCATGGCCAATTCACCTAACCTGCACATCTTTGGACTGTGGGAGGGAACGGGAGCACCCGGAGGAAACCCACGTAGACACGGGGAGAACGTGCAAACTCCACACAGTCCGCATGAGGCGGGAATTGAACCCGGGTCTCTGGCGCTGTGAGACAGCAGTGCTCACCACTGTGCCACGTTCCGCACATCGATAATACTCAATAGCTGGCACTCAATAGTAGCTGGAGGCAAATGCTAACATAAGGATTTAATTTATCTTGCCTGACCAGTTACAGGCATGGTACGTTTGACAATCCAAACTGCTTGGGATATGGAAAATGTAGTTCTCCAAGATTGTTTGCAATAACTACAAAATATGTTTGATCTTTTATGTAATTCATGCTTCATTTAATATTATATTCTCCAAGGCAATTACTGGAGAACAAGCAGTTCCTGTGAAGTTATGTAGATATTTCCTTCTGCATCCAGGAACCATGTAGCAGGCCCGAGTTACCACACTCAGCCTAACCCGCAAAATATGTATTACATCCAGAAGTTGGAAGATGGTGTTCTTTCTTACACAAGACCTTTGCAGTCATAATTTTATGAATTCTGGTGAAGCATGCTGGTTGAACTGAGAGCTGGATTATAACGCGATGGTTGGCAGTGCCAAGGGTGGCATGGTATTGACAGTAGCTAATACAGAAGTTGCTGCCTGGTCACAAACCATTATTGAAATGGCACGATCCCAGGAGCTAACAGCAATAACAGAGTGAAGGCAGGGCAACGACGTTTCCTTTGCTGCCATTAGTGATGGGGCTTGCTGACCCTGTACTAAAGTGATTTGCAGGCAAAAGCTCACTGTGGGAGTTGAGGAGCTCTATTGTTCACAACATAGACAGTCATGAGTGGCTCTCAAATGGTGCCTTCATTGGCCCACCACTGACAAGATAATATAGTGGTGCAGAAGGGATTGGGCTTTGCTCCTGAACTCCCCTCCCCTTGGCCTGACTCATCAGAATCTTGGCAAGAGCCAGTTGACGTGGAACATTCAGCCCTGTATGTCGAGACAGTACCAAAGGTCCTCATTGGAGACATTGGAAAATTGGTTGCCTCGTCTCCATTTGGGCCTGGAGCTCTTTAGTTGAGATATTTTGAGACGTTTCAACAAGTATTAAGTATTGAGGAAATGAATTGGTTGCATCGTATCTCCCTTTCTTTGTTCCCACACTCCAGCCTCATTACCTTGTCTTGCAAACAGCCAATGAGTGTTTTGGGGTAATAAATCACCATGAACTGTAATTGTGCCTTGGACTAGTTTTACAAAACTAGCTGTCCATGGCTTGAAATACTTACTCAATGTTTCAGGTTAATAATGATAATTTTATTGTGGATGTAGATGTACACTTAAAATGACTGAATAGCACTTTTCTGACTATTAGCAGACCACCTGACAGTCCATAGCACAAGGTTGATGAAAAACTGTACACTCCAAGATCTATCATGAAAAAAGTAAGTTTGAAAACAATATGTGATTAATGTTTTGTTTCATTCAGAGTACACAAAATAAAAAGGAAATTACTTTCTGGGTACTTTTCAGTAAACATCACACAGCAGCACAGGGATCACCACTCCAGGCAAGAGCATTTGCATTACTGTCTCTCTGTTATCTGCATTAGAATTAGGGCTTCAGAATTTTGGTTCAAAAATATTGTATCAGGAGAGGACATCAAAGACACTTCATTGTAAGTCTGCTTGCATTTTGTTATTGAAGTTTCTAAACTCTGAATATGAATACATTCAAGAACTTGATATCCCCTTTCTGTCGCTAATCGTTATCACCAGCAACAAAGGTTTTGAAGAACAAATTCACCATCTATTGCAGTCACCCATCTGGAGTGTGACCAGTTTCACTCAAACGGCTGAATACAGGCTGCAGTCCTGAATCCAGAATCTTCAGTCTCTCAAACAGCTGGCACACAATTGTGGGATGGAGCCAAATGCTTATTTAAATAACTTCATTTATCTTTTATGACCAATTGCAGGCATAGTAAGTGCGACAATCCAAACTGCGCTGGAAATGAAACCTATAGTCCGTCAGGAACAATTGAAGAAATTAAAGAGTCAGTTTGATCCAAAGTGCAATTTAATTCCTGATTAATATTGTATTTGGAATAAAGGTTATTGCTGGAGAACCAGCAATTCCATGTGAAGTTATGTACATGTTTCCTTCTGCATACATGCGAGAACAATGTCAAATACGCTATTCCAGGCCATAGTTAGCACATGACGGAAACTGCTGGGCTCTGCCTCCCAAGTGTGTATTTTTTCTAGAAGTTAGATTGTGGTGGTTTTTCTTAAAAACACGCCATTTGCAGTAATAATGTTGTGAATTGTGGTGGAGCCCTGTTGCTTGGACTGAGAGCTGGACCCAGCGCTGCTGTGAATGATGGTACCACTAATGTTGGCATGCTGCTGATGTGGACTGATCAAGAAGCTGTTGCGGGGTCACTATCCCAAGAAGGAACCGGCCAAATCTAAAGAGCTGATGGATCAATTGGAGCAATAGCAGAGTGGCAAACCTTTCTGTGTCACTATTAATGTTTGCAATTGCTGAGCCAATACCCATTGATGAGGAAAAGTCAATCCTGTATGTAGAACCAGAATCCAAAGCTCTTCAATGGAGAAATTGGACAGTTAGTTGCCCTTCTCTAATTGCCCTAAGCTCCTTATTTGAGACTTTTCTAGACTGTGCAACACGTGTAAAGTATTGAAGAAATGGGTTTGTCACATCCTTCATTTCCATGTTCCAGCCTGACTGTCAGTGGCTTGAAATCCTGACACTCCTGTTCAAGTTTCTAAAAATGTTTTTATTCTGAACGTAAATGTTTGCTTCAATTGACTTAATGGCACTTGAAGACCATTTGCAGCTCTGAAAACATCAACTGCTGAAAGTGCAAGGGAACTGGTCTTTCTGCTTCTCCAGAAACTAAGAAGGTCATTGAAAAGTAAGCTGAACACAATGTGTGACTGTCTACTAACAGCTAGCAGATCTGGCTGCATTTGTGGAGTGAAAGCAGAGTTAATGTTTTTCGTTGAATGACTCATGTTCACAACTTCAGATCTCTTTGAAGAAGGGTCACTTGTCTCAAGGTGAACTCTGCTTTCTCTCCACAGATGCTGCAAAATATGTTGAGTTTCTCCAGCAACTTCTGTATTTCTTTCAGATTGCCAACTTCCACAGTTTGTTATTTTACATTAAAGAAATTATTGACTTGCATATAATCTTTGCTCTATCGTTAGTCTTGTAAAAAAAACATTTTAGGTGAAGCTTGCAGTGAATGCTGCAGACCTGATGCTGGGACTGAAACCTGGAGGTTTTGGCGTATGCTAAGGATGGTATATTGCCAGCAGTGACCAATGAAGAGATTCTTCATTGATGAAGGGCTTTTGCCCGAAACGGCGATTTTCCTGCTCCTCAGATGCTGCCTGACCTGCTGTACTTTTCATTCTAATCTAAAATGAAGAGATTCTTGCCAGGGTTACTCATCAGTTGACGGTGCAGCTTAGTTTCAAGAGATGCTACTCCAGTAAGAGGGAGGACAGATCAACACATTTCTGAGCCCTACTGTTCATACTGATCATTGCTGCGGCTGCAAAGGTGGGCACAATCAGGGAAATGATGGAGGCAGGCCTGAGAGATCATGGAGAGTCAAGATGTCAGAGAACTGGTCTATGTCAGCATGGCTTAGCAATGCGAATGTGCCAGACTCCCTCCAAGCCTTTTTCCAAATCCTACCACCTCCCAGTTAAAAGCCAGTGAATAATTGAGCATGCATTAACACAAAGTCTTTCAATAATAATTTCCAGCCTTTCAATGTTCAGGCCTTCAGTTGTTCACTTCAAAGCACTGGACTGTGCAATGAGGCTAAACATTTTGAAAACACATTGACTACCAAACTCTCTGCTTCCCAATACTATGACATCGGCCACCTCCCCTCATCCCTATCGATTCAAAAAGAACAGACCATGGTGTCCTGCAAACCTCTGTGAAAGTTGGAAAAGAAAATCAACATATATTGCAGTCATAGCTTTTGAAAGTGGCCTTTTTTAAGAGAATGTAATGTGAAAAGGAAATTCTACAGAGCAGGAGTTTCTGTAAGATTTCTGGAGGAACTTGACAACATCTCTCGGTGTTATAGCAAACACCACCATTCCAGACCACAGCCCATCCCAATATTTGCATTACTCCTGGTGATTCGAGTGATTCCTCTTTTTTAAAAAAAAGTGCTCTATCAGCTCAATAGAGTCTTTTGATCTTCAGGGTTTATTTTCAAATGTTTGCAAGTCATTTATAGGTGTAAGCCTTTTGTTTAATTTGTGTTTCACAATGACTTGTGGCTGGGGACATTTTGACAGACCAGATTGTCAGGTGGATGGGAATCAAAGTTTGCCAGACATGCGGAAGCAAGTTTGAATATGATCTGATTTTGATGTGGTTTAATTATGCTTCATTTGGAATGCAACAATGTGAAAAGGGAATGTTGAAGAACCATTGATTCCTTTGAAATGTTTTGTGCAACGCGACGAATGCCAGTTCAGATAACAACAGCTACATTAAAGAGGCTGTTAGACTGCCTCCCATGGAATTTAATATTAATGACAGAGTTGTCTTAAACAGTAGTACCACCACCCTAAATGCTGAGACGGGAATTTGCTTGCTGATCGATAATGAGGTTCTGTTTCTGGACATTGGAGCTATTGTGAAAATAGTGAGGAATTGGGTTCCTCTCCTTCACCCCACCTCATCGCTTCTCTTTGTTTCTCTTTCCTACTCATCCTCACTCCCCCACCCCCCATTCCACACTACCTCCAAAATCATTGCATGGTCTCCAAAGTTTGGTGACATTTGATGAAATATGGCTACATATTTGAAGAAACATGGCTATGGATTGGGACCGGCTCCTGGCCTCCTCACCTTGGTCTATCTCCCATACAATGTCGCCATTGAATGCTTCGCACTTTTTATAATTTAAGTTGGACAGAGGCCATGTGTATCCACAGAGTCAGGCGCTTTCCCGAGTAATAGTTATTTGTTTGAATCAAGCTTATAAAGTGCTTTCTTGGTGAATTCAATACAGGCAGCATCACATCCACACCGTTTCACTGATGTCATCAATGAATAAAATCCTAAATACTGAGGTCATTACACTGCTCTGGGTCAGAGGCCTGTAATTACTCCTAGGGTTATTCTGGTCAGATCTTTCAGTAAACTCCGAACGGATGAAGGAGCAGGAAAGGAAAAGGAATAAAATTCTTTTTTCAACAAAACAGCCAATACTGACAAATATTACATGAACCTTCAGTGAATTTGAATAATGAGAAATTACTATATTCGGATTCTGAATCAAACATTGAGTTGCAAATTGTGCTTGCAAGGGTTACATTAGCAATAGTGTATGAAGACCTTAAGTTTTTTTTTCAGAGATAAGGCAGTTAAACTTGAATCCTTTCATTTTGGATGTTTTCCCTCTGTCCCAGTGCAGACAAGTCTTTATTTGACCTCTTTACTCCCCACCCACCAGCTCCTGCCCTCACAGCCAAAACTCTCGATGTTGGTAAGAAGTGCCAAATATTAACTTGGTGATCATGCACATATTTAAAATGATTTAACTGGTACTTTATGACCAGTTGCAGCTGCGAAAATGTTGACACCTCAAACTGTGAATTAGGCAGAAACCTAAGTTTGTCAGAAACTAAAGGGAACAAATTGGCAAGTAAGTTTGATCTAAGGTCAGATTTAAATCTGCTATGCTAGAGATCCAATAATGTGAAAGGGGAGTGCTGGCTGCTGTTGTAAGATTATATCAGGGTTGCCTCACGAAGAGATCCCATGGCAGTGTGGTGAACACCAACAGAGATGAGAACAATCACAGATAACAACTACTTGACTGGTTCAGAAATGCTTGGCTTATTTTGAGAGACCAATCTTGAATCAGCATAAAACATCCAAAGTTTTTCGATGGTCGGTTGAATTTTGCTTGTCTTTCAGTATTCAGGAATGGCGAGAAACAATGGTGACATACTAAAGAAATTGTGTTCTCTTCTTTTCAACCTGTACTGTCTCTTCCACACCCCAACCCCAGCATTCCCTCATTGTGGTGTACTGTAGACATCCTGTGGAAGTCAAAAGAACCCCATACCATCACGCCCAAGATGGTTAATGATGCATCTTGAAAACAAAGTCCCAGCAACATTTGCCAGATTAAAGAACAGCATTGTCAATGCACTCCAGGGGGATGGGTGGTGAAGGCATCAATAACGAATAACATTAGCAAGATTACAAGACTGGGATTCAAGATAAACTGCTTGGTCATTACCCCCTCATTAACTTCACCATGACAAGGGTAAAATCGGGAGCATTGGAATCTTCACTGCTCACCTGGTGATTGGTTTAATTGCAAAAATAGTCAAGAAGCTCAATATGATAAAAGAGACAGCAGTTTGATTGACTGGCAAAAGAACTAACGGACCTAATTGCCACTTCCTTCACCATCACTGAGCTACGACGTTGGGCTACCTAGCACTTACACTCCACGGAATGGACTACAGAATCTCATTACACTTACACTGAAAGGACCTTTCCTGTCTATAATCTCTATTTCTGATGAGAACAACGATCAGTGAAAGGTCTGTTACACCTGATTCTCACTTTGCATGGATACCTCTGTTCTTTTATTATCACTATGGCTAATAATGCGATTTATTAAAATTGTAGTTATTGACTAACTTAAGAAAACTAGTCGACCAGGCTTGGAATATTGAATCTCAAGTCTGCGATTTTTTTTTTGTTGAATTGCTTTGGACTTAATTCTGGATAAGTTTACTGATGTTAAATGACTGAATTTGTGTTCTTTGATGAATTGCAGTTCTGGAAACATTGTCAGTGCAAACAGTGAGGAAAATGGGAATGCAGGTTCTTCTGGATCAAGTGAAGTAGTTGCAAAGTAAGTTTAGTTGCAGGCATGACTAAGTTAGTCATTATATCAGAATATGACAAACCATTAGGAAATACTGGTGAGCTGGTAGTTTGTGCAATGTTATACAATGATCAATGGTAACAACTCGGAGGCAATGATTTGATCAGCTCTCAAAGAGAAACCTGCCTATGTTCACTCCCAAGTCATTTTACTATGTGATACTGCAAAACCTCTCCTGGTGAAAATTGTAGATTCCTTTTGAAGACCTCAGTTGAAGCTGCCTCCACCACTACACTATTAGGCAGAATATCACAGTTTCCGAACTATGCTATTTTTTTTTTAAAAATTCCTCGTAACCATTGTTTTATTTTGCTGATCATCTTAAGTCAGTGTCCTTTTCTTCTCAAGCCTTTTTAAAAATAGAATCGGTACAGTATGGAAACAGGCCACTTGGCCCAATAAGTCCACACCAACCCTCCAGAGAGTAACAAATCCAGATGCATTCTCCTACCCGTTTACTCTACTCTATCCAAATCCCTCATGATTTTGAACACGTGTAAAATGTCTTCTTCATCTTCTGTCCTCCATAAAGAGCAGCCCGAGCTTCTTCAAACTATCCACATAGTTGTCCAGTTGCTCATCTCTGGTCCCATTCTTGTGTTCCTTTTGTGCACCTTATCAAATCCCTTCCTGAAGCGTGCTGCATAAATACTAGACATGAGGGAAAAGCAGGACTGTTTATAACCATTTGTCATAATTTCCTTATTTTGCATGTGACGGTCCTATTTATAATGTTCAGAATCCTAATGATATCTTCAATCTGCACTGCCAACTTCATAATTTGTGTGCATACACACAATATGTATAAAATGCATTAAATATTAGCCTGGGACCATTTAAGAAAGCATCGGTCATTGTATAAAAATAGTTTAGCTTGTGTATAAAATGAACAAGGAACAATCCAGAATAATTCTGAGTTGGAGGAGGGCTGAATTCAATGGGCCAAGAGGGCATTTGAGCACAAATCTGGGCAATGTTCAGCTTCAGCTGTACAGTACAGCTTAACATTTCCACAAGCAGGAAATGGTGGCAAAAACAATACTCTAATTCCCTTCATGATGTTGCAAAGGATATGGATTATTGTTCACCCCAGTGAGAACCATGCTAAATATAGACTGTTCAGAGGGGAAATAAAGAGTAAGGGAGACTGGCAGCTAACATTAAAAGGGAATCCAAAAGTCATCATTAGTCACAAACAGTGAAAGGGTAGCAAAAGAATGTGTGGGGCCAATGATCATAAATCCCCTGTTTAAACTTCAGCGGGGCAGAGGCCTGGCTGAGGTATTATGAAGAGGAATTTGATGTCCAGTTCATGGTGAAACAAAATGTAATTGGGACTTGGATGAGATGAAGTTTGACAGAATTTTAAAAAGGCTAAAACAAAACAAAATTGCAGATGCTGTAAATCTGAAACAAAAATGAAACCGCTGGAGAATCTCAGCAGATGTCTGGCAACATCTGTGGCGGGAAAGCAGAGTTAATGTTTTTGAGTCCTGTAACCTCTTGAGATTCTCCAGCAATTTATGCTTCAATTAGAAAGGCAGATTGTCATTGAGTGTTGGTAACTGATAACAGCTGAATTGGAGATACCTGAGGATACAGAGAAAAGTAACATTGAAGCTGCAGCGGTAATATCCACAACACCCGAATCCTGTTCAAATACAGACATGGAATCAGAGACTGGCGAATCACAACATTTAAAATATTTTTATTCAATGCAGCAAACAGATTCATTTTAGTGGTGGGAAAGCTTCTAATGAACTGTAATCTCAGCCTCAAGCAACAATACTGGGAAATCATATGGACTAACTTTATACGCTGACTAGAAAATCTAATGTGTAACATGTTTACCTAAATCATCTGATGAAGGCATATAATTCTGAATGTTCAGTTTTATTGGATATTTAAGCCGGTTTAGAAACATAGAAAATAGGAGCAGGAGGAAACTGCCTCTTTAATTGTAGTTGTAAGTGTTTGCTTGAAATGTCTTAATTTGTCCTTGCGTTCAATTGAAGCTGTGAAACAAACATGGAGTCCAAACTCGGTCCAAATTCTGAGGAAGTTGACAATTTGAGTTCACGAGAAAAGAAAGTGACAGTCAAAAAGTAAGTTTGATCCAATGTACGACCATGTTATGCTTCAGCATGTGTTCAGTCTCTTTCTGAACCTGTGCCAACCTTCAAAGGTTAGGCTATAGGATGTTGCTTGATTGGAACAACATTTCCTCAATCAATATTATGTGTATTGAGATTAGTAATTCCCAGGTTATTCCCACATATCTCCCCATGGGATTATACCAACTCTTTCAGGTCATTTCGATTTTCATCTGGAAGGTAACTCAACAGTTTATCCCAGTTTTCCATAATTTCCACATTGTTCAATTTAATTTGAAGAATGTCTAATTCACAATCATCTTGATGAGCTTTTGAACAAAATCCATCTCTTCAAGCCACAGAATGGTCACAGAAATAGGCGGCACGGTGGCACAGTGGTTAGCACTGCTGCCTCACAGTGCCAGAGACCCGGGTTCAATTCCCGCCTCTGTGGAGTTTGCATGTTCTCCCCGTGTCTGCGTGGGTTTCCTCCGGGTGCTCCGGTTTCCTCCCACAGTCCAAAGATGTGCAGGTCAGGTGAATTGGCCATACTAAATTGCCTGTAGTGTTAGGTAAGGGGTAAATGGGTGTGTTTCGCTTCGGCGGGTCGGTGTGGACTTGTTGGGCCGAAGGGCCTGTTTCCACACTGTAATCTAATCTAATCTAATCTAATCTAAAAATAGGTAGAGCAGTAAGCTATTCAGCCCCTTAAGCATGCGCTGCTGTTCAAAATGATGATGGCTGATTATCCAACTCAGTATTCTGTTCTATCATTCTTTGATCCCTTTAGTCCGAAAAAGAACTATTATGTTTTGGACTTAATCAATTTCTATGACACTGAATTCTAAAGTGTCACCACTGTCAGGGTGAAGAAAAGTTTCTTCATTTTAGTCCAAAATGCCCGAGACAGTCTCCTTAGTCCGTGAGCCCTGGTTCGGGACTCTCCATCTGTGGAGATCATCCTTCATGGTTATCTAATTCTGGGCATAAATACTGGCTTGTGCTGCATCTTGTGATCTTCGCCTGGGTCATGTATGGGGAGGGTTGTTCTCTGTATTGCCACACTTTGACAGTGCAAGTTAACCTCTTGCTGATAGCAGGCTGGAAGCAAGTTGGCCATTTGTTGCTAAAAAAGAGATAGGACTGAGTGCTCACTGCCCATATTCAAAAGGGAAGAATGACCTACTGAGGAGAGATATTACAGAACTTTTTGTAGCTTTAACGGTGGACACTGAGAGAAATTACTGACTCCCGTAGAACACACAGGGAATCAGCAAAGGTGACCCAAAGTGCTGATTCCTAATTACACATATTGCACTTTCCAAATGACAATAGCCCATTGGTTGAGAGGTTTTCCTTTTTTTTAAATTAAAATGTTCAGCGATGTATGACACACCTATGGAGTAGGTGGGACAGGAATCCAAGTCTACTAAATCTAATTTAGGAAAATAAGCCTACTGACCAAGGGTAGGGAGACTATCATTCTATCATCAGAGGTCTGTTTTGCATCTCATACAGAATTGGTGCAATTGCCCTTAATTGCTTCATTGATCCCTGGGGATGGAAATAATAAGCCACTTGTCAGAGCATTGTGTGTTGCTCAGGTCCAATAAGTATAATGCTGATCGTTGAGTCGGAGGGTTCAAGATCTACCCTCGGGGTTAGAATACACTAATTGATACTGCCACGGCAGTGCAATCCTGAAATAATCCTGCACATCAGACGTGTATGAGGCATTAAACCAAAGCCACACTGCCCTCTAAAGGGACCCTTATTACTTTGAATTAAAGTGAGATTATATCTGGTGTCCCGGCCAATACTTATCGCTCAATCCCGATGAGCAGATGATCTGGTCATCATCTCCTTTCTGCTTTTCTCACGGTACACAAATTAGATATCACATTTCTAACATGTGACTACATGATCAAAAATACTTCGGTTGTTGTATAGTACATCTCTGATTGAAAATTGGCTTTGTCAGACCTGCAGTAATACCTGCATGTATTATTACTCAATTTGGCCGTTCATTTTTCACTCTCTTGACCCTCTGTTGTAAGAAAGCGCTCCTGTCCAACTTCCACCAAAGGAGAATGAGACAAAGCTCAGTGCTGCAACATTTCACTTTATACTAACATCTGGATCAAACTGAAATACCATTCAATGCAAATATAAAACGGACTGAACCAGTTTTAAAGGATTAAAACAAATGATATTATTCACCAAAGGAGTGTATTGAAATATTTCAATAGTTTCTCATTGCGTCAAGTACAAGCAAACAGTGGAGTCTGTTACAATCTATTTTATCTTGTCTAAAGAACAGGCTGAGGAAAAGCATTGCAAGCTCTTTAAATTCGAGATGAGGAAAGGAATACAGTGTGGAACAGTGACTAACAGCAGGAAAATTATTCTTCAGATTAGAATAGATGTGGAGTGGAATATACCAAAATGATAGAATGAGAGAAGCTAAAGTGGGATATTGTCAGCGGAATGTTTTATAAGCTTGTTAATATCGGGTCAGTCAGGATCTTATTGAATGGTGGAATAGGCTCGAAGCGCCAAGTGACTTATTCTCATTTACTGTTCATACCTCGAAAAAATTTTGTTAGTTACTCGAGCGGAGGTATTAAACACATTTTAAACTGTTACATGGGCACATGCTGATATTTCCGTCTATGATTCCCTGGGATTGATAGTATGTAGTTGACAGTGGCCCCAGGGGTTCTGCACTTGTTTCAGAGATCTGGAAAGAGATGTTTAGGATACTCTGAGGTGGTATTAAGATGTTATATAAATGCGCAGCTTTTCTACTCTGCTAGGTTAGAGAGGATTTTGCTCTCTATCAAACCTGTGCATCATTTGACTTCAATCTGCTTTTCTTTGTTGCATTATTGTATGGAGTTTATTCTCTTAAGGCAATAGCCTGGGCTTTGCCCAAAGTTTGAGAGGTTTTTACTCACAGTGGTGAGTTTCTGTATCTTTTGAGGTAGATTCATTGCAATCAGTAATGGGAAATATAGCAGATCAAATATAATGTTGTTAATTTTTATTACATCTTTTAACATGGATAACTATGTGCTGTTCTATGAACCACGAGATTTAAAAGCCTTTTCAGTGGAGCCACTGCTGATTTACCCAATGCGCTATACTGGCGGACTCACTGATACTGAAACCTCTATAATCTGGGACAATGATGAAATAGAAACTGACTGGAACTGCAACTTATCAAGAAAACTCGGGATCAGCGAGAGGTTGGGGCCGAAGCTCAGAACACAGAGGCACTGCAAACCCAAACACCCATTGACACAGCTTCTGGAGATGAGTTTTGATGTGGTTCTGCACTATTCAGTTCTGATCTCTGTGGTTTGTGGAAAAAAAATGATATCTGCTAGAAGACAACTGCAAAGCTCTCTTGCGATAATGTGACACAGAATCAAGTGAAATTTGGAGTTCTCCTTATGGGGCTTCTTTCATCCTTTCAAGTGGCAGCTGAATTTGGTGATCAGGTATCAGTTACTATCAAATTGGATGAAAGGTTGATAGTGATTACTTTATTTGCATTTCCCTATCTCTGAGGTTTGCCCCATTTCTTTATTAAAGGGCCAATGGGTGTGAGATCTCTTTAGTGCTGTCCATAGGAGAGCCGTGTTCCTGCCACTGTGCAACTTCATATTGACATCTGCCTTTAAAAACAATCTCAATCTATGGTCACATACTGGTGTTGGAACTAACCAGGGTTCATAATAGAATGGCTAATTCTTCAACTGCTGCAAACCAATATGGGCTAGATTTTCAAACTGTCATTATCACAAAGGTGCTTTTGGTGCCACATTCAGTATTCAGAATGACAATTAGGTTTTCTGTTAGTGCAGAATTTCTCTCGATTACTTTAAATAAGAGTGTGCTGTGTGTATGTGCATGTGGTTTGTTTCTATTTATTTCTGTTCCTCAATGGCTTTGAAATTGTTGTTGTATAGGATCAAAGGCAAAGTAATGTCTCCACAAGGACATTGTTGCTGGTTTTCCTCTGAGACCAGTGCCGAACTTTACCAGTTCATTGTAGGCCTGATACATTATAGTTAAGTTTCACCTCTGCCAGCTGGTACAACATGGAGATTTTAGTATTGATGAAAATAAAGTTTTTTTATTTAAGTCTTTAATATTGTAAAAGCAGGACACTCTCAAGAATTCCAATGGAAAGGGAGAAAGCATTTAATCTGTCTGGGTAATGAGTGCTGATTGGTAAAGGCATGGAGAGTGGACCAGGTGATGGTTGACAGTTAACTGCCAATGCTTGTTGTGATTCGACTAAATTGGTGATGGCCATTCTCTGCCTCATTTGGCATGACAATACCTTGACCACTGAGGCAACCTGCCAATTGAAAACATAACAAAGTTCAGTTGTCAACTGTCCATCACCATCTGACCAGTCCATTTATCCATTGGGAACATCTCGATCAATCATTGTGCACTTTCCAAAGCATCAGAACTCTTTTCTTGTTCAGTATAAAATGTTGTTTCCCTTTATGTCAAAATATTTCTGTATTTGCAAACAATCGTTTGAATTTGGGAACCTTTTGTTAACGGAGTATCCAACATCCAGCTGATATGATTAAAATGGAATCTAGTTTTCGAATTTGAAATGATTTAACCCCCTGACAAGCCCACTTTGTTCATGAAGATCCTCTTTGAATATTGTATCAGTCTGGCTGTTGAAAGACAGCTTTGGAAAGTTGTTTACTTTTGTCAATTTCTATTTAATGAATTGCTGAAACGGTGCAAAATGCATTCTATTGCATTTACAAAACTAAGATATCTTGTGAAATCAGGAGATGTGCACAGTGCAAACAAAAAATCCCATTTACTGCTGGCCTGGACAAGACTGGTAAATTTAAACTTGTGCTTATAGAGAAAGGACTGAGATCTAAACTGGCTCATTATCATCTCATGTATTGAGTTTAAACTTATGTCTATCTCTAAATTCTTCAAAGCCTTGATCCACGCTGTCTCTTGCACCCCTTATATACATACTCTGTTCTTTGGTTCTCTGATTGCTTTATATCTTTTTGTCCATGAGTATGGCCAAGCCCCCTTAATTAGCTGTAATTTACTGATAAACTTCCTCAGATGCCCTCTGGTACTCATTCTCTCTTTGAAAGCTTGCTTAAAAGCCGGTTTCATGTTTTTGGTATTGGTCCTAACTCTTCTGATACATGCCAATAAACTTCCCCTGTTTGGCATTTGGTGCATCCTTTTCTAGTTTGGAAGGTCGGACTCGAATAAATATAGGGTTGAAGACAGGATTCTTGGCAGTGTGGAGGAACAGAGGGATCTGGGTGTGCAGTACATAGATCCCTCAAAGTTACCACCCAAATGGATAGGGTTGTTAAGAAATCATTTGTTGTTTTGGCTTTCATTAACAGGGGGATCGAGTTTGAGAGCCGTGAGGTTTTGCGACAGCTCTACAAGTCCCTGGTGAGACCACACTTGGAATATTGTGTCCAGTTCTGGTCGCCCCACTATACGAAAGAGGCTTTGGAGAGCATTCAAAGAAGGTTTACCAGGATGCTGCCTGGACTGAGGGCTTGCCTTATGAAGAAAGGTTGAATAAGCTCAGACGTTTCTCTCTGGAGAGAAGGAGAAAGAGAGGAGACCTGATTGAGGTATACAAGATAATGAGAGGAATAGATAAAGTCAATAGCTAGACACTTTTCCCCAGGGCAGGATTGACTGGTACGAGGGGGGTCATAGTTTTAAGATATTAGGAGAAAGGTATAGAGGAGACGTCAGAGGTAAGTTCTTTATGTAGAGAGTTGTGAATGCATGGAATGCATCGCCAGTGGTGGTGGTGAAAGCAGAGTCATTAGGGACTTTTAAGCGACCGCTGGACATGCACATGTTTAGCAGTGAGTTGAGGGGTGTGTAGGTTGTTATTATATTTTACATTAGGATTAAACCTCGGCAAAACATCGTGTGCCAATGCGCCTGTTCTGTGCTGTACTTTTCTCTGTTCTATGTTAAAGCATCTCATAAATGTGAGTATTTAATATCCACTTTGGCAGATTTAATTGATTCTAATTGGAATGTATCTGCCAAAGCTTTAGCAAAACTGAATCAGCAAACAGCTTCAAACTGTGCACACATCCATCATATAACATTGCTGCTCCACATTAACTTTTCAAATGCACTGCTCCATTCCAAATAGCGGACCACCCGTTCCCATTCATAGAAATTTGTTTCTGATGGATGGAAGTGGTTGTTTCGGTACACACCTGCAGGATGTCCCTCCTAATGAAGTACCTTATGGCTCATAACAGTGTATCCCATCTGCATACTGGAACAGTCTCCTGTCCATGGTGGCGATCATTACGGGAACTGGAAATCAGAGTAAGTGCGTGAAAGAAGCCGTGAGGGCTAGAGTGTTCACAACATTCCCAGGACCAGGTTGGCAGGTCCTATTGAGACCATTAATAAGTAATTAAGATCCCCCAATTGGTGCATTGACACTGGGTTACTCCTACTCCTAGTAAGAGTACTGTGATTACTGCTGTTTCAGTGCTATCAAGCAAATAGTGAAGTGTGGCCATGTGATAAAATCATTTACATTCACTGTTGAATACTTGAGACTTTTTTTGTGAGAAACATTATAATTCTTCTAGATGTTTTTAATACACTTTTTGTTTCATACAATGGTGATTTTCTACATAGGATTACAGAGGAAATACAGACCATTTGGTACAATCAGTTCATGCCAGCGCTTATGTTCCACTCAAGGTGTTTCACATCTTTCCTAATCTAAATCGCCCATTGTAATTCTCTATTCCCATCCCTTCCAAGTGCTCACCTAGTTTCCTTGAAATACATCTCAACTAATGATTTCAACTATTCCGTCTGGTCACATATTCCCCGTTCTCATCATTCTTTCAGTGAAGAGGTTTCTTCTGAATTCCCGTTTGAATTTCTTGAGGTATCATCTTATATTGACAGCCTCTAGTTATGTTCTACCCCGTAGTGTAATGTTTTCTCTGTACCTTCTCCCTTCAAAACCTTTCATAATTTTAGAACTGTCAGCCTTCTTTACAAGAGAAAAGTGAACAGCACAACAATTTTTCCTTGATATACACAGCCAGAAACTTGTGTAGCATTCTTATAAATCTTCTCTTCACACTCTCTCATCCATTCTATAATATGTCAACTCGAACTGCAAGCAATACTCTTAATTATAGTCAACCAATTTTTTATAGGGACCCTACTTTCAAATCTATCCCTTTAGAGATAAAGCTTAGAGCTTTGTTTGCATTTTTATGGCCTTTGGAACCTGTGATGAAATTGTTAGTGACTGATGTAATTGTCTGAAATCCCTTTGTTTCTCTCCCTCACTTAGACGTGCATCTTTGAATAAGTGACCTGCACATTATTCCTACCAAGATGTAACACCTTACGTTTATCTGTGTGAATCTTCATTTGCTAATTATTTGAACATACCGTAAATTAATTAATGATCTCTTGCAACTTCTTGTACTCCTCAGAATTGGCTACATTTCAACATTCCTTTCCAATTTGGTGTCATTGAATTGCTAATTTTTTTGTAGTAATTAGATACAATATTAATTTGCAGTTTTACTTTATTTTAGATTACATTACAGTGTGGAAACAGGCCCTTCGGCCCAACAAGTCCACACCGACCCGCCGAAGCGAAACCCACCCATACCCCTACATTTACCCCTTACCTAACACTACGGGCAATTTAGCATGGCCAATTCACCTGACCCTGCACATCTTTTGGACTGTGGGAAGAAACCGGAGCACCCGGAGGAAACCCACGCAGACACGGGGAGAACGTGCAAACTCCACACAGTCAGTCGCCCGAGGCGGGAATTGAACCCGGGTCTCAGGCGCTGTGAGGCAGCAGTGCTAACCACTGTGCCACCGTGCCGCCCATTGACTTTGACTTTTTAGAGAGGTGCAGTAATCCACGCGGTAACTATAACAACTAAATGTAAAATGACAGTTAGATGAAAATTATTACAAACACAGGACTAATTAATAAACTCTATTAACTTCAAGGTCAAAACAGGGATTATTTTTTACACGAATGATATGGTGAGATTATCCGTAGTGCAATAACTTTTTGTCCATTTTTTTGTTGCAGTTTATTTCCCCAGGTCTTTCTGGGTTACTGGTATGAAATTGCAAAGGCACCCATCCTCCATTTTAAACTAAATGATAATAAAAAAAGCATTTATATAAAATGCAACATGATTTATAAAGCCATCCCTCTAGGCTTATACATATTCACAGCCATGTAGAGTTAAATAGGGAGAGGCTGAATAAGCTTGGGCTGAATTCCCTGGAGCGTTGGAGGCTGAGGCGTGACTTTATAAAGGTTTATAAAATCATCAGAGGCATGGATACGGTGAATAGACAAGGTCTTTTCCCTGAGGTGGGTGGAGTCTCATCTAAACCCATAATCGTGATACAGGTTTAGAGTGAGAGGGGATAAAGTTGAAAGTACCTTAGCAGTAACTTTTTCATGCAGAGGATGGTGTGTATGGAATGAACTGCCAGAGGAAGCAGTGGAGGCTGGTGCAATTTCAACATTTAAAAGGCATCTGAGTGTGTATACGAATAGGAAGGATTTCGAGGGATATGGGCCAAGTACTGGCAAATGGGAATAGATTAGTTTAGGATATCTGGTCAGCATGGGCAAGTGAGACTGAAAGATCTGTTTCCAAGTTGTACATCTCTATGACTCTATGATCTACCCCTTTGCTCTTAATGTACTAGTCGAATCTCTTTGGATTATCTTTAACATTATCTCCCAAGGCTATCTCATTTTCTTTTCTTGCCCTCCTCATTTCCCTATTTAGAATGTCCCTGCACCTCTTGTACTCTTCGGGATTCACTTGATCCCATTTCTCTCTATCTAATATACGATTCATTCTTAATCCGAACCAAAGCCTCAATATCTTTATTCCTCCAGTGTTCCCTCCTCTTACCAGCCTTACCTTCACACCAACAGGAACATCCCGCCTCCGAACTCCCGTTATCTCACTTCATGAAAGCTTCACTCTTCCCGGCCGTCCCTTGAGCTGCAAACAGTCTACTCCAATCAACCCTTGAAAGGTTTTGTCTCATACTATCAAAATTTGCCCTCGTCCAATTAAGAACATTAACTTATATATAATGCCAATCCTTTCCATAAATATTTTACAACTAATGGCATTATGACCCCGGCCCCAAAAAGCTCCCCTACTAACCATTCAGTCCCTTGCCCTGCCTTATATCACAAGAGTAGGTCAGGTTTGCTCCTTCTGTGATAGTTACATCTGCATATTAATGAAGAAAATTGACTTTAGCACTTACCAAATTCCTCACCATCCAAGCTCTTAAGACCATGGCTGTCTCACTTTATGTTTGGAAGGTTAAAATTTGCTATTATTACAATCCTATTATTCTCACGTATAAATAAGATCTTTCGACATATTTGTTACTCAATTTCACTCTGACTACTGGGGGTCTATTGCAATCGCATCAAAGTAATCATGCTTTTCTTATTTCTGAGTTCCATCCACATAGCTTCACTAGACCATCCCTCAGAAATCCCTTGTGTTAGAACAGTAGTAATGTTGCACCACAAGAAAAATTGACTCCAATCTCCTTCTAGCTCTTCCTACTTCTGCCGTACCTTTGATGGTGGGAGGGGCTTTGAACATAAATTATTCAATTTACTGATGATGGTTAGTAGCTGAAAATAAAAATACTATGGGTGACTTGGGTGATGGGAAATAAAAGGTTACATTGTGTGGAAGGAAAATTCTGGACAGAAACAAGAATTTTAAAAAACGAATTCCATTCTGTCTGCCCAGGTCTTGCCTGCACCGCTCTACTCCAGAGTACTTTCCTTTTATTTTGATGAGTTCAAGTTAATCTCAGCCGCTGTTTTGTACTTGTTAACCATTTGTTAACGGGTGTTTGCCGTTTCAGAATGTAGATTGCCTTATCGTGTACGTTCTCAGAGTTCAGTGTTTGGAGTACTTGTTGGTTCACTCTGCTTTGGTCTATAATGCAAAATTACAGAAAAATATTAATAGCAATTTAAAATGAAATGTTAGGATATTGGAAGAACAGCTAAGAGCTTCAGATCTTGACAGACGGCTTGTGGGAAAGGACATGGAAAGCAGCAGGGTTTCCAGAACTTCTCATCTCGGCCTTCCCTGATCGAAAGCAACCTGTGATTTATACTTGTTGAGGATTGTTATTCATTAATATCGGTGTGTCAGATAGATCTCAGTCTCAGGGAGGGGTGACCTGCTTCTTTGTTTTGTGATGAACTCAGGGGAACATACAATAGTAAGGGGGTAAACCCAAAGGGGTGCAAGAGCAGAGGATCCCCCGTGTGTATGTGCACAAATCAGGGAATGTACACATGGACAGAAGAGCAAATAAACCCTACTTCATCACCCTACGCTGTAGAAAAAATACACACAGCAATTATGTTAAACTGAAATAAAACAGTCTCTTGTCTCACCTGGAATGTTGCATCTAGTTTCAGGTGCCACTTTTTTGAAAAAAAAAAAGCAAAGTTATGAGATTGGGTGCGTGACTGATTCACAACACTATTCCCGGGATGATACACCTCACCAACTCTGAGAAATTGAGAATGTTCTCCTGTGCTGATAGTTTCCAGACTCTGTGAACAGTTGCTATGATTGGTTCTCAATTCCGTCTTGCGTCATATAGATCTCAATGGCTGAATATTTCAAGTACTCATGAGCTGTGCCTTGCCTGATCACAGCGATCTCTGCTTTATTATTTTTGAGGGTTGCTGTTCAGTAATATCCCTGTATCAGACAGATCTCAGTCTCATTCCCTGGGATTTGACAGGTGTGGTGTGTCAAGCAGATCCCAGGAATTGTGCTCCATGAGATTTATGTGTGAGAAAAACTCCAGTTCTGAGAATCTGCCCTTGGATTGTGCACGTGTTGTGTCTGAATACCTGACTGAACGTTGTCATTTTTGGCTGATGAATGTTTCGTCGGGCGCTTTAGGTGGCGATTTCTGCATTACTAACCCAGGCTGCCCTGACATTGGGAGTACTTTTAGGTTCGACAGTGCAGAGTAAACTTTCAAACTCCGTTGTCTGCCTTTTTTCGGCTTCTGGTGGAGCCTATAAAATTATCATGAGGTGACCCGAGGCCGTGACCCTTGGTGCATAAGCGGAAATGTTCTCTAATCATTCTGCCTCTGGAGTGTTCCATCAGGCATATCGTGTGAAAGATGTATTTACATTAGTGGGCTGCATGGTAGCGCAGCATTAAACTAAATGACTGGATGAAACACAACCAAACAGAACAAGTGAAAGTATTTGGCTGGGAAAGGAGTAGAATGTGGGAAAATGTATTATTACTGACTGGCCTTGAAGAAAGAATTAAGCAAACTCAAGGTTAGTGCATATTCATTCGAGATTTATTAACCATTTCAGAAAACATCTTTATCCAAAAGATTGATGCAAAAGCTAACAGAAGTGAATATAATGGCTGGATGCCACATTGAGACGAGAACACATGCGCTGTGAGCTGGGAATTTTCAGTACATCAGTAACAGTCACAAGAAAGGGAATACAAAGGCTCATCAGAAAGGGTAGGCAACCATTCTGAGTAAGGAACAAATAAAAACAAAGCAAATGGGCTTCAAACAACTGGGAAGCTACAAATTCTTCCAACCACAACCATCTCAAAGGTATCAAAGTAAAAAGGAAAATCCATCAACAATTGTCTCAGTTACACGCTGATAAACTGAAGTCATCTCACTGTTAGAGTCAGCAACAGCACAGATTGGAGATTGGGAATTCAGAGACCTTGATAAGCAGATCAGGAAAATCAAAGGGGTCCACAACTCATTCACTTAACCTGGAAAAGAGAGAGAAAGCAATGACGCAGATATTTATGATCAGGGACATTCAGATTTAATGTTTATTCAATGGCACACTTAGAGATTTCACAAAACATATTGGGCTGCTTGGCGTGAGAAAGATGTGATTATTCTCACCTTCACCAGAGTGCCGGCAGCGCTGTAGAAAATACTCAGGAAGAACAAGGTGATGAACGTGGAAGCAGTTGTCCAGATGTTGCTGTTATCATCCTCATCGTCTTCAATCCAAGTGCGATCTATTGAATCTATGAATATAAAGCCGAGAGAACGCATTGAGATTGTTTATTGATCAAGATCGATCTATCTGCATCCAAGTCATGTAATTGGAGACCATTGCATCTTCATAAAACAGTCAGGGATTTCTCAAGTGTGACTCTTATCTGTATCTATTAGTGCATTATTGACTCAGCAAGAAATTACAAATACTAACTGCACATGTTCTTTCTTCATTATCCATGTCAGAACGTTTTAAATTATTTTTCTTTTCATCTATTATTTAAGGATATTATTATTTGAGGAATGCTTATTATGAATGATGATTTTAATTATAATCATTATATTTTAAATATAGGCTGTGACAGCACTTTCGTTGAAAATTGTGGTCATCACTGAATAAAAGTTCAAATGTGATTCTCATCTTTTATATTGGTGACCAATTGCTTGGCAAATCATGCATATAAGTGACATCACAGTCAGGACATTGCTTCATATTTTAGTTTTTAAGATCTGTATATTTAGGAATAAATTTTTGTACGTGTGTCCCTTAATTTATTTGATCTACTGCTTGGTGTATTTGGTTTCCCTTTAATGTTTGTGTATGTGGTTATAAGAGTCTCTTACTTCACTCTAGCCCATGTTGGAGTCTGCATCAATAAACATATTCCTGTTCCTTTACTGCTGGTGTGCTCATGTGTTTGTGCACCTTAATTTTGTTCTTTTCACATTGTGTAAGCATCATCATGCTAATATGCCACTTCGTTGCTGCCTATGCTTATCTTGTAATGTCTTTGTGAGTGTTCACTTTTCATTAGTGCTGTCTAAAACGTGTGCTTATGTGTCTGTTTCAGATCCTACCTACACTGGGCTATTTTCATGTTTATGCTTAATAAATGTTAGCATGCAATGTTATGTTTTGATGGATGTTTATATTTAGAGGATGATGTTTGCTTGTGTGGCAATCTTTCCCAAACCATCTCCTGATCAGCTTGTTTGTGCTATTGTTTGTGGATGCTTGCTGATCCTTGTGCCCATTACCCTTATTTAATAAACGCCCCTCTATTTGTTCATCTATGCACGTGTGTGTCTGCATGTGAGACTCTGAATTTGTGTGTGGATGTGATATTGTATACATGCTGATCAATGTGGTTTAAAAATAACTAATTAAGCTGCCTCTGTCATCGTATGTTTGTGATTCTGAAAATGGGAAAATAATGATATTAATGTTTATCTCTGTGCACTTACGTGCCTGTGTGAGTTGACATGTGGGAGGACATTTTTCGGAATTTGTACCTGTGTGTTCATGTGTGTATGTCTGTACGCATTGTGCTGTATGAATGTATATGTATTCATGCCCATTTGTGTGTTACCGTGTGTCGATGTTTCTCATGGTTATATGTGAGTACTCCTGTTCATTTGTGCAAATGATTTTCTTTCGGTGTATGTGAGTTTTTTGTATGAGCTTAGGTGGGTGTTCAAGTACCACTTGCATGTGTGGCTCTGTGCGAGTATGCGTGTGTGACATCTTATCTATCTGCACATTGGAGTGTGCACATAAATATGTGTCTTTAGGTGAGAGCCCATATATGTGTCATTACGTGTGTATTTGCGATCATCTCTCTGCATCTGTTCTTAGACCAGACTGCAATTTTTATTATTCTAATATATTGTTCTAATTTTAATGCATTGCCCATAATTAGATTTGACCTTGGTGTTGCAGGAAACATTTCCCATCGTTGTGCAGAGATAAGCGTTTTATGAGCAACTCCTCTGTTGCAGTGATAGAACTTCTGTCTCTGAGAGAAAAGGCGTGAGTTCAAATCCCCACTGCCCCAGAGATAACATTTCTGAATATGTTTATTAGAAAATGTCTACTTGTGTTCTGTATGTGAAACAAAATGATATCAGGTATTCGAATACCAGAATTGATCCCATGTGCTCCAGAAAACTGAGACAAAACTATGGAATTCAAACTGGGACGATGCAAACACCAGTTTTGGATTATGGGAATCAATGTTAATCATTTGTTAACAGAGCCAAGCGTGTCTAACATGCTTCAAAGGTATTGTTTTGCATCGAAATGTTAAATCTTTGGACAGTAAGCAAGAAGCTGACTGTCCCTGTTAGCAACTGGGTTACATTACAGAGGACATGCACCATGAAAACTCTGCACAGGGAGCAAGAAGACAGACCCATTCATCGTTCCCCTCCCCTCTGCTCCACAACAACTTATCTGTTGATTCTCTTTGGTGTGAAAGTGAAGATACATTCTGTCAACTCATGCGCTGGCGCAAGATCCCTGGCAATTCCCCAGAAACAAAGGTTACATTCAAACTGTTCGGCACTCTTTACGATTGGTATGTTCCAATCAAAGTTAATTTTAAAGTGTCTTAAATTTACATTTCCAATTGGTGCAATTTGGCAGTTTAAAACTGACATGAATTTTGTAAGAATGTCAAATTGGGGGGAATCAAAAACACCAAGTTCAAAACTCGTGCCCTACTCTTGACATAAAATGGACATTGTCAGATTTTGTCACAGAGGGATTTAGGATGAATAAGGTACTTGGTGGAATCCTGCAATGAGTGAGCTTTACTCTGTCTCTGACCCAGGGTGTATCTGAGCAGAGAACATTAACTGCACAAGACACTCATCCTCGACCTGTTAATAATCCACTTTAACTACACAGGTGCAATGTAAGTCAGAGTGAGAAACAACTAATTCAGTATTTATCTCACAACTGGAGGAAAAAAAACACTTCATTACTTCTGTTGAATTATTAAATGCAACTTTGAGATTTTTATTGACATGAATTAACATTGTCCATCAGTGCAAGTGAAATGTTTACACAACTCGGTTTACCGCTGGATTTATCGACTGTTCTGTTGATGATCTTCAATGGAATCGCTTCATGTCCCACCACACAGGAGTAAGAAGCACCGCTGGCCCACTCCTCCGCTATAATGGATAACAGGCTGTAGATGAAGAAGGAAGTGTTGTCACTCTCCGCCATCACCTCGGTGTTCTTGTAGTTACTGGGATTCACCGGCTTGTCATTGTTTGTCCACTTGACGAAGATCTCTCGGGGGGAGAAACCTCTCACTAAACAGGTGAGGGAGAGAAACCTCTGAGCGGAGATTTCTTCTGTTGGTGGCAGGAGGACCGACACTGATGGCTCCAGCGGATTAATCACTGCAGAATACTTGATACAAATATAAATCAACCAAAAAAATCCTGAACCAATATCACAATTTTACTAAATATTAAAATACGCCATGTTTAATTTGGGATTTATTCACTTTTGTTTTCTAAAGGAGCAGAATGGTACACATTCTGTTCAGTAAAAAAAGGAAATTTTAATGTGAAGGTTGCCTCCATATTTCCAGCCCACAACGAGGACATTCTGTCCATTTGTCATTGCTGATGGTGACGTCACAACCCAGGCTTCTTCCCACCTTATCTGACTTAATCAGAATACAATATCCTTTGGTCCATCTTTTTCTGAATCAGCTACTTAGCTATCCTGCCTTCAGATGCATCATTAATGCTCCCAACGGTGTTGGTTCATTTCCAATCAAAGCCTGCCATTGATGTAACTGGATCTGGATTACACATGGGATCCTTTGTGCTTTAATCTCACCGCTCACCTTTCTCCTTGTGGATGGAGTCTCTCAGCGGGGTCGGTAGATTCTGATGGTACACCACACATTCAAAAGTAACGCCACTCAGCCAGGCTTCAGTAGAAATGTCTAATTTGCTGATCACGCTGTCGGGATTCTGTCCAGGCTACTCAGCAATCTCTGATTTCAGAGGCTTCTTTTTTTGTTTCCAGGTCACATTGACTCCAGAAGGAAGATTGGACACAACGCAGGTTAACGTCACCGTCGCCTCCAGTAAGACCTGTTCTACTGGCGGTGGGAGGATTTTAACGGTGTTAGGGTGGCACTCGGTATCTTCTATGAAACAAAAATCAAAGTCAATGAAAAATGCCCCTTTCTGATACAAACAGCCAATCTTCAGATTACTCCTTCATAGGGTGAAGACACCACCTTCAAAATGGCAACTCCAACTATTCTGAAACGATGCTTACTATTGTTGATGTATTTTGATCTGTGAAAGTATTTGTGATTACCTATAACATACCCTGTGTAATTATTCCTAAAGAACAATGGCTTTGTAACAAGTGAAACCTGTGAAAAAAGTAAAATCATCGAAGATACCATCATGTAACCCATGGAATTATCTTTCTTTCGGAGTTTGTCTCTCACTTAAGACCATCCATTGATACTTGTGAGAAGAGTAATCTGAATATAATGAGTTCATTTCCATGTTCATAACCTTTAGGTGCAAGTGCTGCTGGTCACACTGACTGCCAAATCACATCCCAAATTTTGGACAGATTATAATAAATAGTAATTATTCTCTTTGCAGAGTTCTAAAGTGTTACAGGAGCAGTGAACAGCCATGGAAATTCTGTTCATTATATTTAACATGATT
The DNA here is from genome assembly GCF_037043375.1 of Chiloscyllium plagiosum. Lineage (NCBI taxonomy): Eukaryota > Metazoa > Chordata > Chondrichthyes > Orectolobiformes > Hemiscylliidae > Chiloscyllium > Chiloscyllium plagiosum. Next base: position 73,728,352 of record NW_028270158.1, read on the forward strand.
AAAAATACTTTGCGTTATTGGTGTGATGTCATTCTCTAATTTATGTAATTGTTCCTCGTGGGCTGTGCTTGGAATAGATCTGAAAACAAGACATTGAGTACAGCATTGGATATCGAGAAGGACACCCATCTCCTTAAGTCTTTCCCTCCATTCAGTTAGTTCATAACTGGTCTGTACTTTCACTTTATTTACCAAGCTGCATTTTTTAATTTCTTCATAGAGCAGGAGAGAAAAAAAACAAACAAAAGCGTCTTAAATTAATCTACAAACGCGATGGAAATGTCACTAATTTTATAGACATCCACTACTCACTGTGTAAACATCGCCACCCCAAACAGGCTAAATCAGCCTGTCTCGAGCTCCTAGTTCATTCATCCCTATTGTAGCATTCACACCAGAATTTATTCTCCTGCCTCATCCACTAATTACAGAGAGCATCTTAAAGAAGCTCAGTGAGATCACATTTATCCCAGTTCATCAAATGTGATAGCCACTTGGTCTGTGGTCTGATCCCATAAATGAAGTTAAAGAGCTCAGTACCAGATAACAATCGATGTCGTACAATGTCCAACCAACAGGTCATTCCTGAGCAGGGAATGAAGCATTGAACGCATTTTGATTTATTTTCAAGTAAGGATCACTGCATATGTTAACCACATCAATTTGATAGAGCATCAGAATAAGGCTGTTCGGCCAATCCAGAGTTTAGACCAGAATGATGCTGTAAAAGCACAGCAGGTCAGGCAGCATCCGACGAGCAGGAAAATCGACATTTCAGGCTAAAGCCATTCTCCTGCCTTCTCCCCGTACTAAACAAGAGCCGATCTATCTCTGGCTTGAATACACACAATGGCCTGGTCTCCACAGCCCTCTGCAGCAACATGTTCCACAGACTCATCACCCTCTGGCTGAAGAAACTCTCCCCATATCAGTTCTAAACGGTGCCCCTTTGACCCTGAGACTGTGCCCTTGGGTCCTAGTCTTGCCTACCAGTCAAAGCATCTATTCCACATTCACTCGACCTCAGTCTCTCAGTATTTTCTATGTTTCAATCAGATATCTCTCCAATATCCCCCTCCACCCCAAACTTATCCTTGAAGCAGCTACCAGGCAAGCATTCAGCACTCTGAATGCCTCTCCCAGCATGGTCAGGCAACAAACTATTTAACAAAGCTCACTGTCTATATATCTATCTTCAACAGAGAGGAAACATGCTTTTCTGACTTGCCTTAAGGTTGAATTATGAGCAATGCTAATGTAACACTCAAACTGAAATGAGATACGTGGCATGTTGGGAAACGAGAAGCTGTACCGTGCTGTTTACTACGCCTGATAAATTAGTGTGTTTGATTCACATCAGAGTTCAGAGTGATTTGTAGCTCTCTCAGTGTGTGTCTCTTACCTGGAGTGCGGTGATGTTTTTACTTTGAGTGTTCTCTCCATGAGTGACCTGGCAGGTATAGACCGCACTGTTGTACCATTCACCATAAGGGACCATCAGCCGACTCGTCAACGAGAAGTTCCCGTTCGCCTCACACACGGGAGATGTGAAGAAGTCAGAATCCAAGGGTCGGCCATTTTTCAACCAACTCACGGAGATTGACTTCGGATGGAACTCGATGATTGAACAGACGACGGTTGCAAACTTGCTGCTTGCGATTTCTTCACTGGAGCTCACAGTTAGGAGAAGAGTTGGTTGGAGAATATCTGGACCTTTAGGAAACACATCGCATACATTATCCAACGAATTTCATAACAAATACAATCAGTTCTCATATATCAAGGTTTCTTGTGGTTAATGGATACAAGAATCATAATTGTGCAGAGTGCTGGAGAAGCTGGGATCCACAGAGAAAGATCAGCAGGACAATGTGAAAGGCTAAACTTAGAGGACACAGCAAGGGAGTCAAGGAGGCACAGAAACTATAGGCCGGTAACATCAGAAGGGAGATAGCAACGTTGGATGGTATTCGTTTTAATGACAGAGTCTGATGAACAAGGCAGACGAATTACTGGCATAAATGAAGAAATGATGTCGTTGCTATCACGGAGACATATTGAGAGCCGGGCAGGAGTGGCTATTCAATATTCCAGAATTTAGTGCCTTCAGGCAAGACAGGGAAAGATAGAAAATGATGGAGGCTGGGGTGTGCGGTACAGAATGTTGTTTCTGTTGCAATTCTGACAAGAGTATTTTAGGCTGTAAAGAGAAATGAAATCATGGATACCTCCTTGAACAAAGGCAAATGGACAGTACTTCAAAACCAAAACACAGCAAACATAACTATTGGGAGAGCACGATAGACCTTACTATTGATCCAAAATACCAAGTGCAAATACATGGGCAAATTTCAGAGACATGTAAATTAAATAGGGGAATGAGAAACGAGGTTTTTCACTTCCTCAGCATAGGCTTGGATATTCATTTTGTCAAAAATTTAGAGGGAGCACAATTCTGAAAATGCCTCCAGGAGAATATTTGAACAAAGTATGTGTTTAATACAGAGAATTTTAATCCAGACCTTGCAAGAGAGGGGTGAACCCGAACTTAAATTCAGGGAGTGAAGTCGACCCAGTGGGTAAAACATCAATGGTGGAGCACTTTGCAGACAGTGATCGTAAATCAGTTGGATTTCAGATTGTACTGCAAAGGAATAGAAATTGGCCCAAAGTTCTGAAAAGGGGAAGGACAGTTTTAGTAAGATCAGGTAATGACTTGACCAGAGTGGACTGGAAGCTGACACTTATTGGTAAATCTGAGTTAGAGCAGTGTGACACATTTAAGAAAGAGATAGGAAAATCACAGGGAGGGCATTTCCCAGGAAGCCACTGCGTGGGACCAAGAATGCAGTGGGCTCTGGACACCAAAGGGGATGGAGGGGGAGATAAAGAGAAACAAGGGAGGCTTCCGGTCTATACTGAAATCTCAAAACAATAGAAACTAATATGGAGTACAGAACGTGCAAGGGGGAGTTTGAAAGACAAAGGAATTAGAAGAGCAAAAGGGACCATGAGAAAATAATAGCAGTCAAAATAAAGGAAAATATTTTTAAAAGTTACAGACTCATTCATAATAAAAGAATTATTCGGGAAACAGTAATGCCCATTAAGTGTTATTATTGGAGTGGAGCCGGAGGATTAGTTTGTGGTCAAAACGAATGTGTTGTGTCAATGTTCACTAGTAAGAGGGACAGTGTGGGGACCGAAATCATGGAGGGGTGTTGTGATGTACTTTCAGAAATTAGGACACATGACGTGATGTTCTGTGTTGTCTTGCTGAATGAAAAGTGGTTATATTTCCAGGGCAGATGAAAAGTATACCAAGCGGTTGAGCGATGCAAAGGATGAAATAGTTGGGTTGCTGACAATAATTTAGGATTCCTGTCTGGCCACAGCAGTTGTGCCGAGTGAGTGTAGATCAGCCAACGTTGCACTTTTGTGCAGGACGAAGGAAGGGATAAATAATGAAAACACAGATCTGTCAAGCTAGTCTCAGTGGTAGGGAAACTATTGAGAAGTGAATTTAGTCTTCATTTGGAAGATAAATCAACAATTTTCAGCACGGTTTTATTGAGAGGAAGTCATGTGTAACAATTTGATAGTAGTTTTCATAGAGATAACTCGATGTCCAGATGATAGCAATAATCAGAGCCAATGGGATCCGAGTTAATTTGACAGATTGGATCTAGAACTGGCTGAGTGATGGGAGCTGGGGTTAATAGTCATCGGGTGTCTGTGTGACTGGAAATCTATGTCTCCTGGTGTTCTGTAGGGATTGGTGTTGATTTCCGTGCTATTTCTCTTACATACCAATGATTGAGACTCAAATTTATGAGGATTAACCAGTGAATTCACAGATGAAATGAAAACTGTCATGTTGGTAAGTCATGAGCACAATGGCTTTAGATTGCAGGAGGATATAAAAGGGTTGGTTGTATGTGAAGAGAAAAGTTGCAAATGGAAATTATTCTGAATAAATGTAAGGTGATGTAATTCGGCAGAAGAATCTGTGAGGTATGACGTTTTGAATGGTGGAACCCTGGAAAGGCCTGAGGATCTTTGGTGCATGTACCCACCAATCCCCTATAGTACTGTGTCGTCTGGATAAAGAGGCTAAGAAAGTGGGAGGATATTTGCTTTTATTAGCCTAGACATTGACAATGAAGAGTGGTGAGATGATACTGGAACTTAATAGAACACTGGTTAGGCCATACTGAAGCGTTGTGTGCATGTTATCGAAGGAATGTGATTACACTGAAGGCAGTATTGATGAGATTTGCCAGGGTCTTTGCTGGGTTGGAGGGTTTTAGTTATGAAACTAGTTTAGATGGATAGGGGTTTTCCTTGGAGCAGAGGAGAATTAGGGAGATGATTATCATGATGTCTAGAATTATTTTAGGCAAAGACAGGGTAAACTGGATGAAACCTTTCCCCTTGATGGAGAGATCAATGCCTCAGGGGCACAGGGTGAAGTTAAGGCCAGGAGCTTCCAAGTGGATCTGAGGGGAAAACAAAATCAAACAGAGGGTGGTGTTAGCCTGGAGCTCAGCACCTATAAGTCATGTAGAGACTGAGCGCCTCATAATAAGTATGAAGTATCCTTGCAAGGGCAAGTCACACAAGGCAATGGATCATGTGCTGGCACATAAGACTGGAATAGTTAGTTGGCTGTTATTGATACGCGTGAATTGGATGGATCAAAGGGCCTTTTTCCTGTGCTGTATAAGGTGATTCTGTGAAAACGGTTATAAATAATGCCTTATTCATGTTAATCACAGATGATCTGTTTATCACAGTTCCCACAACACATACCTGGACATGTCATTACTTTGCTCTTGTGTGTCCCGCTGTGTTGAACTTCACAGGAGATATTGCTGGGGCAACCTACCACTGACCCGGGCAGGGTTAACTGGCTGCTCAGGGTGTAGGTTCCCTTCTTGTTTCTCACTGATGGGTAAGTCTTCAATCCAGTCGTGATTAGCTCCCCACCTTTCTTCCAGGTTACCTTGGTGACGTCAGGGGAATAGTCCATCGCCAAACAACCAAAGATCACAGAACCGGTGTTGTGCTCCTGACAGGAGGAGACCAGGCCATAAAGCGTGGGGGGAGACGTTGTCTCTACAACAGAATGACCAATTGAGCATGTCAGTTTCTGTTAATTTGACCTTATCAGTTACTCAAATGTATCCTCAGCTGTACACGTTTGCCAGTATGCTCCCGCTGAAGTCGACAGCATAACTGGAGTTTATTTTTGTTTCCTACCAGTTGCTGATCATGATCATTGGTTCCCTCTTTAGAAACATGCCCTCGACCTTGACCATTGCCATATAATTTAGGAAGAAGAACATCCTGATTCCACCCCAGTAACTGTTTGAAGATCTCACCAACTGACACTTTCACTGGATTGCTGTGAAGAGCAGAGACATTTCACAAACTACAAACCAAGGAAATGCAGATTCATCGAAATTCTACAGTGTGTGCAAACAGGACATTTGGCCCAACAAGTCCACACCCACCCTCTGAAAAGTAACGCATCCAGACCCATTCCCCTACCCTATTATGCTACAGTTAACCCTGACTAATGCACCTAAACTCCCAATCACTGAACACAACATTTGCAATTCCCCCAGCTTGCACATCTTTGGACTGTGGGAGGAAACGCTCACAGACATGGGGAGAAAGTGCCAACTCCACACAGACAGTCACCCGAGGCTGGAATGGAACCCGAGTCCCTAGCACTGTGAGGCAGCAGCACTAACCACGGAACCAGCGTGCTGCCCCACGAGGTGCCGTGCTGCTGGAAATACCCAACAGCTGGCAGTACCCCCGGAGAGAAATCAGAGTGAATCATAGAACATAGAACATTACAGCGCAGTACAGGCCCTTCGGCCCTCGATGTTGCGCTGCCCTGTCATATTAATCTGAAGCCCATACCACCTACACTATCCCATGTACATCCATATGTTTGTCCAATGACGACTTAAATGTACTTAAACTTGGCGAATCTACTACCGTTGCAGGCAAAGCATTCCATACCCTTACTACTCCATGAGTAAAGAAACTACCTCTGACATCTGTCTTATACCTATCTCCCCTCACTTTAAAGTTGTGTCCCCCCGTGTTTGCCATCCCCATACTTGGAAATCAGGCCCAGTGAGCCTTCCTCACTTATCAATGCAAGGTAGAATGTTCTCTCTGGGAGGAAGGTCACTGCAGCAGCAGCACAGGCAGGAGCTGAGCACTGGGACGGGGAGGATGGCTGTCACGGCTGAACTCATGCCAATTGTCTGGAAGTTGAAACATCTCATTTACAATTATCTGAATTCTGGAGGCCTCTGAAAAATGGAGGACCATTAAGGTTCAGAGACTTTGGAGTGTTACAGCTGAGTATTTACGTAAATATGATTTGAGAAATGAACAAGTAATCTTTAACTTTAATAACTATCAAACTGACACACAGTTCACCACCAAACCTCATCTTTCAGACTAACCACTGCACTTACTTTGTCTGGACCTAAATTCCCACTCACATTGACAAACCCTACCCTGCTATACACCCATTCATGCCCGGAACACACAACCCCTATCACACGAAATACATCCAAGGCAATCCATATTGGTAGTGTAGCTGAGCAGAGAGATCTCGGTGTCCATGTACATAGATCCCTAAAGGTTGCCAGCCAGTTTGACAGAGTTGTTAAGAAGGTTTACTTTGTGTTGGCTTTCATCGATAGAGGAACTGAGTTTCAGAACCACGAGGTTAGGCTGCGGCTGTACAAAACTCTGGTGGGGCCGCACTTGGAAGTATTGTGTACTGTTCTGGTCACCACATTATAGAAAGAATGTGGAAGCTTTGGAAGAGTTGAGAGGAGGTTTACCAGGATGTTGCTTGGTATGGCGGGAAGGTTTAATTAGGAAAGGATGAGGGTCTTGAGGCTGTTTTTATTTGAGAGAAGAAGGTTGAGCGGTTACTTAATTGAGACATAAAAGATAAACAGAGGGTGGACAGTGAAAGTCTTTTTCCTTGAATAGTGATGTCTAGCAGGAGAGGACATAGATGACAGATGTCAGAGGTTGTTTCTTTACTCAGAGAGTAGTAGGGCCATGGAACGCACTGCCTGCAACAATAGTACACTCGCCAACTTTAAGGGCATTTAAAAGGCTATTGGATAAACATATGGATGAAAATGGAATCGTGTGAGATAGATAGGCTTCAGATTGGTTCCACAGGTCAGCACAACATCGAGGGCTGAAGGGCCTGTACTGCACCGTAATGTTCTATATTCTATATTCCAGATGGACATATGATCTCAATTCCTTTCACTCATTTACACTCCTGCCGCCCTGCACCTGGCCCATGGTGAATCTGGCCCTGACTGGACCTGGCACCATCATTTTCACAACCTCTGCCAAAAGCACACTACCCAAGACATGACCTCAGCCCTTGATCACTGACCTCTCACCTTACCCAAGTCAACCTGTGCACATTGCATCCCAGCTCCTTTCGCATCTGTCCTTTCCAACCTACCATTTTGCCAGTCTCCGAGCTTTGCATTTTGACAACACGTCCACCTGTCACTTCATTACAGTGACCTTCCACCCCCGAAACATCCTGGCACTCTGCCCACCTCTACACTAACCAGCCTGGCACTCTGCCCACCTCTACACTAACCAGCCTGGCACACTGCCCACCTCTCCATAAACTAGCCTGGCAAAAACAGACCTCCTGCATTTCAGCTCAAACTACCCCTCACCTACCAAGCACCCTCAGAGCCCTGTGTTCAACATCACTACCCAGTGCCCTACCATTAACTCTGTAAGACTCTATGAGTCTGGACCCTCAGGGCCCTGTGTTCAACATCACTATCCAGTGCCCTACCATTAACTCTGTAAGTTGTGACCTGATTTGTCTTCTCAAAAAGCAACACGTCGTATTCATTTAAATTACACTCAATCTGCCACTGCTCAGCCCATTGGCCCAGCTGATCAAGATCTCATTGTACGTTTAGATAACTTTCACTGCCAATTATACCACCAATGTTGGTGTTACGTGCAAACTTACAAACCATGTCCCATTCAATGTTTTCATGGCTTTCAACCAATATTGTATACTGTTTGCCTTTCTCCCACATATCCGGAGCATTTTTTTTAAGGATTGAAGGAATCTATCTCCTTATTGAAATCATTTAATGTTTTGTCCTCAATCAATTTCTGTGGTGGAGAATTCCAAAGTTTCACAATTCTTTTGCTGATCAGTAAACAATCAGGTTCAATGTTATCGGTGTGTTGGGGAGACTGGTGAGCAGCAAGATTAATGATGATCCCATGAATGGAATAGCATTCTAGAGGGGCCGCGGGGCCTTCTTCAGCTTCCAGTTTGCATGCTGACATGTCCCTTCAGCAGCATGTTCCAAAGTTGTGATCCTTGAGGATAAGGGCGCACATGCATGTAAATGCTTCACCTGAAAGCTCTCCTCCAAATTAGACTTTAACTTGACTCTCAACTATTTCCCTGCTCGTTTCCTCTTCCTCAATCACAGCCATGGGACTCACTTCCTGACAGCGCTGACACAAACTTCAGCAATTCAAATAGACTGATGATAACTGGTTTCTCAAGGCGATATAAAAAGTCTGACACTTCCACACCTGTCTAGAGATTCAAACAACCACTGGAAGAATTGAAAATTCTTTGAGGCACTTGTGTGTCTACACAAGATGACGTGGTTTCCTTTTGTGTGATTTGACTGTGTTTTCACTGAATGAACAGAGCTATTTCTTAATTATATAATAGGAATGAAGCTTCCCTCATTTTTAGCAAGGCAATCACACATTATATTTCTTTATTCCAGGGAGGTACAGTGTTAAATTAATGAAATATGATGATTGGGATGTTTCAATTGGAAATTGTCAGAGATTTAAAGTTTACTTTCATGAGCAATTAATTCCAGCCTCATTGTGTCACAGTACTCACAGGACTATCTTTCAGAAATGGTGTCTCCCTTTGTTACGGGCAGTGGAATCAGTAAATCTGGGATAGTTTTTGCTTGTTAATAAAAGGTGTTGAAGAGTTTTAGCCAAAGGGAGACCTGTGGATTTAGCTCACAGATGCTTCATGATCTAAGTAAGTGGTGGAACAGCACGAGGGGCTGAGTGCACTCCTCTTGCTCCGACCTTCCTATCATTGTGTCATTCATTAAGCTAGCACTGGCGGTGAACACTTTTTATTAAAATATTTCAACAAATTAATTGTTTCACACATGCATTCGAAAAAAAAACCTTCTGTTGATTATTTGGAACGGGATCATTGACATTCTCTATTTGATTGATCAAAATAACTTCCACCCAATTACAGCAGCCACTGCGCTCTGGAGTGTGTTGTTACTTCATAATAGTTTCTTGTGAAACTAGAGCTCGAGATCAGGGCGCTCAAATTCAATGATTCTCTGATATTTAATATCTCTGAACATTCGCAATTTGTTCAAATGCATCTTTTCTCTGAAGAACGTGTTTCATCGAACACAACTTCTTTCAATGAAACAACAAACTTTAAATGCTAGAAAACCAAAATAAAGACAGAAATTTCTGAAGAAACTCAGCAGGTCGAGCAGCTCCTGTGGAGAGAAGGCAAGGTTAACCTTTCGCATCCAGAGACCCCACCCCACCCCCCACCCCCCGTTCTTCACCAAATTGTTTTCATGTTTTTGGCACAAGCGCTCACACCTGTTGAGATAAACAGTGATTACATTGGCTTGACTCCTGTTGGAAAAAGAATTCTTCGCAGAGGTACTGGATGGTCTGAGATAGCAATTGAAGACCAACTGAAAAGCTTTTACCATCTGCAGCAAGTGTTAGATTCAGCGGAACTCCCACCGTACTGAACAATCAAATTCAGCTACAGCACTGGTTTAATATAAAGTAAAACAGCCGAAGCATAATCTCATCAAATATGCTGCGAAAATGATCTATTCTGGATTAGTTATAAATGATATTGTTAGAACAGCAAGTCAAAAGCTGGGATTTATTTGAGCACTTACTCCATTAACCCCATCTAGCGATGCCCAAAAGCTTGTGAACAAATATTGATCTGGAAAAAGCTGCTAACCACCAAATTTCTGTTTAATATCTAAGAGACACAAGTCAGGACAGCGATTGAATAGATTTCATTGGCCTCTGTGAGTGGAATTCCAACAAACACCCAGACATGTCAATCTGCTTTCTTGCACTGAAGTAACCTGATAAGAGATTGTGTTACATACCTCTCTAACAGGTTGTAAGTGAACACAGGCCACCTGGCACAGAATCAGGGACTCTACTACAACATCACAACAGACCTGAACACAATGAGTTCGACACTATCACGGAGAACACAGCCCACCTGTTTTGACAATACATAAACCATGTTAGTTATTATCACCTTCCAACAACCAGGGATTGTTCCAGAATGTTTGTACAATGAAAGTAACATTTCAACATTTATCGAAGAATGCTTTGACAGCAGCTCCAAATTGTTTAAACTCTATGGGAACTACAGAGGAATAAATCTAGGAATAGCATTGCCATCAATTCACTGTCACTGGATTCCAACCTCGAACTCCCTTCCTCTTTCCCCTGTGAATTTTGCTGCACCAGATGGTCTACTTAGTTTGGAAAAGATTAAAATGTTTTGAAGTGTAACATGACCGTTGCCAGTGACATTAAAAGCTGATATTAGGTTTTCAAATAATAAGATGCAAAAAAATTCTGATTCTACATTGTGCCACGGAACATGTCCTGCATAACTGAGGCACAAAGAAAATATGCAGCATATTTCCCTCTGCCTCGCTCAATCAAATATCTCTTGTTGCCAACAACCAATTTCAAAACTCTTGCTATCTGCATTTTGTTCCTGAAACGTTCGTTCTGATTGGAACAACTTAGTCAGGGCTCTCAATTCTGAGGCACCTAATCGAATATTGTATTTCTGGCAGATAAAACTGGTTTTGAAGCTCAAGATAAAATTGAACTGTCTGAGATTCAGGTATCCGAACTGGACAATCTACAAATGGTCAGGACCGTTGACAAGTTAGTCGGAGATAGCACAGAAACAAACTGCACAACAGACTTAATCCTAGAGGATACATTGCTCAACTCCTCACGTCAAATATATTCACTGTAATTGAACATTCATCAGAGGAACTAACCAGAGGATTAATGTGAACAAGAATGTGTTCACAATGAACATAAATAACCACTGAGTTAATAAACTTAATAAGTCATTGTATTTAACAAAATTATTGAGGTAGGAAATATCGCCAATTATAGCACAGATCTGGAGGAAATGGATTATTCTCTAAAGTATTTTTACATATTCTTAAAACGTTCCTTGAACTGTGGAGATTTTGCATGCACTGCATAAAGTCAATACTGCATTCCAGTGTGGAAAGCATTTCTGTTGAAGGAATTAGGGCAAGGTCATATTCTTGTTAACTGCTTTTAATAAACGAAAATGTTTAAAAAGGTATGAATTGAAAACATGCTTCTGTCTGGAGTTGCCCGATTTAGCGGATGTCTAAGTAAATGTGGGCACTGCTGCCTCACAGATCCAGGTACCCAGGCTCGGTTCCAGCCTCGGGTGACTGCCTGTGTGGAGTTTACACAATCTCCCCTGTGTCTGTGTGGGTTTCCTCCCACAATCCAAAGATGTGCATGTCAGGTGAACTGGTCATGCTATATCGTCCATAGTGTTAGGTGCATTAGTCAGGGGTAAATATAGGTTAGAGGAATGGGTCTGGGTGGGTTACTCTTCAGAGGGTCGGTGTCGACTTGTTGGGCCAAATGGCCCGATACATACTGCAGGAAATCTAATCTAAATGATTGTCACACTTAACTAATGTGAGCAATTCCTTCCGATCGCTACATTGCAATAAATCGGTCAAGTATATTTATTAAAATAAATATTACTCTATTTTAAGTTTCTGAATAAACAATGTGCTCTGTTATCCTCTAGTTCATGTCTTCTGCAAATTTGTGAACTCTGCATTCGTCTGAACACATCGATGTAATATGAATTCTCTGCGTTTGCAGCAAGCACTCCCATGGTTTTAAGAGTGGGGTTCCTACAATATAGAAACAGGCCATTTGTCCCAACAATTCCACACTGACCCTCTGGAAAGTAAGTAGCCCAGCCAGACCCATTCCCCCTAATTTATATTTACCCCTGACTAATGCACCCTAACCTCAACATCCCTGAACACTGTGTGCAATTTAGCACAGCCAATCACCTGACCTGCACATCTTTTGGACTGTGGTAGGAAACCAGAGCGCCCGAAGGAAACCCACGCAGATACAGGGAGAATGTGCTAACTCCACACAGGCAGTCACCCGAGGGTGGGATGGAATTTGGGACCCTGGCACTGTGAGGCAGCAGTGCCAACCACTGAGACACCATGCTGCCCTGCGAGTTCATGAGTGGATTATTTTAATTAATTCGAAATTTGGCCTTGGTCACATAATTCACGATAGCAGTTGTTTCCGAAAGAATGACTCCTCAGTTGATATTGTGTTGTAAAATGTAACTATTTATTTAAAATGCACAGATTGGGAACACCTAAAGCACTGTGCAGATTAAATAATTCAGTTAATGTTTTATTTTTATCCTGTAAATCCAGTTTAATCAGGGACATAACAATTAATTAACTCAAGTTACGTGTGAAACTGATCAAAGCAGTGAAACTGATCTGTTCTTCATAGAATTGAGCAGAATTTCCAAATGGTTTTTGCCAATGATCTTTTCCAGACAGAAAAATATGTATGTAGTGTTCAGCGGAATTGAAAGGTGTTTCTTGATCAATTATAACACAGTCATGGCATTTTTGCTCAAGAGCAAGAACTATTAGAACATTAGAGTTTTGAAATTCTATTTATATTTCTCTATGACTTGTAAACTGTTTAAATACAGACCTTGTGATTGAACTAGATAGTGGAGTTCTGAATTTGGATTGTAAAGCATGGATTAGATTAATCCTAAATTATTACTTTTAAGTAAAAATGGCGCCCAAAGGTATCTGTTTTCCCTTCATTTCTAAAACCTTTGCGATTTGTCTTTCACTTAATAATAGGCTTTATGAAATTTCACCTCGCATGCTGATTGCATTGAATGAGGAACCTGGAGCGGTTCACTGTCACCAACCGTGTTAACATTGCAAAAACAATGTAGAAACCAAAAACGGTTTCCCAAATATAACACATTTAATGTTACCCAAGCACAGTCCCTCCTCAACAGATCAACGATCACCAGATCACAACACGGTGTGTTTGCAGCAGAACTAGCTCTGCAAACATTTTCAACAGAACCAAGAACATGATGAAAACCTCACAAAACAAACCCAGATTGAAGTCGAACAAAGCTGCTCAGAATCAAGCAAACTAATGATTAATTTGAATAGAAATAACAAGTCATAACAGCAGCCTCGTTTGTGAGTGGACTTAACACTTAAATCCAAAGATGTGCAGGGCCAGGTGAATTGGCCATACTAAATTGCCCGTAGTGTTGGGTAAGGTGTAAATGTAGGGATATGGGTGGGTTTCGCTTCGGCGGGTCGGTGTGGACTTGTTGGGCCGAAGGGCCTGTTTCCACACTGTAACGTAATCTAATCTAATCTAATCTGTAACGTTTCTGGCAACAGTTCAATTTATTTCCAACCTGTACACCCTTCCTGATCGTGACAATCTTGTGCAGCGCAGAGTACACCGGTTGAAGGCACATATTGATTAATCACTTCATGGTCAAAACAAAATTACTGAATGGACAAATATTACCACATTATAATTTTAAGTTAGTTTCAATTACATAATCTGATCAATTCTGCAGTTTCAGATCTTAGTCCCAAATTTTATTTTGAATGAGGCTACTCAAAACAAAATTCAGTTAGTTTACAATTAGAACTGAGTTTTTTTTAAAAAAGTCAATGCATTAAAAACTCGTTTTTTTCATTTCTCACACTTCCGGGTTTCTGCCTGAAGTTGTTTTTCAGACCGTTAACAAATGGATGTAATATTTTCAATCAAGCAGAGAAAAATGTGTCATATAATTTTAACAAATGCAGAAATGATTCATGAAAGACCAAAGAACTTCACAAATATTGGTAATGAAAAGTAATCCACAGAGTCAATCTCCTCACCAGAAAGAAAACACCGATTACAGAAAGCATGAAAACGCTGATCAATTTCACAAACTGAATAAGAATCCAATCAACTCAATTCAACAGAATCAAGGAAAATAAAACCAGAATCCAATCAACTCAGAACAACAGATTAGAATGAAACATAGTCAGAATCCAAACAATTCAATTCCACAGAATCAAATAAAACAATTTCAAAAGCCAATCAACACAATTCAAGAAAACCAAGTAAAAACAAAATCAGAACACAATCAACAAAGTTCAAAACGAATCAACTAAAACAAAGCCAAAATCCAATCAACTCAATTCAACAGAATCAAGTAAAACAAACTCAGAATCTACATTCCTGCTGTAGACTACCATTGAGACAGTCACAAAGAGAGACTTGAACAAAAAACACTCACATGATAAGAAAGTCAGTACAAACTGAGAAAAAGTGTCAACACAATCATTCTGATAACTTGTGGGAAGCGGTTCTGCTAAGATCTTTCTAAACAGAGCCGACCCAGGAGTGTTGAATTACAGTCCAGTGCCCAGGATTTATATGGCCATCGGAAGGGGCAGGCTTACAGCTTCCGCATGTTGGTTTCCTGCTGGAGGCTCAGACTGGATCCTGGTATCAGCTTGCACAGCCCGAACACATGGGGTCATGTCTTTACATGAGGTTCTGCTTAAACATGGACACATACACATCTTGGGATATTTCTTTTGCTGAATAGCTTCTTTGGAAGTAAATTTGAGTAGCTTCAGGTCTGTTTCACATGATAGTTGCATGTATTTTGTTTAAAAAAACCAAATTCAACTGGAAGTTATTTCCCTTTATTTCTACATTCATTCACAAGCAGATAAAACTAAAATTAAAGTTCAAACATATTACTAGCTAATAAAACAGTTGAGCTTTTCTTCCCTGGATACTGCAAGTCTCTGTCGCACTCAAAATAACATGTAATTCATACTAATCATTTCAAAATTCAATTTAGGCAACTGAATTCAAAGCGTGTCCAAAGTGATTATATTTAGAATATTCAATTAGAAGTTAACTCCCTTTAATCCTACATTCCACCACAAGCAGACAAAGCTAAAAAGAACTTCAATAATATTATTAGCCAACAAAGTGAATGACTTTATTTTTGCTGTCACTCAAAGTCTCTCTCACATTACCAAATAACATACCATTTCTAATCTGCCTTACTAAATTCAGTTTCGGCAACCTAATATGGAGCATGTCTAAAGTGATTATGTTCAGAATGTGAGTGTATGTCACTAAACAGTTTGGACCCTTACATTGCAGAATGTCTCTCCCTGCATCTTTTTTTTCAAATTGCTCCGACACTAAAATGCACATAAAGGAAAGCTGTGTGCTTGAGAAACAAAATGTGAGTCCGCAGTGATACATAACACCGAGGTAAACTTTTGAAGGAGCATCTAATGAACGAGAACAAGACAATCCATAACTTTTTTTTAAACCCTCAACGTCTAAACCATTGCAGGTAACAGTCTGGGTACATCAGGAATGTTTGGTTAAGTTAGAGAGTATTACAGTAATAATTACCACGAATGTAGGTTATAAACAGTACATTTCTCTGCTCACTGATAGCTCTGACAGGGCAGTTAACTCATAAAAATCAGCAAAAATTCACGGTTACACTACACCAGTATTAACCATGTTTTAAGGGCCCACTCAGTTTTAATGAGATACATGAATCAGAGAATGGTGTAACAAGTGATGTGAGTTTGAACCAATTCGATTTTGTTAATTTACTTTGAGATGATAACAAATGTTACTGCAATGTGGGATTTTGGATCCATTAACTTCATATTCAGGAGCTTTAAAGATACTCAGTAAACAGACTGAACTAACCAGAACGTCACTGCATTCAATGTCCTGTTTTCTGATCATCATACAGTGAATGCTGTATTCAGTGACTTTCCTTTTAAAGGGAGAAATGCCAAGTGAAATGTATCCAATGTGAGTAAATGGGAAAATATAGCATGTTTCGTAGGATTTTACTTTAGTTGATTCATTTTCCCTTTAATCGGCCAGATAGAATAGTTGGCATCAATTAAGCTGACTGCAGAAAAGGTCCTTGAGTTCCCAGTTTCATTTCCTGGAAGCAGGTGGAGTTTCTGCAGTGGATCAGAGATATTATGTCTCACTGTTGACCAGTTGGTGGAAAGCCAACTGCAAGCCATAACCACCACCTCCGCAGAAACAAATCTACTCAGCAACAATGCTGGAGAAAAGTTTATTTTCAGTTGTGTAACTTGGAGAACTAGTCACTCCTCTCATTGAAGGAAATATTCGCAGAGTCTCAGACACAACCTTAACATCAACAGTTCATTCGAGGATCACTACAGCACTGTTTAATATTGAGAAAAATTGATAAATAGTCATAGAGTCATGTAGTGATACAGCATGGTTACAGACCCTTCGGTCCAACCAGTCCATGCCAGTCCTAATTCCAAACTAAACTAATCCCACCTGTGTGTACTTGGCCCATATCCATCCAAACATTTGATATTCACTTACTTATCCAAATGTCTTCTAAACGTTGTAAGTATCCACCGCCAGACCATCCCACACACAAACGATTCTCTGTGTAAAAGGTTGTCTCTGATATCCTTTTTAAATTTTTTCTCCTCTCATTGGAAAAACATGTTCCCTATTGTTGAAATCCCCCACCAAAGGGAAAATACACCAATGTCTGGGTAAAAAATTGAAAACAATCCCAGCTCCAAACATTTACAAAATATCACTATGGATCTTCCTCGAATCCAAAAAAGATTGTCCCCTTTGATCAATGATTTGTAAAATTTACTCGTGTATCTACTGTGATAGATGTTTTCAAATAACTTCTTAAGTGCAAATGGTTCACATCAATCCGATTAAAGTAACATTTCGTGCGCTACCCCACACACAAAAAAAACAAGATTGTTGACACGAATTGCTCTGAGGAAGTCTACGATGGATTCTTTTATCAAACAAAATCATTTCCAATGTTGTGAGCGCTCGTCTATCTTCTATGCAATGGTCCGAATTTTTAAGTTGTGTCTGACTGCAGATGAAACTGGCTGATCTGGGTAAAAGCACAGTTTGTGACTTTCACATTGTTAACGTATATTGCTGACTTTCGTTGAATAAAGCGATGTTGTCCCAGGCATCGTCTGGCACCACTAATTTCCACATCACTAGCCATAGGGTCAGGTGGAATTTATTGATATGTGGTATTTTTGAAACGAAAGCTTCGTACATTCCCAGTATGAATCATGTCAATTAGAGCCATTCACCTTTCCACTCATGGCTTTATAAACTTGTATGAGGTCACCCCCCGAACTCTCACCCTCCAGTGAAAGAAATTCCAGTCTATCTGGATTTCCAACGGTAACTCTGTTCCCTCACATTCTGCTGTGAAAGATCCTCCTGCCACCCCAGGTCCACAGAAAGCATCCCTTGATACTAGTTCAAAGAAATGAAAGGAACTTCTCCCACCATATTATTCTATTTTAGTTGGCTTCAAACACCATCAAAAATAAATGTTCGTGTCATTGCTGATTTTTGGGAGAATGCCGTGTACACAGTATCTGCTGAAACACCTGCAGTACCATCCTGAATCTGGTTCGCAGGTTCACCTGTTGCTCACAAACGCAACCAGACATCAGGGAACAGTGAACATCGCCCACCCTCACCCCTCCACCCTTCCCCTCTGTACTTTGCACTTCATGAAATCCGTGTTGTCAATAATCAGTTAAAAGAAAGATTTTTTTTTAAACTTTCTTAATTCATGTTGCTGATCTTGGCTGAATAAAGGTATGTTGCTGTCAGCATTTCTGGGGAACATGATTGCATTTTTTCATGTCAGTTGACAGTGATATTAAGTCAAGAATCGTCTGAATGTCCTGAGAAACAACGTTTAGAAATGGGCGTATTAGCTCCTCAGCGCTGTACCAACTGTTTGAATATTGATACAGTTCTGCCCCTACTTTTTCCCCATAAGCCAGGATTTACAGCATTGGAGATCATATCTATGTTGATAATGAATTAGACCCTACACAATGTTCCCGAATGTTTACAGTGCTATCACCTGCACGGTTATGGACAACATGCTATAGATGGGGTGTTGGCTGGAAGGCTCTGTCTTCACGTGAGACAGGTGCGATGGGCGAAGTGATCTCTCTCTGTCGTGAAAACTTCCTACTACTCGAAATTCATCTTTCCTACTTTGTCTCCAGGCTGTTGCCTGGAATGGAGAATAGGTTGTACGAGGATAGGTTGAGCGTGCTAGGCCTTTTCTTATTGGAAAGGCGAAGGAAGAGGGGTGACTTGACAGAGGATTATAAGATGATCAGGGGAATAGATAGAGTAGACATTCAGAGACTTTTTCCCCGGGTACAACATAGTGTTACAAGGGGACATAAATTTAAGGTGAAGGGTGGAAGGTATGGGGGGATGTCAGGGGTAGATTCTTTACCCAGAGAGTGGTGGGGGCATGGAATGCTCTGCCTGTGGGAGTGGCTGAGTCAGAAAGATTGGTGACCTTTAAGTAGCAATTGGACAGGTACATGGATAGGTGCTAAGGCTAGGACAAATGTTTGGCACAACATCGTGGGCCGAAGGGCCTGTTCTGTGCTGTATTGTTCTATGTTCTATGTCTCGTTCAGAGACTCTAATTCACATGATTCATACCGGAAATATTCCAAGCATTCGTTTCAATGAGATCAATACACCCCACCTGATAGTCTGGCTAGTGATGTGGAAATAAATGGTCTAATTAATGGTGCCAGACAATGCCTGGGACAACATCACTTTATTCAACTAAAGTCAGCAATATGCATTAACAATGTGAAAGGCACAAACTGTACTTTTACACAGATCAGCCAGTTTTATCTGCAGTCAGACACAAAATTCAGACCATTGCACAGAAGATAGACGAGTCCTAACAACATTGGAAATGATTTTGTTTGATAAAACAGTCCATCATAGACTTGCTGAGAGCAACTCGTGAATATTGCTTGATTTCTTTTTGTATGGGATAACACATGAAATGTTACTGTGTTCCGACTGATGTGAACCATTTGCACATCAAGTTATTTGAAAACGTCCTTCACAACAGATATGTGAGTAAATTTTAGAAATCATTGATCAAAGGGACAATGTTTTTTGGATTCAAGGAAGATCCATAGTGATATTTTGTAAATGTTTGGAGCTGTGATTGCTTTAGATTTTTAACTAAGACATTGGCATACAGTGCACAACTTCACAATTTGCTGTAACATGAAACTCGCAGCCACTGTGAACCTGGAAGGCTACGGTTCAAAATTTAACAAGGACCTCGCAAGGTTCGTGGAATGGACGAACGAATGATTCATGAAATTTAACAAAGGCATTTCTGAAATGATTAATTTAACTAGGATGAATGTCGAGACACAAATTCACATCTCTGTTTGCATTTCAATATACTATAAATTACGTTTCTATTATATCCTAAAATGCTTGTGCCTTTGTTCATATTTAATACACTCTATCTTGTTCCGGTGTTAAGATAGTTGCTTTATTTATTTCACTCAAGACTGTATGCTGTATTTTTGCCTCAGTATTGACCAAACTCGGTTTGGTGCCAGCTTATATCACTTGAGCTGCTTTTTCAGGAAGTGAATCTCTCCACCTGTTATGTCAAAATAATCTGTTCGTGCTTAGATCAAAATAAATCCTGTTAATATCATCCCAAGTTCAGGCTCGGTTATTTTGTATTTATTCATTGGAAATGAACAGAATATGACCGGCCTGTTCTTGGTGGAGTGGGAGAGGGAGTTAAAGTGGTCAGCCACGGGGCCGTGGGGTTGGTTGGCACGGGTGTCCCAGAGATGCTCTCTGAAATGATCCGCAAGTTAGTGTCCTGTCTCCCTGATGTAGAGGAGACCACAGCAGGTGGAACAGACACAGTGGATGACATTTGTGGAAGTATAGATAAATTTCTCTGGGATGTGGTAGGATCATTTGGGGCCATGTCGGAGGTGAGGGGGGAGGTGTGGGCTGGTGGAGGGGCATGGACCTGACGAGGGAGTTGCGGAGGGAATGGTGTCTCCGGAATGCAGATAGGGGTAGGGAGGGAAATATACCCCGCGTGATGGGGTCTGTTTACAGGTGGTGTAAGCAGCAGAGGATGATATGATGTATGCAAGGTTGGTGCGGTGGAAGATGAGGACCAGGAGGGCTCCCTGTTGCGATTGGAGGGATGGGGTTCAAGGGCATCGTCGACCACATGGGAGGGGAAATTGCAGTCTTTGAAAAAGGAGGTTATCTGGGATATTTTATGGTGGAACTGGACCTCCTGGGAGCAGGTGCGGTGTAGGCAGAGGAAATGACAATAAGGGATGGCATTTTTACAAGAGGTCGGGTGGGAGGAGTGTAGCCCAGGTAGCTGTGGGAGTCAATGGGCTTGTAGTAAATGTTTAGTCGGTCACTGGAGATAGAGGTGAAGAGGTATAGGAAAGGGAGGGAGGTGTCCGAGATGGTCCCTGTGAAGTTTAGGTCAGGGTGGAAGGCTTTAGTAAAGTTGATGAACTGTTTAACCTCCTAGTGGTAGCATGAGGTGGCGTTGATACAGTCATCAATGTAGCGGTGGTAAAGGAGGGCAATGGTGCCAGTGTAGCTGTGGAAGATTGACTGTTCCACATATCTGACGAAGAGGCAGGCATAGCTGGGGTCCATAAAGGTGTCCATGGCTATCCCTTTGGTTTGGAGGAAGTGGGAGGATTGAAAGGAAATGTAGTTGAGGTTGAGCATGTACTGCTTGGGTTGGCGTGATAGGAACAAACGGGGGGCTTAGAGGCCTAAATCATGGCGTTTGGATGTGTACAGGGCCTGGACATTCTGTTCTCTCTGGGGCTTATCAATAGCTTGCAGTTATTATGGAACTGCAAGTGCAATGGCTGGGAACTCGGAGAAACCAATGTTTAAGTCTTCTGCTTGAAGCAAATTTTGACCAGAACATTTAAACACCACAAAGCTCACTGTAGGAAATGCCAGTGCTGCAACTTTTAATAATATTTGAAACTTTGTTAAAAATAGGAATTTTTAGTCATAGTTTCTGAAATAATCAGGAAAATAATTAACCGTTAGAACAAGCTCTTTCAAAAAGAGAGGATTTGGAAAGTTTGAAACCATACAGTGCTGTGGTTTATTTGAATTCAATGTCGGTCAGAGTTAGATACAGCCAAGGTGATCTCTCCATATATTGATTCTGTTAATCTGACACACCAACATACCTGTCTGTACAAAACTGTATTATTTGGTTAGTTGATCAAAATTTCGGAAACATATGAAACAGAATGTATTCGGCTGGGAAGGTGATGGATACAGAAGACAGAACCAAAAACTGGAAAGATTAAATCTGAAAAGAGAGTACAAGATCAAAGACATGACAAGGTGCATGTCGTTATGTCCCAGACGTTAGTGAATCGAATGAGCTTGTTAGATGGTCGAGAGACTCGTCCAATGATGTCCTGGAATCAGACCGCGAAACAGCGATCGAAAGGTCGATCTGCAAATGTCACTTCAATGTGATCGCTTCACACTCTGTGTCCTGATATAGGCCACATTGGCAGATGTTTCCGCCAGATTGCATCCCTTGGGTTTATTTTCTGATCAGAAGTGAGATGTGTGGCTTGCTGCTTGCACATAGAAACAGGAAGTTGTGTGCCAGCTGAGAATGATACACCAAGCGCTACTTTCTGTATTATCAGCACAAACAGTCTTCCTGCCTCTGAGGGTGAACACACACTGACAGTGTTAAGAACAAACAGACATTGCTGTTGGTCTCAACATTGTATTCAATTCCATTCCCGTTTCCCACAATGAAACAGAAGAGACACAACATTATTTCAGCTAGAGTAAATTATCTGTCAGAGAGATAAGAAGAGTTGTCATCGGGTGAAAGAAGCTAAATGACAATGTGTAGTTTCACTCATACACCTATGTTTAAAAGTAGAAAGCTTGAGGGAAGTTAATAAGTAAATCTAAGAGACAGCATTCATTAATAGTTGGGATTGTAAGGTTTAAGCAATAAAATTCAGCATGGCTTTGGTGGAAGTGATATCATATCGGAAGTGGTTGATTCTGTTTTCCGGAGAGGCAATGAGATGTGACATCGGGTGTAAAAAGTGGATGTAATGCTTTTTGACTTCAATCAGGTTTTTGACTAGATCTTGCGTCTTTAATATGGTAAGGATTCATGGGAGCTGGTGCAGTTTGGCAAATGCATCGAAGGTTTATTTGTTGGCAGAAGGTAATGGTCGAAGGTAGTCATTGTGAAGGCATCTTGTGTCCAGTGGCTTACTCTTTGACTTGGTGCTGGATCCTTTGCTGTTTGCAGCGTATATGAACGATCTAGTCAAGAATGTAGCAATTTTGATCAGTAAGTTCAAAGATGTGGAGAAAAATGTTTGGTTTTGCAATTAGTGAGGAGGAAAGCCAGTGTGACATCGATGGCCTTGCCTGTCAGAGAGAAGATTTGAAACCAGAACATTATATCCTAAAGTCTGTGAAGTAAAGCATTTTCAAGACTAACAATTTAAGCGAATATACGATGCATTGTTGGAATCTACGCAATACAATGGATAAGCAATCTTCTGTTGTGAATATCCACATCATGGAGTGGGAGTTGGAGTTATAGTCTGGAGATGTTGTGACTAGACAATTCATTCAGGAAACAGGGGTCTGAGCCCACAGTGCTGCCACATCAAGATATGAATTAAAGTTGATAATTAAACAACTGATTGAAGGAATAAGCTCCACAGATATTTCCTTGCTCTGCTTTGGAGAGCACAACACATCAGCACAAAAGTTAAGGCTGAAGCATTCACAGCAGTCTTCAGCCAGAAGTGCCAATTGCCTGATCCATCTCGGCATCTTCCATAGATCACCAACATCACAGATACCTGTCAGCAGGGAATTTGCTTCTCTCCATGAGAAATCAAGACACTGTTGGGCGGGGGGGGGGGGGGGGGGGGGGGGGGGGGGGGGCAGGGGTTACTGCAAATGCGATGGAGCCTGACAAAATTCTGGCAATAATACTGATGACTTGTGCTAGCCAAGCAATCCCAGTACAGCTAAAACACTGGCATGGACAATGTGGAAAATAGGCCAGGCACGTCCTGTGCACAGAAAATAGGTCAAACCACCCTGGCGAATTACTGCCCCATCAGTCTATGCTCAATCATGAGGACTGCAGGTGCTGGAGATCAGAGTTGAGAGTGTAGTGCTGGAAAAGCACAACAGGTCAGGCAGCATCCGAGGAGCAGGACAATCAACGTTCCAGGCATAACCCCTTCATAAGGTGCTATCAAGCAGCACTAGCTCAGCAATAACCTGCGTAAATGTGGGTTACACAAGGCCTACTCAGCTCATGTCTGATTCCAGACATGATTTAAACATGGAGAAAGAACTGAATTCCAGAAATGAGGGGAGAGTGACAGCCCTTGACATTAAGGTCACATTCGACAGACTGTGATATTATGGAGCCTAGCAAAACTGGATTCAATGGGTATCAGGTGACAACCTCCCTGCTGCCTGCAGTCATACCTCACACATTGAAAGATGGCTCTGCTTGTTAGAGGGCAGTCGTCTCAGCCAAAGCAAATCTATATTGGAGTTCCTGAAGAAAGTGTCCTTGGCACAATCGTGTTCAGTTGCTTCAGCAATGACATTCCCTCCATCAGAAGGTCAGAAGTGAAATCTGCATTAATCTAGCACTTTTTTGTGACTCCTCAGTCCACATTCAAAGGCAACAAAATCTGGACAATTTCCAGACTTGAGCTGACAAGTGGCACATAGCATTCACACCACAAAACTGCGAGACAATGACCATTGACAATAAGAGACAACCTAACCAAAACCCCTCGACATTCAATAGTGTTAACATCACTGAATCCCTCACCATCGACACCCAGGGTTTTATTGTTCATTAGAAATTGAGCTGGACACTCCATATAAATACAATGGTTGTATGAGCAGGCCGGAGGCTAGGAATACTGCAGCGAGTAACTCACCCTCCTGACTCGCAAAGCCAATTGACTGTCTAAGAGACAGAGGTCAGGAGGCTAATAGCACAGCTCACCCCTTGACTGGATAGGAGTAGCTTCAACTGCACTCAAGAAGCTTGGCATTGTCCAGGACAAAGCATCCCACTTGATCAGTAGCACATCCACAAGCGTCCATTGCCTCCAAATCTGATTCTTAGTACCTGCCATATGCACTATCTAAAATACTACACTGCAGTAACTTAACCACTTCCTTAGACAGTACCTTCCCACTACCACTTGCATCTCGAAGGACAGGAGCAGCAGATACATGGGAACAGCACCACTGTAAGCTCCTCTCTAAAACACTCGGCATCCTGACATGGAAATATTCACCGACCCTTTACTGTAATTGGGTCAAAATCCTGAATTCCCTTCCTCAGTCCATTTTGGAACATGTTACTTTAGAAATGCAGCTTACTGAAGGTGCTGCATCTGCTGAAGGACAACTACGGACAACTAAAAGCAACCACCATGTTCCTTGAGTCAATAAAAAAAAATCATTGAAGATAAAATGACAGTTTGATAAAGTGGTGGAGGAGGCATTATGAATATGTAATAAGCAATCGAAAGGTTTGGAGTAAAGTTCCAGAATCAGTCCCTACCATGGTAGCTTCAATTAATAAAAGAGTATGAAATGAAAATGCTGGAATAATGAACGACAAGGGCAGACCTACCAAAGGTTTGAAGCATGTTAAATGGTTTATTCTTGTCCTT
This sequence comes from Chiloscyllium plagiosum, assembly GCF_037043375.1. Classification (NCBI taxonomy): domain Eukaryota; kingdom Metazoa; phylum Chordata; class Chondrichthyes; order Orectolobiformes; family Hemiscylliidae; genus Chiloscyllium; species Chiloscyllium plagiosum. The sequence continues at coordinate 73,753,305 of NW_028270158.1, forward strand.
CAGAGGAGGACGTCTGACCTTCCTACCTGGCCTGCCCTACCCGTTCAACAATAAGGTGATGGCCCTTTACTGTGCCGAACCTGACTAAGAAACCCATCAGGAGAAAATGAGGACTGCAGGTGCTGGAGATCAGAGTTGAGAGTGTAGTGCTGGAAAAGCACAACAGGTCAGGCAGCATCCGAGGAGCAGGAAAATCAACGTTCTAGGCATAACCCCTTCATCAGGTATCTTAATGAAGGCCTTATGCCCGAAACGTCGATTCTCCTGCTCCTCGGACACTGCCTGGCCTGCTGTACTTTTCCAGCACTGCAGCCTCGACTGAGAAGCCATTTGGTTGTAATAAAGCTTCTTAAGAAAGATCAACCATAATTAGCCGAGCAAGATGGCAGGCCTTCAAAAAGGTAGCTGATGACCACCTTCTTGGGACATGTGACTAACTTTTTCATAAGTCAGTGAAGAATTCAAAAAATGCAAATGACGATGAATCAGGCACTTCAGACAGAGTCCAGTACACATTTAAGAGTGATGATTGGATGCAAAGTCTCCTGTGATGTTGCTGTGAACAACAAGAGAGTTAATGCCAGTATTGCACTCCAATATTTGTTCATGATGTAAAGTGTCAGATTTATTGCATTTCTGGTTGTGACCGCTTTCTGTGCATTTCCAACATTCGGATCTCAGTGGTGATACCATGACACCAGTATTCCCAAACTCCAGTTTGATGTTGAATGGACGGGGTTTGGAATACCATCGTTTGCCCAGGGTGAAATTTGAATTCAAAGAAAGCCTGGAATCAGAAAGAAAGCCAATGGTGACCATGTCACCCGAGTCAATGGAAAAATACAAGAAAAGCTGGTTCACGAATGACAAGGCATTTTTTCACCTTTACATGGTCTGACCGAGATGAGATTCCAGACCAACTGGGAAGTATTTGACTGTGTTCTGAAGTGGCTTGAGCAAGCTATTCAATGGGCAATTGGGGATAGGGACTCATTGCTGACCCTTACCATTAAGTAAGACGTGTAACAAAACCTCACAACAACTATATCAATTAAATGTAATTTTTGCGGCAGTTCCTGATGGTATTTCACGTGAATATTCTAAAACGCACTTTCAGTGATGTTGCACTGTCTAAACTGACTACAATATAAATCAGGGGAGAAAGTGAGGTCTGCAGATGCTGGAGATCAGAGCTGAAAATGTGTTGCTGGTAAAGCACAGCAGATCAGTCGGCATCCAAGGAACAGGAGAATCTGCCCGAAACGTCGATTTTCCTGTTCCTTGGATGCTGACTGACCTGCTGTGCTTTACCAGCAACACATTTTCAGCTACAATATAAATCAGTGGGACATTCAGAGTAGATCCAGTTCATTATTGAAGTTTAATTGCAGAATTTTCAGCACTGAATTTTTAACCTAAATAAAAGTTTTAAATTGTGTTTATTGTCCAGAAATAAATAAAATCTGTTGCAATTCGTCTTCATAAATTTATATTCACTTCTGAAAATGGTCAACGTTCTTAAAATATACTTGTTTCGATTTGCATTTTACCAACAAATCACTTCTTTCATCTGGCTTTGCTGTCACCATCACTTCCTCGAAACCAATTAAGCATTTATGTAAATAAACACAGAAATAGAATTCCCAGAATAAATTACAGAACAACAAAACCCCAATTTATATTTCCCCACAAGCACGCACACGAATTGTGGAAAAAAATGCAAATAACTCAATGGATTCCAATACTAATTGATGTTAGGACTTTTTAATACATAAGTTGTATGATTGTTGAATGACAGAGGTATCAATTGTCATGTTTAGTCGAAAAAACTATAATTAAGAGATACATTGGCACAGCTAATATTTCTGTCTCTCTTTTCCCTCTTCCCCTCATGTCTTCTCCCCATTTTCCTTTATATCTGATGCCTTGTTTTGCCTCTCCACAATCGGACAATGTCTTCCTTAATAACATGAAGCCAACACCTCACCAACATATGCTCTCAGCCAAATTCATCCATTTCTTTCGAGAGATTTGAGTCAGTACAGCCAGATTTTCTCAAAAATCTGTCTGAGTATTGAGTGATCAGGAAATGCTTGCTCGGAATGAGGCTGCAAGACTTTACTGTGATAGTGTTTTCATTGTAACTCAGCAGTATTATTCTTGGCTAAGGAATATTTAATGGTTCAGTGCAATGCATATTTAGTCTATTATTAACTTTTACTGCACATATCATGGAATGTTTAATATTGTAGAGGGTGATTTATTCTGTGTCGACTCTGTGTTGTACCTGCTCTGGGAGGTATTTTTTAGGGAATCATGGATGCAGCTCTACACTGTGTCTAAACCAAAATGTATTTGACATGTTTGCATTGGACAGCACAATATAGAGGGAGATTTACCCAGCACATTACATGAGCTGTACAATCACAGAAAACATTTGATATAGCCGTGTAAAAGGGCTTGAACTCCTACCCACTGTCATTCTGATTTTGAAATGCTTGATATCAGAATAAAAAGGGAAAAACACGATGCATCGAAACTTTGTTATACAAGTAGATTATCATCTACAGGCACAGACATACATACACACATAAGCAATTCATCTGTGAGCAACCCTTGCAGTGTTTAATGGATGAGTGCTAAGAGAGCTTTAATATGCAATGTGTGTATTCCATGCAACACACGCCGACAGTGAGTTTGATATGGTGGTTTAAATGTAGTTTTCATCTGTCGTTAATCTTTTCTGTGACAGCTGTGGTTGTGTTTGACAAATATTCAACAGAACTGGAGGATGATAAATGCAGACACTGCATTAGAGGCAGAATCAGTCAGCAAACAGCAGGCCAGATGTGCTCTGTCCTCCAGCTGCATTTCAGAAGGCCACGTGGGAGGAGCTTGTTTCCTTCATCAGCTTCCCGTGCTCTCCCTTCTGGGTTAGGGTGGAGGCCGAATAGCCTTGCTCCTGGCTCCTATTGAGGTGCAGGCTGGCTATGATTGGGTTATACAGGGCATGCCCCTGGAGTGAGGTCAGTTAGCTCAGTTGGCTGGACAGTTGGTTTATAATGCAGAGTAAAACCAATAGCATGCGTTCAATTCCCACACCAGCTGGGGTTACCCTGAAGGACTCTCCTTCCCAACCTCTCCCCTCAGCTGGGGCCATGCTGACCCTCTGATTAAAACACCACTAGACACCACTCTCTCATGAGGACCTCTCCCATGCTCTGGTAAAACTACGGTGACATTACGTTGGTTTGTACCTGGGGCATTGTGTGCAAACTAGTCACTGCATTGCCAGAGGGATGTTAGTGTGTAGGGAAGGTTTACTGGATGAATCCCCACTGGAATGAACGGCACTCTCTTTCCCCCAGTTAATTCACTCTTGCAGCCTTTGTGTCTTTGGAGACACGAGGACCATTTCACCTGAAACAGCAGCTGGATTTGATATTTATGAGCACCCAATAAGATTGGCTAGTTTACATGCACACACACACATACACACACGCACTCTCCCTCAAACACACACAGGCACACTCTCACACACGCATACACAAAGGACCCAGCCATACACAGGCTCTCTCACACACACAGAGACGCGCTCCCTCAAACACAAACACAGACACACTTTCACACACAAGCGCACACTATATCTCTCACACACATACATGCACAGACATATGCTCCCTCAAATACACACACGGACACACTCTCTCACACATACACGCAGACACACTCTCTCTCACACAGACACACTCTCTCTCTCACACAAACAGACACTCTCTCTCACGCACACACAGACACACACTCTCTCTCACACAGACACACTCTCTCTCACACAGACATATACACACTCTCTCTCATTTACACACACACTCTCACATACACTCGCATTCTCTCACACCCACTCACTCTCACACTCACAGACACTCTCTCTCACACACACACACTCTCTGTCTCTCACACACAGAGACATTCTCTCTCACACACATATACACAGACAGACACACAGACACACGATCCCTCAAACACACAGACACACTCTCTCACACACACATAGACACACAGTTACTCTCTCTCTCACACACATACACACGCAGACCGACACTCCTTCAAACACACACAGACACATTTTCTCACACACTCACATAAACGCACAGTTACTCTCTCTCACACACACATACACACGCAGACACACTCTCCCTCAAACACACATATACACAGTCTCTCTCTCACACACATGGACACACTCTCTCTCTCACATAACACACACTGACACTCTCTCTCTCACACACACAGACGCTTTCTCTCTCACACACATAAACATACAGTTACACTCTCTCTCACACACACATACTCCCTCAAATATGCAAAGACAAATGCTCCCTCAAATATGCATAGACACACTCTCTCTCACACACACACGGACACCCACACTCTCTCGTACACACACTGACATCCACACTCTCTCTCACACACAGACTCACTCACACTCACACACATGCACACAGACACACACTCTCTCACACACACATACACACTATTTCTCACATAAGACACACTGTCATACACACACACATAGACACATACACACACAGACACATACACACATAGACACACAGACGCACACACATAGAGACACAGACACATTCTCTCTCACACACAGACACGCTCTCACACACACACACACACAGAGACACGCTCTCTCTCACACAGATGCACACTCTCATACACCCCCTCTCACACAAATGCACACAGAGACACACACACCCTCAAACACACACACAGCCACACACTCTCACATGAACATGCACTTTCTCTCTCATGCACACATATACTGACACACAGAGATACACATGCATCTACTCTTTCACACACACAAACACGGCCAGTCTCTCTCTCTCTCTCTCTCTCTCTCTCTCTCTCTCTCTCTCTCACACACACACACACACACACACACACACACACACACACACACACACACACACACACACACACACACACACACACACACACACACACACACACACACACACACACACACACACACACACACACACACACACACACCGGTAAAGGCATGGTTGAGGTATTGCTGGAGAAATGATTTCTCCGAGGACTGAACCCTGATCTCGCATGACGACTGCTCCAGGGGGACAGACAGCAGCTACAGATGACTTGTTGGATCTGCCTGTGCACCACATCTTGCATCGACAACATTAGTCTGTTTGGGTGCCTGCTTTTCTAAAACATCTCCAAGCAACAAGTAACAATAGATTGATGAAAGTTTTCCCCCAAACCATGTTTCAGACACATGCTGCTGTTATTTTTCACTGATTGTTTAAAATGATCTGAATATTTTGAAATGGGGAGTGGCTTCCATTTCAAATTACGACAACAGAGTGCCTCGGGGACCCTGACGAAATGATCAGGAAATTGCATCTGTTCCTTTCTATCCTCTGCACTCTGTACCACCAGATAGTACTCCCTCAGTACCTCAGATAGTTCTCCCTGAATACCCCAGATAGTTCTGCCTCAATACGTCAGATAGTTCCCCCTCAGTACCTAAGATAGTGCTTCCTCAATTACCTCAGAAAGTGCTCCCTCAGTACCTCAGATAGTGCTCCCTCAATACCTCCGAATGTGCTCCCTCAGTACCTCAGAAAGTGCTCCCTCAGTACCTCAGAAAGTGCTCCCTCAATATCTCAGATAGTGCTCCCAGTACCTCAGAAAGTGCTCCCTCAATACCTCAGATAGTTCTCCCTCAATATCTCAGAAAGTACTCCCTCAGTACCTCAGAAAGTGCACCCTCAGTGCCTCAGAAAGTGCGCCCTCAGTACCTCAGAAAGTGCTCCCTCAATATCTCAGATAGTGCTCCCAGTACCTCAGAAAGTGCTCCCTCAATACCTCAGATAGTTCTCCCTCAATATCTCAGAAAGTACTCCCTCAGTACCTCAGAAAGTGCTCCCACAGTACCTCAGAAAGTGCTCCCTCAGTACCTCAGATAGTTCTCCCTCAGTACTTCAGAATGTGCTCACTCAATAACTCCCTCAGTACCTCAGATAGTGCTCCCTCAGTACCTCAGAAAGTGCTCCCTCAATACCTCAGAATGTGCTCCCTCAATGCCTCAGAAAGTGCTCCCTCAGTACCTCAGATAGTTCTCCCTCAGTACTTCAGAATGTGCTCACTCAATAACTCACAAAGTGCTCCTCAATACCTCAGAAATTGCTCCCTCAGTACCTCAGAAAGTGCTTCCTCAGTACGTCAGAAAGGGCTCCCTCAGTACCTCAGAAAGTGCTCCCTCAATACTTCAGAAAGTGCACCCTCAATAGCACACATAGTTCTCCCTCAGTACCTCAGATAATGCTCCCTCAATTCCACAGATAGTGCTCCCTCAATACCTCAGAAAGTGCTCCCTCAATACCTCAAAGTGTTCCCTCAACACCTCAGAAAGTGCTCCCTCAACACCTCAGAAAGTGCTCCCTCAATACCTCAAAGTGTTCCCTCAACACCTCAGAAAGTGCTCCCTCAACACCTCAGAAACTGCTCACTCAATCCCTCAGACAGTGCTCCCTCAGTACCTCAGACAGTGCTCCCTCAATACCTCAGACAGTGCTCCCTCAGTACCTCAGAAAGTGCTCCGTTAATACCTCAGATAGTGCTCTCTCAATACATCAGAAAGTGCTCTCTCAATATCTCAGAAGGTGCACCCTCAGTACCTCAGAAAGTGCTCCCACAGTACCTCAGAAAGTGCTCCCTCAGTACCTCAGATAGTTCTCCCTCAGTACTTCAGAATGTGCTCACTCAATAACTCACAAAGTGCTCCCTCAATACCTCCGAAATTGCTCCCTCAGTACCTCAGAAATTGCTTGCTCAGTACGTCAGAAAGGGCTCCCTCAGTACCTCAGAAAGTGCTCCTTCAGTACCTCAGACAGTGCTCCCCAATACCTCAGAAAGTGCTCCCTCAAGGAAGAACAGTCAGGGAGGGGGAGATTCCAGTGTTGTGTAGCAATCAGACAGGGAGGGGTGATTTCAGTGTTGGGTAGGGATCAGTCAGGGAGGGGGAGATTGCAGTGTTGGGTAGGGATCATTCAGAGAGTGGGAGTTTGCAGTGCTGGGTAGGGATCAGTCAGGGAGCGGGAGATTGCAGTGTTGGGTAGGGATCATTCAGAGAGTGGGAGTTTGCAGTGTTGGGTAGGGATCAGTCAGGGAGGGGGAGTTTACAGTGTTGGGTAGGGATCCGTCAGTGAGGGGGAGATTACAGTGTTGGGTTGGGATCAATCAGGGAGAGGGAGATTGCAGTGTTGGGTAGGGATCAGTCAGGGAGGGGGTGAGTGCAGTGTTGGGTAGGGATCAGTCAGGGAGGGGGTGAGTGCAGTGTTGGGTAGGGATCAGTCAGGGAGGGGGTGAGTGCAGTGTTGGGTAGGGACCAGTCAGGGAGCGGGAGATTGCAGTGTTGGGTGGGGATCAGTCAGGGAGGGGGTGAGTGCAGTGTTGGGTAGGGATCAGTCAGGGAGGGGGTGAGTGCAGTGTTGGGTAGGGGTCAGTCAGGGAGGGGGTGAGTGCAGTGTTGGGTAGGGACCAGTCAGGGAGCGGGAGATTGCAGTGTTGGGTAGGGATCAGTCAGGGAGGGGGTGAGTGCAGTGTTGGGTAGGGATCAGTCAGGGAGGGGGTGAGTGCAGTGTTGGGTAGGGATCAGTCAGGGAGGGGGAGATTGCAGTGTTGGGTAGGGACCAGTCAGGGAGCGGGAGATTGCAGTGTTGGGTAGGGATCAGTCAGGGAGGGGGTGAGTGCAGTGTTGGGTAGGGATCAGTCAGGGAGGGGGTGAGTGCAGTGTTGGGTAGGGACCAGTCAGGGAGCGGGAGATTGCAGTGTTGGGTAGGGATCAGTCAGGGAGGGGGTGAGTGCAGTGTTGGGTAGGGATCAGTCAGGGAGGGGGTGAGTGCAGTGTTGGATAGGGATCAGTCAGGGAGGGGAAGATTGCAGTGTTGTGTTGGAATCAATCAGGGAAGGGGAGATTCCACTGTTTAGTCAGGATCCGTCGGGGAGAGGCGTGACTGCAGTGTCGGTGAATCTGTTTTTTTGGTTACAGTGCAGATGGATGTACAGTCTGTATATGGGACTGTAACAAACGAATCCCCATTGTTCCAAAGTCAACAGAGTGTATGTTGGCTGCAAGATAGAAAGTGTTTTTTGAACTTAAGCACAGCAACACCTGCCATCTGAGAGAGGAGCTGTTCCAAAATAGATACATGTTCCAATTACTTGAGGTTTGGCTGCTGTTTTGACCACAATTCCAATTTACCCAATTAGTTTAAGTTGTGCCCAGGATACCAGAAACCAATGGCATTTGGTTTGATTGTTTTGACACCTTGAAACTTATTATAAGAGTTTATTGTGTCGTGGGTGTTATATAAACCCGGTATTTTGAAAATATGAGGGAGAGCAACATCGAATAGCGAGCAACTGCTATCAAACCCGAGAGCTAAATGCCCATCTCGCATCTTCCTCTCAAATAAATTAGAAAACAATTTCAACCAACGTACCTTTTCATGTAAAACCTTCTCACATTAAAAAAAAAGAAACAAGACGGCCCAGCGAGATCAGCAGCCAGAGGATTGAATTCAGAGGAACCTGTATGGTCTCGCGATTAAGTTAATGCAATGCTTAATAAGTGTCGAGTTTAATAATTGTAACAGTGTACTTTTGTTGAGTTGGAGTCATATACTAAGTAGGTAAAAGAATGGGACTTGGATTTGTGAACAGTTGTTGTTTGGTGTTTACTATTAGAGCTAAGAAAATAATTATAATTTTCTTAATTATTGGAATTTTAGAGTTCTCTGCCCCTATTATTTTAACAGATTGCAGAGTGAACCAAGACTCCCTTGGTTTAATTAACAGAGAGGTTCGACGTCTGCATCGTAATCAATGGCAGGAAATTTCTGATGAGACTGCAATGGATAAGCAGCCCAAAGAAACTGGAAGCTTGATGCTGCAAAATAGAGGCTAGCCATTTCTTTGGTGAGTGTGTTCTAATAATATCATGTAATCACCACGATTTCTCACTTCAAAACAGCTCATAGATAGCTATTTGGGACATTAGTATAGGGTTAGTTGACATGGAATATTTACAGATTAACTAGTCTGTTTAACTGTATCAGTACCCGCTGAAGAATTTGATTTTTCATGGACACTTAGAGGCTTCCAAGCTGATAGGATTTACCCAGTAGGAAATTCCACTTTCCTGGAAAATTCCTTTGGATTATGCTAAAATGGGGAATCTGCCGGTTCCCAGCTCAACCCTGCCTCTGTACTGGGATACGAACTCTCTGTCGGATGTGATGGAATATACTCCACTTGCCTGCATGAATGCAGCTCCAATAAACACTCAAGAAACTTGACACCATCGAGGACGAAGCAACCTGCTTGATTGGCACCCCAACCACAAATATCCACTCCCTCCACCGAAGATGCTCAGTAGCAGCAGTGTGTACCACCTACAAATGCAGTGCAGATATTCACCAAAGATCCTCAGACAGCACCTTACAAAACCAGAGCCACGTCCATTTAGGACAATGGCAACAAATACATGGGAACACCGCCTTATGCAAATTGCCTTCCAAGCCTCTCACCATCTTGAAGTTGAAATATATCCCTGTGTCAAATTCCTGGAATTCCTTCCCCAACAACGTTATGGGTTGACCTACATGGGCAATAGCGGTTCAAGAAGTCAGTTCACAACCAACTTCTCAAGGGACAACTAGGAATGGGTAATAAATGCTTGGCCTGGGCAGTGACGCCAACATCACATGAATGAATTTGAAAAGTTGTTTCATGTCTGGAACAATAGGACCCTCCTGTGGCTTCACTAAGGAGTTTTATTTATTCATTATGCAAAGCATTTGTGTAACTCGCTACTTTGCTGTGTTAGTGATCTTCACTCTGAACCGAGATAATGTTGCTGCATAAATAAACATGTTTGTGCATCAACTTAGGGTCTGCAGCATATAACCAAGTTTTGTGAAGTTATGCAGGAAAAGCGAGTAAGCTTCAGGATGGACTCCTTGAATAACATAATGTAAGAAACTTTATGAACAACAGGAGGATGAAGCTCCAAGAGATGGTGAGGAGCAAAATCACAGACTTCCTCCTGCTCTCCATCTCTGGGTCTCTGTGCTGTAGGTACTGCACAGAATGCAGTTTTGTTGCCCACCGTCATTATTGCTGGTGCACCCTGTGCAGTATCTGCAGGAACAGGATGAGGGAGGAGTTCAGACAGGCCAGACAAGGGAAAGCCCCACAGCAAATTTGTGACAAACAGTCTAAACATTTGTTCCAGGAGAAGACCCACCCCAATATCTCTCACTGTCAGTTTAAATTACATTCCCTATAATATGGAAACAGGCTCTTCAACCCAACAGGTCCACACCGGCCCTCTGAAAAGGAACCCACTCAGACTCATTCCCCTACCCTATATATACCCATGACAAAGCACCTATCACTGTGGGCAATTTAGCATGGCCAATTCAACTAACCTGCACATCTTTGGCCTGTGGGTGGAAACCCATGCAGACACGGGGAGAATGTGCAAACTCCACACAGACAGTCGCCCAAGGCTGGAAATGAAACCATGTCCCTGGTGCTGTGAGGCAGAAATGCTGACCACTGGGCCACCATCCACCCCAATTACAGCAGCTCACCAAGGTCTGGTTTAATGGCAACTGCAAGGGCACTCTCAGTGCTAGAGATTCCAAGTATCCCAAGTGACGAAGTTAGGATGATGTCTAAATTAACGGAATTATATAAAAAATGTATTTAGATGGCTTATCATATCTTCCTCCCACATAATGTGGAGATAGAGGGGACATTGACAGGGTCCACTCTTAAGTAAATGTGAAGGAACAAGCCATATGGTCACATGCCCATAGCCTGTCATCCATGAGTTTGGCTCCTCTCACATCAAGCTGTGGTCCTAACTGCACTCACCTTGATATATTTCGGGATACTGGTGGTTATGATTGCAGTTGGGAAAAGGCACATATCCCAACACATGGGTATGATCCTGATGAATACAGACCAGGGGCTATAAGGTAGATGGACCCTCCAGGGTAATCACTTTATTGTTATCCATTGATGGGATGTGGGCATCACTGGCTGGGCCAGTGTTTATTACTCGTTCCTAGTTGCCCTTTGGGAAGGATGGAGAATGACAATAAGAGTGACATCAGTGATACCTTCATTGTTGGAAGCCAGACCCCTTCCGCCAGGAAAGCCCTTCATGTGCCTCTGGAACCTGGGCAATTAGGGATGAGGAATAAATGCTGACCTCGGCAGTAATGCACACATTTAGTGTGTAAGAAGAATCACATTTCAATCAGTGAGTGAAATGCTCTTGTTTAAAGAGGGCAGCTCCTACTCTAGAGAACAGAAGACCAGCTCTGAGATATATTTTCACACATGGAATAAACTGGCTCGATGTCTCATTGGTTGAAATTATTTGTGATCTCATGATGGGGCTCATGGTATTTGAGTGCGCAGCATTATTGCTGAGAGATCCCAGGTTCTGTTTTTTGTTATTTCATAATGATATACTAAGCAGCAACGCTCGTTCATAATTGGGATTAAAGTTGTAATTGCAAATAGTTTGTTCATTGTCAGAGTTTTGACACAGAGCTGAGCAATGCTGTTATGTCAGTCTCCCAAAGGAGCTTTCAGACAGTATAAGGCAGCATCTCTGGGAATGCATCAGCCAAGAGTTTCAAACAAGGAGCTTATCAGCTGCCTGAAGGGACATATCACCCTCATATGGCAAAATGCATCCACCACCTCAGCAGGTGAAGAAGATGTTCTACACCATTCTTGCTTTTATTGGCGTTCCTGGTGTGGCATAAAGACATTTGGACTTACTTTAATCTGCTGCTGATCTGCTCTCTGGTTTTACCATTTGAACAACAACGTCGCCATCTCATTGACTGGTCAGCCATATCCAGACCCCAGAACAGTGATAACAATCCAGTGAGCAGCATTCATGGTACAATTTTCCATTGACAGAGACTCCCAATGAAACTGCTGCTGCAGAATTTACTGACTTTAGTATTCTGTCATCTGTTCTGGTTTCATATGTTCTGAGGTATGAAGGGGGAGATCATGCAACTTAGTTCTGAAGAAGGGTCTCCGGACTTGAAACATTTACTCTACTTTCTCTCTCACAGATGCTTGCCAGACCTGCTGAACAATTTCTGTTTTTTTATATACAAATGAAGCCTGTGTTCGCAAGAATCTTGAAGGTTAAGGGCTGATCTGAGTGAAGTCCTCCAATTATCAGAAAAAGATAAATGATTTCCATTGGCTGGCAATTCTCTAACGAGGTGGCACAGTCTGAGAGTGAGAGCCAGAGCGTTCAGGAGAAATGTTAGGATGCACATCTACACACAAAGGATGTGAGAGGTTTGGAACTCTCTTCCGCTAACGACAATGGATACTGGAACTGTTAGTCAGTTTAAATCAGGAAGTTTTTTTTATAAACAAAGGAACTGAAGGATACATGTGTTTTGATTTGTGAAGCTACATCCATCTATCATGCCCCCCAGAAATGTTCTCGTTCTCACAGTCTCTGGTTAGAGAATTCAAGTCTTGACAGATTGCCCTCTTGGTTTCTGTACGTTGAGGTGTTTGTCATGTACAGATGTGTAGATTTGGAGTGCAAATATCACCACAGTGCAAACACTTCCTTGTTGTCACTAAGGGAGTCCTGAATGCTCTGTTATACTGCACTTAGTCATAGAGATGTACAACATGGAAACAAACCCTTCGGTCCAACTCATTCATGCCAACCAGATATCCTAACCTAATCTAGTCTCATTTGCCAGCACCTGGCCTGTATCCCTCTAAACGTTACTATTCATACACCCGTCCAGATGCCTTTTAAATGCTGTAATTGCACCAATCTCCACTACTTCCTCTGGTAGCTCATTCCATACACACACCATCCTCTATGTGAAAAAGTTGTCTCCTTAGGTCCATTTTATATCTTTCCCTCTTACTCTAAGCCTATGCCCTCCAATTTGGGACCCTCTCACCCCAGGGAAAAGTCTTCGTCCGACCCATGCCCCTCGTGATTTTATGAAACTTGAGAAGCTTGTGGGCAGCATGGTGGCACAGTGGTTAGCACTGCTGCCTCACAGCGCCAGAGACCCGGGTTCAATTCCCGCCTCAGGCGACTGACTGTGTGGAGTTTGCACATTATCCCCGTGTCTGCGTGGGTTTACTCCGGGTGCTCCGGTTTCGTCCTACAGTCCAAAGATGTGCAGGTCAGGTGAATTGGCCATGTTAAATTGTCCGTAGTGTTAGGTAAGGGGTAAATGTAAGGTTATGGGTGGGCTGAACTTCGGCAGGTCGGTGTGGACTTGTTGGGCTGAAGGGTCTGTTTCCACACTGTAAAGTAATCTAATCTAAGCCTCCGACGCTCCAGGGAAAATGGCCCCAGCCTGTTACAGCCTCTCACTATAGCTCAAATCCTCCACTCTGGCAATATCTTTGTAAATATTTTCTTCGTTTGGAAGGAGACCAGAATTGCACGTGGCCTAACCAATGTCCTGTACAGCCACAACATGACCTCCTAATTCCGATACGCAATACTCTGACCAATAAAGGAAAGCATGCCAAATGCCTTCTTCACTATCTATCTGCCTGCAACTCTACTTATACAGAACTATGAACCTGCACTCCAATGTCTCTATGTTCAGCAACACACCCTTACCATTATGTGGATATGTCCTGCTCTGATTTGCTTTTCCAGAATGCAGCACCTCGCATTTATCTAAATTAAACTCCAACTGCCACTTCTCAGCCCATTGGCCCATCTGATCAAGATCCCATTGTACTCTGAGGTAACCTTCTTCACTGTCCACTGCACCTCCAATTTTGTAGCCACTTGCAAACTTACTAACTATACCTCCTACGTTTGCATCCAAATCATTTATATAAGTGATGAAAATCAGTGGACTCAACACCGATCCTTGGAGCATATCACTGGGCATAGACCTCCAGTCTGTAAAGCAACATTACACCACCACCTCTTGCCTTGGAGCCAATTTAAATGGCTAATTCTCCCTGTATTCCATATGATCTAAGCTTGCTAACCAGTATTCCATGGGGAACCTTGTCAAACACCTTATGGAAGTCCATACAGATTCCGTTCACTGTTCTGCCCTCATCAATCCTCTTTGTTACTTCTTCAAAAAAAATCAGTCAAGTTCGTGTGACATGATTTCCCACACACAAATCCATTGATACTTTAAAATCAATCAAACTTTAGTCACTGGCCCCAAAGTGATCCCCCACTGACACCTCAGTAACCTGTCCTCAGTCTGTTACCATTGTGATAGGCTGCTTCATTGCTGTGAATTTGAATTAAAATGAGAAAAACCTGGACTGACTGGATGCTGCTCCTCCACCAGGTAGCTAGTGGGGCAGGATCACAGGACACCGAATTTATAGTAAATTCTGAGTTCCATGATCTTGCCCCACTAACTACCCAAAGAAGCTCTCGAAAGCTAGTGTACTTCCAAATAAACCAGTTGGACTATAACCAGGTGTTGTGTGATTTTTAACTTTGGCCAGTCCAACACTGACACATTTATGTCCTCATAGAATCCCTACAGTACGGAAACAGGCCGTTCGGCCCAATAAGTACACACCAAATGAATTTGATTGATTCACTCATTGATTAGAGTGAAGGGATATTTCAGCACCTTCTTCAGTTGCTGCCTGAACTTTGTCAGGGTCGTGGCAAAAATACCATGCAGCAACTGAGAAGCTGCATTATGAATCCCAATTCCAGCACAACTCATGTTGATACGTAGACCAATAGCCTATCACAAACATTTGTCTCCATATTGTTAACACTGACAGTAACAAGATGGATTTACTTCAGCTTTGCATTTCGGTGGCCCTGTGAGACTATCCACTGGTCTCCTGTGGGCTCTCCTGGTCAGTAACATGTGTCTGATGATGAAAACATTGAGCAGCAGGATCAGGGAAATTGGAAAGTCGGGGATAGAATGTGGTGGAGGAACTCAATTATGAACCAGTCTCAAGAGTAATAAACACCGATTGTTATATCACAAAGCCAGGTGGTGTTATCCAGCCAATATCGAGCTGGGAGAATAAAATACCAGAAGATGTTCTTTAAACAGCTCAGCACAGTCACTGTTCCCAGAGCAGTTTTTTAACTGCAATATTTAAATTCAGCTTCCGGCAACAGATGGCCACAAATCAATCGAAGGTGAAAGTGATGGCAAACGAGGCAGGACCGTCAGACTCAATATAAAGTAGTACGGCATAGATATTACACATGAGGACGCCCGATAGGAAACTGTGGTGTTTTCAATAAACAATCAGAATGTGTCTCAAGATCAGATTGAGGATAACGACCAGTCGACCTGTCACTACCATGACCACCAAGTAATGGGTATCACATCGAGACAATCCACATTCTTTATCAAGCAGCATGAAGATCATCACTACATTATCTATGAGGAAGGCAAGGAAACAAATTGTACATTAATTTGGAGGTAAGGTTACAGTACCTTAATGGTTAGTACTGCTGCCTCACAGCGCCAGGAACATGGGCTTGATTCCAGTCTGGGTCAAAAGTTTGTGTGGAGAATGCACATTCTCCCTGTGTCTGCATGGGTTTCCATGCTGTAGTCCAGCCCAAAAATGTGCAGGTTAGATGATTGACCATGGTACATTTCCCCCAGAGTGGCCAGGATTGTGCAAGTTATTTGGATTAGCTCTGGGAAATGCAGGGATCGGGTGGGGGTGTTGGGCCTGAGGTCAATGCAGACGTGAGGGGCAACATAGCATCTTGTGCACTCTAAGGATTCTATTCTGTAATTCTATGTCTCACAGCATTCTGAGAAAAGGAGAAAAACTCTTCATCTCTGTAACCAATCGAAGTTGCCTTATTTAAGACTTTAAAAATCAAGTGTCTTCCAGCTCTTGTCTCCATTTTAGTGTTTCTTGCAAGGAGTCACCCATGAACGAAGCGTTGCTGCAGCTGTTCCCAGTTTTACTGAGATCACAGCTGGAGGACTGTATGGGGCTTTTTTTAAATCTCTTTACCTCAGAAAGAATTTAATTACATGAGAAGGTGTATGGGCACAGCTCACTCAGTTGATTCCTGAGATGACCCGTTCATCCCATGTGGAAATGTTGCGCAGTTTGCATGGATAACCTTTGAAGTTCAGCAGAAATAGATATGATCCTATTGAGACATAACTGACCCTGAGGGGAATTGACATGGTGGATGCTGAGAGGATGGCTCCCCACGTGAGGGTGTGTCGAACTAGGGGAACTGGAGAATGTTTGAAAATGTGGCCTCTCCCATTTCAGACTGAGATAAGGATGTATCTGATAATGTGTTGCCCAGAGAGCAGTGAAGGCTGAATTTTATAGATATTTTATCAACTAGACAGCCAGTGCTTATGTGGGTCAGGTTTGAGGGGGTTGAATGGTCTACGTCTGTTCTTATTTGTTGTGCATCATGTCATAAGTAGGAGGAGATTTGGACCAAGGACAATCACTTTAAATGTAAGGGTGCTCCCATTTCAAATTGAGGTGAGGATGCTCCTTTGTGCTGAGGGCTGTGCTAACTGTGGCATTCTCATCTGCAGGGAGCAGTGAAGATATTCAAGGTTGAGCTCAGTAGCTCCTTGATGGTCAAGGAAGCCCATGTTTATTGGGAACAGAGATGGACAGGGAGTTCAGCCACACTCAGATCAGCTCTGATCTGTCTGAATGGTGTAGTAGAGACCGATAGGCCAACTGGTGCTCCTACCTCCCGTGTGATGTCACATAACACGTCTCTGACTGAATTCCTCAAGGATATTATTGAGGCACAGGAATAAACCATTCAGCCCCTCTAAAGAGTTGCATTGGAACTTGCATTCAGCACTTAGAGCGTACCAAGGAGGTGATGCAACTCTTTTAAACAACTCCTCCTCATCTGAACAGATTCTGTGTATGCGTAGTGCTTGTCCATAGGGCCTGGCTATTTTAATATGTTTTGGGTGGATGCTGGAGAAGTGTAACATTGTGAGATTTTCTGTGGGTTTGCGGTAGTGTGAGGTGCCCATCGTTGATGGAGATACATGATTCTAAGAATGATACAGTAGAGAGTAGTCCATTGTGAGTTTGATGGTGGGATAAAACTTGTTGATAGCACTGTGTAGTTTTATCAGTGACTTCTCGCCATGGGTCCGGAGGAAGAAAATATCGTTGATGTACCTGGTGTATAGTGTTGGTTGGAGGTCCTGCGTAGAGAAGAAATCTTGTTCAGACATGTGCCTAAAGATGTTGGCATATTGGGGTGCAAATTTGGTCCCCGTGGTTGAACCGTGTGTCTGGATGAAGAACCTGTTGTCAAAGGTGAAGACATTGTAATTGCGAATAAAGCAGATGACTTGTAGGACGGTGCTCGGAAATTAGCAGTTGTTGCTCGTCTTTAAAGAACTACCAAACCTCAAACAGGTGAAGGGGTAAATGTAGGGGAATGGGTCGGTGTGGACTTGTTGGGCCGAAGGGCCTGTTTCCACACTGTAAGTAATCTAATCTAATCTAAACTATAGAGGAAACAGAGAGTAATGAATAAAGAACAGTACAGCACAGGAACAGGCCCTTCGGCTCACTAAGACTGTGCTCACACTTGATGCCTTTCCAAATGAAAAACCTTTTATCTTTTCATGGTCCCCTGCCTAGGTGACATCCACAGTGCTTGGGAGCCTCCTGTGAAGCGCTTCTGTGATGTTTCCTCCGGCATTTATAGTGATTTGAATCTGCCGCTTCCAGTTGTCAGTTCCAGCTGTCCGTCACAGTGGTCGCTATATTGGTTCCAGGTCGATGTGCTTATTGATTCAATCTGTGGATGAGTGCCATGCCTCTACGAATTCCCTCGCTGTTCTCTGTTCGGCTTATCCTCTAATTGTAGTGTTGTCCCAGTCGAACAGTGACAGCCAGACTACTGCGACCACCAGGACTCATAACAGCACACAAAACAACAGCCACTCTCAGACAACAACTCAGCAGGACGAAGGACCCGATACCCAGCATGAGCAAAACCAATGTAGTGTACAAAATCCCATGCAAGGACTACACTAAACACTACATAGGACAAACAGGAAGACAACTAACGTTCCGCATCCATGAACACCAACTAGCCACGAAACGACACTACCAGCTATCCTTAGTAGCCACACACGCAGATGACAAGCAACATGAATTCGACTGGTACAACACTACTATTATAGGACAAGCAAACAGAGAACAGCCAGGGAATTCCTAGAGGCATGGCACTCATTCACAGATTCAATCAATAAGGACATCGACCTGGACCCAATATACCGACCACTGTGACGGACAGCTCGAATTGACAACCGGAAGCGGCATATTCAAACCACTATAAATTCCAGAGAAAACATCACAGAAGCGCTTCACAGGAGGCTCCCAAGCTCTGAGGATGTCACCTGGACAGGGGACGAAACGTCTGCAACAAAAATTTCCAGCTCGGCGAACACAACCATTTCTGGTCAAATTATTTGTGGCTGGAAGAGAATAGGAACAGTTGAATCTGGATATAACAAAGGTGCAGATGATGGTTTATTCAGCAGCTAGACTGAGACAAAATGGGAGACCTGAGATATTGCAGAGTTGATAGTGAACAGGATTGGTGCTGAAGGGATTATGGAAATAGATATCAGCTTAGAGCCGAAGTACTTGTTGGAGTTATACGCAGTTTGATTCCACTTCAGATATTGGCATTGAAATTGCTTGGTTAGGAATGGAGTTTGTGGCCAGAGGTCATGGCAACAGCTTCCTTTTTTTCAGTATTTAAATTATGAGGACAGGAAGTTAGTTCAACAAAATTTATTGAATTCATAGTCAGATAGAAATAATTACCAGGAATAATAGTGAGGATAGGATAGAAATCAGCTTGAATCAGCCAAAGCACTCTTAAGGTCCACCCAATCTTGAGGAAAATTGTGAAGACCCAAATGTAAACCCCTGGTCAGTATTTGTACATTCCAGTCTATTGTTGTCATATTCTGGTCCATTGTTGGAACACTCTCGTGCATTGTTCTCAGACTTTGATCTCTGCTCTCCCTCATTCTTGAACTGTTGTTCCTGGGTAGTGCTGCAAGTGAAGTTCCTACTAATATTATGTGATAATATTGTAAGACCCCCTTATTAATAAGAAGTAAATCTTTTAGTGAAATAATTTGATGCATGGAGACTGACATTAACTATAATCACTGAACGAGCAGGTTAACTTAACCCCATTCAAACCAATTTGTTTTATAACATGGCAAATTAATACATTTGCTCAGTCTGGATGGGATGTCTGAGTGTTTCTGAGGAATGGACACAACAGCAAAGTGATTGATCTTAACTATTTAATGCTCCATAGATATGGAAGTGTGGTCAGAGGACTGAAGAGTTTAAATTACCATCTCTTTTCAAAAAAGAAGAGACAAACCCTGTATTAAAGAATAGCCAATATAATATAATTAAGATATTGAGGATACTTCTAGAGTTTACCATTTGGGAAAAATAATTTGTTCCTCAGAAACATTAGATTTACAAGAAGCAACTAGAATAGAGACGCAAATGGAAAACACAGGTACCGACAAGAAAGGTCAGTTTATTAAGCTAGTATCAGAGCAGATCAATGAAGATGGTCCTGTCGATTTTCTCAAATAAAATATAATCAAGGGTCATTGTCGTGGAAATTAAATCTACTCAACTATTAGCAGGAGCAAAGAAAGGATCTTTATTTTGAATCCTGCAGGATTGACTCATTGCGCTACACCAGATGCCTTAATGCAAAGAGCACTGAAACATTGTACAGATGCTTGCCATATAGTGTTCCTTATCACACTCTCAAGGGCAATTCCCTGGTCTTTCAGGTATAATGGTTCTTCAGCCTTCGCTGAGTTCGACTATCGCAAGGTCAAGTAGGATGTATACAGAATTCACACAGAGTTAAGCTGACGGCAACCCTTCATCAAAGCATCGATTACAAAGATCAGTACAGCATTGAATTAAAGAAAAGCATTCTCTTTAAATTTCACAGTAAATGGATAATTTCCCATTTCATTATCCCCTTTTTGTCATTTTATAACATCAAGCCCAATTACAGCAACAACTACGAAGAAATACAGAGCCGTAATATCTATACATCAAAAAATGTTTAGGAAACACCAGGTCTTTCCTCAGATACCACCTACCCGAAACACAGCTTTGTGGTGATATCTTCACTTGCTCTGGTGTGCCCTGCACACAGCCCATGTGTGAGCTGCGGCAGCCCCATAATCGTATGAGGCTTCTAATCACTACTTGCACTTAATTGGTTCTGGTACTGTCCAATATCTCCTCAGGCCCAGCTACACGCTTGTAATGGCTGGTGTGTATCCATGTGGCTCTTTCTGCGATCCTAACTGCTGTCTGTGTTGTGAAGAGCACTTGAAACAGTCCCAGCCACCTCTTCGCCTTCCAGTTGTCCCATCATCCTCACCCTGACCCGCTCACACTCACACCATCACAGTCACCCTGACCCCCTCACACTCACTCCGTCACCGTCACCCTGAGCCCCTCACACTCACTACATCACCGTCAACCTGGTCTGCTCACACTCACTCTATCACACTCAACCTCATCCTCTCCCACTCAATTCATCACCGTAAACCTGAGCACCTCACACTCACCCCATCACCATCACCCTGACCCCCTCACACTCACTCCATCTCCATCACCCTGACCCCCTCACATTCACTCCATCACCGTCACCCTGATCTCCTCACACTCAATCCATCACAATCGCACAGAACCCCTCACCCTTACTCCATCACCGTCATCCTGAAACCCTCACACTCACTCCATTGCCCTCACCCTGACCCGCTCACACTCAAACCATCACATTCAACCTGACCCCCTCAAACTCACTCCATCACTGTCACCCTGAACCCCTCAAACTCACGCCATCACCGTCACTCTGACCCCCTCACACTCACTCCATCACCCTCACCCTGACCCGCTCACACTCACTACATCACCGTCAACCTGTCTTGCTCACACGCACTCTACCACACTCAAACTCACCCTCTCACAATCACTCCATCACTGTCACTCTGTCCCCCTAACACTCACTCTATCACCGTCACACTGACCACCTCGCACTCAGACCTTATCTCCGTCATCCTGAACCCCTCACACTCACTCCATCGCCCTCATTCTGACCCTCTCAGACTCAACCAACACATTCACACTGACCCCTCAAACTCACTCCATCACTGTCACCCTGAACCCCTCACACTCAATCCATCGCCCTCACCCTGACCCCCTCACACTCACTCCATCGCCCTCACCCTGACCCGCTCACACTCAAACCATCACATTCACCCTGATCTCCTCACACTCAATCCATCAGGGTCGCACTGAACCCATCACCCTCACTCCATCACCGTCACCCAGACCCTCTCACACTCACTCCAACACACTCGCGCTGAAGCCACACATTCATTCCATCACCATCACCCTGACCACCTCACACTCACTCCATCACACTCGCCCTGGATCACTCACACTCACTCCATCACCGTCAAGCTGACATACTCACACTCACCTCATCACCATCACACTGAGTATATTACCCTCACTTCATCTCCACACTGACCCCCTCAAACTGACCCCCTCACACTCACTCCATCACGGGACCCCGACCCCTTCACACGCACTCCATCACCGTCACACAGAAACCCTCACAGTCACACCATCACTGTCACCCTGACCCCCTCACACCACTCCATCACCGTCACCCTGACCCACTCACACTCACTCCGCCACCGACAGCCTGGCCTGCTCACACACACTCTATCACACACAACCTCACCACCTCACACTCGCTCCATCACCGTCAACCTGAACCCCTCACACATACCCAATCACCGTGACCCTGAACACCTAACAATCACTGCATCACACTCACTCTCACCCCCTCAAACTCACTCCATCACTGTCACCCTGAACCCCTCACACTCAATCCATCGCCCTCACCCTGACCCCCTCACACTCACTCCATCGCCCTCACCCTGACCCGCACACACTCAAACCATCACATTCACCCTGATCTCCTCACACTCAATCCATCAGGGTCGCACTGAACCCATCACCCTCACTCCATCACCATCACCCAGACCCCCTCACACTCACTCCAACACACTCGCGCTGAACCCACACATTCATTCCATCACCATCACCCTGACCACCTCACACTCACTCCATCACACTCGCCCTGGATCACTCACACTCACTCCATCACCGTCAAGCTGACATACTCACACTCACCTCATCACCATCACACTGAGTATCTTACCCTCACTTCATCTCCATCACACTGACCCCCTCACACTCACTCCATCACGGGACCCCGACCCCTTCACACGCACTCCATCACCGTCACACAGAAACCCTCAAAGTCACACCATCACTGTCACCCTGACCCCCTCACACCACTCCATCACCGTCACCCTGACCCACTCACACTCACTCCGCCACCGACAGCCTGGCCTGCTCACACACACTCTATCACACACAACCTCACCCCCTCACACTCGCTCCATCACCGTCAACCTGAGCCCCTCACACACACACAATCACCGTGACCCTGAACACCTAATACTCACTGCATCACACTCACTCTCACCCCCTCACACTCACTCCATCACCATCACTTTGAACCCCTCACACTCGCTCCATCACCGTCAACCTGAGCCCCTCACACACACACAATCACCGTGACCCTGAACACCTAATACTCACTGCATCACACTCACTCTCACCCCCTCACACTCACTCCATCACCATCACTTTGAACCCCTCACACTCACTCCATCTCCGTCATTCTGACCCCCTCAGCCTCACTCCATCTCCATCATTCTGACCCCTTCACACTCACTCGATCAACGTCACCCTCACCCTCTCACACTCACTCCATCTCCGTCACCCTGACCCCCTTACTCTCACTCCATCGCACTCACCCTGACCCCCTCACACCCACTCCATCACCGTAACCCTGACCTGCTCACCCTCACTCCATCACCGTCAGACTGGCCTGCTCACACACACTCTATCACACACAACCTCACCCCCTCACACTCACTCCATCTCCGTTAACCTGATCCCCTTACACACTCCCAATCACTGGGACCCTGAACACCTAACACTCACTCCATCGCTCTCAATCTCACCCCCTCACACTCACTCCATCACCATCACTTTGACCCCCTCACACTCACTCCATCTCCAACATTGTGACCCTTTCACTCTCACTCCATCTCCGGCATTCTGACCCCTTCACACTCACTCGATCAGCGTCACGCTCACCCTCTCACACTCACTCCATCTCCGTCACCCTAATCCCCTTACACTCACTCCATCACACTCACCCAGACCCCCTCACACACACGACATCACGGTCACCCTGACCCCTCACACTCACTCATTCACCGTCACCCTGACCCCCTCACACTCACTCCATGACCATCAACCTGAACCCCTCACACTCACTCCATCAACGTCACCCCCTGACCCCCCACACTCACTTTGTCACCGCCAACCTGATCCCCTCACACTCATTCCATCACCATCACACTGACTCCTTCACACTCACTCCGCCACCGTCAGCCTGGCCTGCTCACACACACTCTATCACACACAACCTCAAACCCTCACACTCACTCCATCACCGTAAAACTGATCCCCTCACACACACCCAATCACCGTGACCCTGAACAACTAACACTCACTGCATCACACTCACTCTCACCCCCTCACACTCACTCCATCACCATCACTTTGACTCCCTCACACTCACTCCATCTCCATCATTCTGACCCCTTCACTCTCACTCCATCTCCGGCATTCTGAGCGCTTCACACCCACTCGATCACCGTCACCCTCACCCTCTTACACTCACTCCATCGCCGTTACCCTGACCCCCTTACACTCACTCCATCGCACTCACCCTGACCCCCTCACACCCACTCCATCACCGTAACCCTGACCCGCTCACCCTCACTCCATCACCGTCAGCATGGCCTGCTCACACACGCTCTATCACACACTAAATCAGCCCCTCACACTCACTCCATCTCCATCAACCTGATCCCCTTACACACTCCCAATCACTGGGACCCTGAACACCTAACACTCACCCATCACTCTCAATCTCACCCCCTCACACTCACTCCATCACCATCACTTTGACTCCCTCACACTCACTCCATCTCCATCATTCTGACCCCTTCACTCTCACTCCATCTCCGGCATTCTGAGCGCTTCACATTCACTCGATTACTGTCATGCTCACCCTCTCACATTCACTCCATCTCCGTCATCCTAATCCCCTTACACTCACTCCATCACACTCACCCTGACCCCCTCACACACACTCCATCACTGTCACCCTGACCCGCTCACACTCACTACATGACCATCAGCCTGAACTGCTCACGTTCACTCCATCAAAGTCACCCCCTGACCCCCTCACACTCACTTTGTCACCGCCACCCTGATCCCCTCACACTCATTCCATCACCGTCACACTGACTCCTTCACACTCACTCCAACACTGTCACCCTGACCCCCTCACACTCACTCCATCACCATCACCCTGATCCCCTCACACTCACCCCATCTCCGTCATCCTGCCCCGGTCACACTCACTCCATCTCCGTCACCCTGAGCCCCTCACACTCACTCCATCACACTCGCCCTGACCCCCTCACCCTCCCTCCATCTCCGAAACATTGACCCCCTCCCCTCATCCCATCACCGTGACATGACTTCTTCACACTCACACCATCACCGACAACCAGGACCCCTCACAATCACTCCATCACTGTCACCCTCACCCCCTGACATTTACTCCATCACCGTCACACTGACCCCCTCACACTCATTCAGTCACCGTCACCCTGGCCTGTGCACACTCACTCCATCACCCACACCCAGACCCCCTCAGACTCACTTCATCAACGTCACCCTAACCTTCTCTCACTCACTCCATCTCCGTCATCCTGACCCCCTCACACTCACTTCATCTCCGTCAACCTGTTCCCCTCACACTCACTCCATCTCCTTACACACTCACACTCACACAATGATCGTCTCCCTGTCCCACTCACACTCACTCCATCTCCGTCATACTGACTCCCTCACATTCACTCCATCACCGTCGAACTGACCACATCGCACTCACTCCATCTCCGTCACCCTGATCTCCTCACATTCACACCATCACCGTCATCCTGAAACCCTCACACTCACTCTATCACAGTCATCCTGACCCGCTGCAACTCACTCCATGATCATCACCCTGAACCCCTCACGTTCATTCCATCAACGTTACCCCCTGACCCCCCGCACACTCACTTTGTCACTGCCACCCCGATCCCCTCACACTCATTCCATCACCATCACCCTGACTCCCTCACACTCACTCCATCTCCATCACCCTTACTCCCTCACACTCACTCCATCTCCGTCACACTGACCCCGACACTCACTCCATCAACGCCATCCTTATCCGCTGACACATAATCCATCATCTTCGCAGTGAACCCCTCACACTCACTCCATCACCATCACACTTGTTCCGGCACCCTCCCTCCGACACCGTCACACTGATCCCCTCACTCTCACTCTATCACCAATACCCTGATCCGCTCACATGCAATCCATCTTGCTCGCACTGAACCCTTCACCGTCACACTGGTTCCCTCACAAACACTCCATTATCGTCACCCTGTCCCCTTCACACTCACTCCATCACCGTCACACTGACTCCTTCACACTCACTCCAACACTGTCACCCTGACCCCCTCACACTCACTCCATCACCGTCACCCTGACCCCCTCACACTCACTCCATCACCGTCACTCTGACCCCCTCACACTCACTCCATTAACCTCACCCTGACCCCCTCACACTCACACCATCACCGTCACTCTGACCCCCTCACACTCACTCCATCTCCGTCACCCTGACCCCCTCACACTCACTCCATCACACTCCTCCTGACCCCCTCACCCTCCCTCCATCTCCGAAACATTGACCCTCTCCCACTCACTCCATTACGGTGACATGGCCTCTTCACACTCACACCATCAACGACACCCAGGACCCCTCACAATCAGTCCATCACCGTCACCCTCACCCCCTGACACTCACTCCATCACCGTCACACTGTCCCCCTCACACTCACTCAATCACCGTCACCCTGGCCTGTGCACAATCACTCCAGCACCCACACCCTCACCCCATCATACTCACTCCATCACCGTCACCCTGTTCCCCGCACACTTATTCCGTCACTGTCACGCTGATTCACTCACACTTACGCCATCAGCGTCACACTGAACCACTCGCACTCATTCCATGACTGTCACCCTGACCCCCTCACACTCAGTCAGTCACCGTCACCCTGCTCCCCTCACACTCACTCCATCTACATCCGCCTGACCCCCTCACACTCACTCCACCACCCTCACCCTGACCCCATCACACTCAAACCATCACCCTTACCCAGACCCCTTCACACTCACTCCATCACCATCATTCTGACCCCCTCACACTCACTCCATCACACTCACCCTGACCCTCTCACACTCACTCCATCTCTGTCACCCTGACCAACTCACACTCACTCCATCACCATCACACTGACCCCCTCACACACACCATCACCATCACCCTTATCCGCTCACACTCAAAATATGACTGCCACCCAGATCCATTTACACTCAATCTATCACCATCGCACTCACTCCCTGACACTCACTCCATCACCGTCACCCTAACACCATCACACTCACTCCATCACGCTCAACGTGAACCCTTCACACTCATTCCACCTCCGTCACCCTGAAGACCTCACATTTACTCCATCCCACTCGTATTAACACACTCACCCTCACACCATCACCATCACCCTGACCCCCTCACACTCACTCCATCACACTCACCCTGACTCGCTCACACTCACTTCATCTCCGTCACCCTAGCCCCCTCACACTCACTCCATCATCGTCACCCTGATCCCCTCAGACTCACTTCATCACCGTCACCCTGACCTTCTCTCACTCACTCCATCTCCGTCATCCTGACCCCCTCACACTCACTCCATCACCGTCACACTGACTCCTTCACACTCACTCCAACACTGTCACCCTGACCCCCTCACACTCACTCCATCACCGTCACCCTGACCCCCTCACACTCACTCCATCACCGTCACTCTGACCCCCTCACACTCACTCCATCACCGTCACCCAGACCCCACACACGCACTCCATCTCCATCAGCCTGACCCCTTCACACTCACTCCATCTCCGTCACCGAGACACCCTCACATTCTTTCCATCTCCGTCATCCTGACCCCCTCACACTCACTCCATCAACGTCACACTGACTCCTTCACACTCATTCCATCTCCGTCACCCTGATCCTCCCACACTCACTTCTTCACCGACACCCTGACCCCATCACACTCACTCCATCACCGTCACACTGACCCCCTCACACTCATTCAGTCACCGTCACCCTGGCCTGTGCACACTCACTCCATCACCCACACCCAGACCCCCTCAGACTCACTTCATCAACGTCACCCTAACCTTCTCTCACTCACTCCATCTCCGTCATCCTAACCCCCTCACACTCACTTCATCTCCGTCAACCTGTTCCCCTCACACTCACTCCATCTCCTTACACACTCACACTCACACAATGATCGTCTCCCTGTCCCACTCACACTCACTCCATCTCCGTCATACTGACTCCCTCACATTCACTCCATCACCGTCGAACTGACCACATCGCACTCACTCCATCTCCGTCACCCTGATCTCCTCACATTCACACCATCACCGTCATCCTGAAACCCTCACACTCACTCTATCACAGTCATCCTGACCCGCTGCAACTCACTCCATGATCATCACCCTGAACCCCTCACGTTCACTCCATCAACGTTACCCCCTGACCCCCCGCACACTCACTTTGTCACTGCCACCCTGATCCCCTCACACTCATTCCATCACCATCACCCTGACTCCCTCACACTCACTCCATCTCCATCACCCTTACTCCCTCACAATCACTCCATCTCCGTCACACTGACCCCGACACTCACTCCATCAACGCCATCCTTATCCGCTGACACATAATCCATCATCTTCGCAGTGAACCCCTCACACTCACTCCATCACCATCACACTTGTTCCGGCACCCTCCCTCCGACACCGTCACACTGATCCCCTCACTCTCACTCTATCACCAATACCCTGATCCGCTCACATGCAATCCATCTTGCTCGCACTGAACCCTTCACCGTCACACTGGTTCCCTCACAAACACTCCATTATCGTCACCCTGTCCCCTTCACACTCACTCCATCACCGTCACACTGACTCCTTCACACTCACTCCAACACTGTCACCCTGACCCCCTCACACTCACTCCATCACCGTCACCCTGACCCCCTCACACTCACTCCATCACCGTCACTCTGACCCCCTCACACTCACTCCATTAACCTCACCCTGACCCCCTCACACTCACACCATCACCGTCACTCTGACCCCCTCACACTCACTCCATCTCCGTCACCCTGACCCCCTCACACTCACTCCATCACACTCCTCCTGACCCCCTCACCCTCCCTCCATCTCCGAAACATTGACCCTCTCCCACTCACTCCATTACGGTGACATGGCTTCTTCACACTCACACCATCAACGACACCCAGGACCCCTCACAATCAGTCCATCACCGTCACCCTCACCCCCTGACACTCACTCCATCACCGTCACACTGTCCCCCTCACACTCACTCAATCACCGTCACCCTGGCCTGTGCACAATCACTCCAGCACCCACACCCTCACCCCATCATACTCACTCCATCACCGTCACCCTGTTCCCCGCACACTTATTCCGTCACTGTCACGCTGATTCACTCACACTTACGCCATCAGCGTCACACTGAACCACTCGCACTCATTCCATGACTGTCACCCTGACCCCCTCACACTCAGTCAGTCACCGTCACCCTGCTCCCCTCACACTCACTCCATCTACATCCGCCTGACCCCCTCACACTCACTCCACCACCCTCACCCTGACCCCATCACACTCAAACCATCACCCTTACCCAGACCCCTTCACACTCACTCCATCACCATCATTCTGACCCCCTCACACTCACTCCATCACACTCACCCTGACCCTCTCACACTCACTCCATCTCTGTCACCCTGACCAACTCACACTCACTCCATCACCATCACACTGACCCCCGCACACACACCATCACCATCACCCTTATCCGCTCACACTCAAAATATGACTGCCACCCAGATCCATTTACACTCAATCTATCACCATCGCACTCACTCCCTGACACTCACTCCATCACCGTCACCCTAACACCATCACACTCACTCCATCACGCTCAACGTGAACCCTTCACACTCATTCCACCTCCGTCACCCTGAAGACCTCACATTTACTCCATCCCACTCGTATTAACACACTCACCCTCACACCATCACCATCACCCTGACCCCCTCACACTCACTCCATCACACTCACCCTGACTCGCTCACACTCACTTCATCTCCGTCACCCTAGCCCCCTCACACTCACTCCATCATCGTCACCCTGATCCCCTCAGACTCACTTCATCACCGTCACCCTGACCTTCTCTCACTCACTCCATCTCCGTCATCCTGACCCCCTCACACTCACTCCATCACCGTCACACTGACTCCTTCACACTCACTCCAACACTGTCACCCTGACCCCCTCACACTCACTCCATCACCGTCACCCTGACCCCCTCACACTCACTCCATCACCGTCACTCTGACCCCCTCACACTCACTCCATCACCGTCACCCAGACCCCACACACGCACTCCATCTCCATCAGCCTGACCCCTTCACACTCACTCCATCTCCGTCACCGAGACACCCTCACATTCTTTCCATCTCCGTCATCCTGACCCCCTCACACTCACTCCATCAACGTCACACTGACTCCTTCACACTCATTCCATCTCCGTCACCCTGATCCTCCCACACTCACTTCTTCACCGACACCCTGACCCCATCACACTCACTCCATCACTATCACTCTTACCACCTCACACTCATTCCATCACCATCACTCTGACTTCCTCATGCTCAATCCATCACTATCACCCTGACACCCTCACACTCACTCCATCTCCATCACCCTGACCCCTCCACACTCACTCCATCACGGTCAACCTGACACTCACACACTCACTTCATCACCGTCACATTGGCTCCCTCACACTCACTCCAAAACGGTCACACGGATCACCTCACACTCACTCCATCACCGTCACCCTGACCCTCACACACTCACTCCATCACCCTCACCCGGAACCCCTCACATTCACTCCATCACCCTCACCCTAACACCATCACACTCACTCAATCACCGTCACCCTGAACCCTTCACACTCACTCCACCACGGTCACCCTGACCCCATCACACTCACTGCATCATCATCACTCTGAACACCTCTCACTCACTCCATCGCCATCACACTCACTCCCTCACACTCACTCCATCACCGTCACCCTAACCCCCGCACAGTCACTCCATCACTGTCACCCTGACCCGCTCACACTCACTCTGTCGTCGTCACCCTGACCCCCTCGCACTCACACCATCACCGTCACCCTGACCCCCTCACACTCACTCCATCACCCTCAACCTGACCCACTCACACTCACAACATCACCGCCACCCTGACCCACTCACACTCACAACATCACCATCACACTCACTCCCTCACACTCACTCCATCACCGTCACCGTAACACCATCACACTCATTCAATCACCGTCACCCTGAATCCTTCACACTCACTCCATCTCTGTCACCCTGACCCCGTCTCACTCACTTCATCTCCGTCAACATTTACCCCTCACACTCACTCCATCTCTGTCATCCTTACGCACTCACACTCACTCCATCACCATCACCCTGTCCAACTCACACTCACCCCATCTCCGTCACACTGACCCCCTCACACCCACTCCATCACCACCAAACTGACCACCTCGCACTCACTCTACCTCCGTCATCCTGAACCACTTACACTCACTCCATCACCACCACACTGATTCCCTCACACTCAATCCTTCACCCACTCCCTGAACCCCAACACTCACTCCATCATCCTCACTCTCACCCCCTCACACTCACTCCATCACATTCACCGAGACCCCCTCACACTCACTCCATCTCTGTCACCGTGACCACCTCTCCCTCACCCTGTCAACGTCACTCTGAACCCCTCACACTCACTCTGTCACTGCCACCCTGATCCCCTCACACTCACTCCATCACCGTCACCCTGACCCCCTCACACTCACTCCAAAACGGTCACACTGATCCCCTCATACTCACTCCATCACCGTCACCCTGACCCCCTCACACTCACTCCATCACCGTTACGCTGACCCTCACACACTCACTCCATCATCGTCACCCTGACCCGTTCACACTCCCTCCATCTCCGTCACACTGACCCGTTCACACTCTCTCCATCTCCGTCACACTGACTCCTTCACACTCACTCCATCTTCGTTACCCTAACCATCTCACACTCAATCCATCTACGTCATCCTGACCCCCTCACACTCAATCCATCTCCGTCACACTGACCGCCTCACACTCACTTCATCTCAGTCACACTGTACCCCTCATACTCACTCTATTTCCGTCATCCTGACCCACTCACACTCACTCCATCTCCATCATCCTGACCCCCTCACACTCACTCCATCTCCGTCACGCTAACTACCTAATACTCACTTCATCTCCATCAACCTTTACCCTTCACACTCACTCCATCTCAGTCATCCTTACGGACTCACACTCACTCCATCACCATCACCCTGTCCCACTCACACTCACTCCATCTCCGATACACTGACCACCTCACACTCACTCCATCTCCGTAACCCTGAACCAGTTACACTCACCCGATCATCATCACACTGATTCCCTCACACTCACTCCATCACCATCATCCTGACCCCCTCACACTCACTCCATCAACATCACACTGATTCCCTCACACTCACTTCATCACCCTCAGCCTGAACTCCAACACTCACTCCATCACTCTCACTCTCACCCCCCACACTCGCTCCATCACCCTCACCGAGACCCCCTCATACTCACTCCATCTCTGTCACCCTGACCACCTCACACTCACCCTGTCACCGTCACGCTGAACCCCTCACACTCACTCCACCACCGTCACCCTGACCCCCTCACACTCACTCCATTCACGTAACCCTGACTCCCTCACACTCACTCCGTCACCGTCACCCTGATCCCCTCACATTCAATCCATCATGGTCGCACTGAACCCCTCACACTCACTCCATCTCTGTCACCCTGACCACCTCACACTCACCCTGTCACCGTCACCCTGAACCCCTCACACTCACTCCATCACCGTCACCTGACCCCCTCACACTCACTCGATCAACGTCGCCCTCACCCTCTCACACTCACTCCATCTCCATCACTCTGACCCCCTTACACTCACTCCATCTCCATCACCCTGACCCCCTAACTCTCACTCCATCGCACTCACCCTGACCACCTCACACCCACTCCATCACCGTAACCCTGACCTGCTCACCCTCACTCCATCACCGTCAGCCTGGCCTGCTCACACACACTCTATCACACACTACCTCACCCCCTCACACTCACTCCATCTCCGTTAACCTGATCCCCTTACACACTCCCAATCACTGGGACCCTGAACACCTAACACTCACTCCATCGCTCTCAATCTCACCCCCTCACACTCACTCCATCACCATCACTTTGACCCACTCACACTCACTCCATCTCCAACATTGTGACCCTTTCACTCTCACTCCATCTCCGGCATTCTGACCCCTTCACACTCACTCGATCAGCGTCACGCTCACCCTCTCACACTCACTCCATCTCCGTCACCCTAATCCCCTTACACTCACTCCATCACACTCACCCAGACCCCCTCACACACACTACATCACGGTCACCCTGACCCCTCACACTCACTCATTCACCGTCACCCTGACCCCCTCACACTCACTTTGTCACCGCCAACCTGATCCCCTCACACTCATTCCATCACCATCACACTGACTCCTTCACACTCACTCCGCCACCGTAGGCCTGGCCTGCTCACACACACTCTAACACACACAACCTCACCCCCTCACACTCACTCCATCACAGTAAAACTGATCCCCTCATCACACACCCAATCACCGTGTCCCTGAACACCTAATACTCACTGCATCATACTCACTCTCACCCCCTCACACTCACTCCATCACCATCACTTTGAACCCCTCACACTCACTCCATCTCCGTCATTCTGACCCCCTCAGCCTCACTCCATCTCCGTCATTCTGACCCCTTCACACTCACTCGATCACCGTCACCCACACCCTCTTACACTCACTCCATCTCCGTCACCCTGACCCCCTCACACCCACTCCATCGCACTCACCCTGACCCCTTCACACCCACTCCATCACCGTAACCCTGACCCGCTCACCCTCACTCCATCACCGTCAGCCTGGCCTGCTCACACACACTCTATCACACACTACCTCACCCCCTCACACTCACTCCATCTCCATCAACATGATCCCCTTACACACTCCCAATCACTGGGACCCTGAACACCGAACACTCACTCCATCACTCTCAATCTCACCCCATCACACTCACTCCATCTCCATCATTCTGACCCCTTCACTCTCACTCCATCTCCGGCATTCTGACCGCTTCACACTCACTCGATTACCGTCACGCTCACCCTCTCACATTCACTCCATCTCTGTCACCCTAATCCCCTTACACTCACTCCACCACACTCACCCAGACCCCCTCACTCACACTCCATCACTGTCACCCTGACCCGCTCACACTCACTACATGACCATCAGCCTGAACTGCTCACGTTCACTCCATCAAAGTCACCCCCTGACCCCCTCACACTCACTTTGTCACCGCCACCCTGATCCCCTCACACTCATTCCATCGCACTCACCCTGACCCCTTCAGACCCACTCCATCACCGTATCCCTGACCCGCTCACCCTCCCTCCATCACCGTCAGCCTGGCCTGCTCACACACACTCTATCACACACTACCTCACCCCCTCACACTCACTCCATCTCCGTCAACCTGATCCCCTTACACACTCCCAATCACTGGGATCCTGAACACCTAACACTCATTCCATCAATCTCAATCTCACCCCCTCACACTCACTCCATCACCATCACTTTGACCCCCTCACACTCACTCCATCTCCATCATTCTGACCCCTTCACTCTCCCTCCATCTCCGGCATTCTGACCGCTTCACACTCACTCGATTACCGTCACGCTCACCCTCTCACATTCACTCCATCTCCGTCACCCTAATCCCTTTACACTCACTCCATCACACTCACCCAGACCCCCTCACACACACTCCATCACTGTCACCCTGACCCGCTCACACTCACTACATGACCATCAGCCTGAACTGCTCACGTTCACTCCATCAACGTCACCCCCTGACCCCCTCACACTCACTTTGTCACCGCCACCCTGATCCCCTCACACTCATTCCATTGCACTCACCCTGACCCCTTCACACCCACTCCATCACCGTATCCCTGACCCGCTCACCCTCCCTCCATCACCGTCAGCCTGGCCTGCTCACACACACTCTATCACACACTACTTCACCCACTCACACTCACTCCATCTCCGTCAACCTGATCCCCTTACACACTCCCAATCACTGGGATCCTGAACACCTAACACTCACTCCATCAATCTCAATCTCACCCCCTCACACTCACTCCATCACCATCACTTTGACCCCCTCACACTCACTCCATCTCCATCATTGTGACCCCTTCACTCTCACTCCATCTCCGGCATTCTGACCGCTTCACACTCACTCGATTACCGTCACGCTCACCCTCTCACATTCACTCCATCTCCGTCATCCTAATCCCCTTACACTCACTCCATCACACTCACCCAGACCCCCTCACACACACACTCCATCACTGTCACCCTGACCCGCTCACACTCACTACATGACCATCAGCCTGAACTGCTCACGTTCACTCCATCAACGTCACCCCCTGACCCCCTCACACTCACTTTGTCACCGCCACCCTGATCCCCTCACACTCATTCCATCACCGTCACACTGACTCCTTCACACTCACTCCAATACTGTAACCCTGACCCCCTCACACTCACTCCATCACCATCACCCTGATCCCCTCACACTCACCCCATCTCCGTCATCCTGACCCGGTTACACTCACTCCATCTCCGTCACCCTGAGCCCCTCACAGTCACTCCATCACACTCGCCCTGATCCCCTCACCCTCCCTCCATCTCCGAAACATTGACCCCCTCTCCTCATCCCATCACCGTGACATGACGTCTTCACACTCACACCAACACCGACACCCAGGACCCCTCACAATCACTCCATCACTGTCACCCTCACCCCCTGACATTCACTCCATCACCGTCACACTGTCCCCCTCACACTCATTCAGTCACCATCACCCTGGCCTGTGCACACTCACTCCATCACCCACACCCTGACCCCCTCAGACTCACTTCATCACCGTCACACTGACCTTCTCTCACTCACTCCATCTCCGTCATCCTGACCCCCTCACACTCACTTCATCTCCGTCAACCTGTTCCCCTCACACTCACTCCATCTCCTTACACATTCACACTCACACAATGATCGTCTCCCTGTCCCACTCACACTCACTCCATCTCTGTCATACTGACTCCCTCACATTCACTCCATCACCGTCGAACTGGCCACATCACACTCACTCCATCTCCGTCACCCTGGTCTCCTCACACTCACACCATCACCGTCATCCTGAAACCCTCACACTCACTCTATCACAGTCATCCTGACCCGCTCACAATCACTCCATGATCATCACCCTGAACCCCTCACGTTCACTCCATCAACGTTACCCCTGACCCCCTCACACTCACTTTGTCACTGCCACCCTGATCCCCTCACACTCATTCCATCACCGTCACCCTGACTCCCTCACACTCACTCCATCTCCATCACCCTTACTCCCTCACACTCACTCCATCTCCGTCACACTGACCCCGACACTCACTCCATCACCGCCATCCTTATCCGCTGACACATAATCCATCATCTTCGCAGTGAACCCCTCACACTCACTCCATCACCATCACCCTGATCCCCTCACACTCACCCCATCTCCGTCATCCTGACCCGGTCACACTCACTCCATCTCCGTCACCCTGAGCCCCTCACACTCACTCCATCACACTCGCCCTGATCCCCTCACCCTCCCTCCATCTCCGAAACATTGACCCCCTCTCCTCATCCCATCACCGTGACATGACGTCTTCACACTCACACCAACACCGACACCCAGGACCCCTCACAATCACTCCATCACTGTCACCCTCACCCCCTGACATTCACTCCATCACCGTCACACTGTCCCCCTCACACTCATTCAGTCACCGTCACCCTGGCCTGTGCACACTCACTCCATCACCCACACCCTGACCCCCTCAGACTCACTTCATCACCGTCACCCTGACCTTCTCTCACTCACTCCATGTCCGTCATCCTGACCCCCTCACACTCACTTCATCTCCGTCAACCTGTTCCCCTCACACTCACTCCATCTCCTTACACATTCACACTCACACAATGATCGTCTCCCTGTCCCACTCACACTCACTCCATCTCCGTCATACTGACTCCCTCACATTCACTCCATCACCGTCGAACTGGCCACATCGCACTCACTCCATCTCCGTCACCCTGGTCTCCTCACACTCACACCATCACCGTCATCCTGAAACCCTCACACTCACTCTATCACAGTCATCCTGACCCGCTCACAATCACTCCATGATCATCACCCTGAACCCCTCACGTTCACTCCATCAACGTTACCCCTGACCCCCTCACACTCACTTTGTCACTGCCACCCTGATCCCCTCACACTCATTCCATCACCGTCACCCTGACTCCCTCACACTCACTCCATCTCCATCACCCTTACTCCCTCACACTCACTCCATCTCCGTCACACTGACCCCGACACTCACTCCATCACCGCCATCCTTATCCGCTGACACATAATCCATCATCTTCGCAGTGAACCCCTCACACTCACTCCATCACCATCACACTTGTTCCCGCACCCTCCCTCCGACACCGTCACACTGATCCCCTCACTCTCACTCTATCACCAATACCCTGATCCGCTCACATGCAATCCATCATGCTCGCACTGAACCCTTCACCGTCACACTGGTTCCCTCACAAACACTCCATTATCGTCACCCTTTCCCCTTCACACTCACTCCATCACTGTCACACTGACTCCTTCACACTCACTCCAACACTGTCACCCTGACCCCCTCACACTCACTCCATCACCGTCACCCTGACCCGCTCACACTCACTCCATCACCGTCACTCTGACCCCCTCACACTCACTCCATCTCCGTCACCCTGACCCCCTCACACTCACTCCATCACACTCGTCCTGACCCCCTCACCCTCCCTCCATCTCTGAAACATTGACCCCCTCCCACTCACTCCATTACGGTGACATGGCCTCTTCACACTCACACCATCAACGACACCCAGGACCCCTCACAATCTCTCCATCACTGTCACCCTCACCCCTGACACTCACTCCATCACTGTCACACTGTCCCCCTCACACTCACTCAATCACCGTCACCCTGGCCTGTGCACACTCACTCCACCACCCACACCCTCACCCCTTCACACTCACTCCATCACCGTCACCCTGTTCCCCTCACACTTATTCCGTCACTGTCACGCTGATCCACTCACACTTACGCCATCAGCGTCACACTGAGCCACTCGCACTCATTCCATGACTGTCACCCTGACCCCCTCACACTCAGTCAGTCACCGTCACCCTGATCCCCCACACTCACTCCATCTACATCCGCCTGACCCCCTCACACTCACTCCACCACCCTCACCCTGACCCCATCACACTCAAACCATCACCCTTACCCAGACCCCTTCACACTCACTCCATCACCATCACTCTGACCCCCTCACACTCACTCCATCACACTCACCCTGACCCTCTCACACTCACTCCATCTCTGTCACCCTGACCAACTCACACTCACACCATCACCATCACACTGACCCCCTCACACACACCATCACCGTCACCCTGACCCCCTCACACTCACTCCATCTACTTTCGCCTGACCCCCTCACACTCACTCCACCACCCTCACCCTGACCCCATCACACTCAAACCATCACCCTTACCCAGACCCCTTCACACTCACTCCATCACCATCACTCTGACCCCTTCACACTCACCCTGACCCTCTCACACTCACTCCATCTCTGTCACCCTGACCAACTCACACTCACTCCATCACCATCACACTGACCCCCTCACACACACCATCACCGTCACCCTTATCCGCTCACACTCAAAATATGACTGCCACCCAGATCCATTTACACTCAATCTATCACCATCGCACTCAGTCCCTGACACTCACTCCATCACCGTCACCCGAACACCATCACACTCACTCCATCAATTACAACGTGAACCCTTCACAGTCATTCCACCTCCGTCACCCTGAAGACCTCACATTTACTCCATCCCACTCGTATTAACACACTCACCCTCACACCATCACCATCACCCTGGCCCCCTCACACTCACTCCATCACACTCACCCTGACTCGCTCACACTCACTTCATCTCCGTCACCCTAGCCCCCTCACACTCTCTCCATCATCGTCACCCTGATCCCCTCAGACTCACTTCATCACCATCACCCTGAACTTCTCTCACTCACTCCATCTCCGTCATCCTGACCCCCTCACACTCACTTCATCTCCGTCAACCTGTTCCCCTCACACTCACTCAATCTCCATCATCCTTACACACTCACTCCATCTCCGTCAAACTGACTACATCGCACTCAATCCATCTCCGTCATCCTGACCTCCTCACACTCCATCAACTTCACCTTGACCCCCTCACACCCACTCGGTCGCACTCACCCTGACCCCTTCACACCCACTCCATCACCGTAACCCTGACCCGCTCACCCTCACTCCATCACCATCAGCCTGGCCTGCTCACACACACTCTATCACACACTACCTCACCCCCTCACACTCACTCCATCTCCATCAACATGATCCCCTTACACACTCCCAATCACTGGGACCCTGAACACCGAACACTCACTCCATCACTCTCAATCTCACCCCCTCACACTCACTCCATCTCCATCATTCTGACCCCTTCACTCTCACTCCATCTCCGGCATTCTGACCGCTTCACACTCACTCGATTACCGTCACGCTCACCCTCTCACATTCACTCCATCTCCGTCACCCTAACCCCCTTACACTCACTCCATCACACTCACCCAGACCCCCTCACACACACTCCATCACTGTCACCCTGACCCGCTCACACTCACTACATGACCATCAGCCTGAACTGCTCACGTTCACTCCATCAACGTCACCCCCTGACCCCCTCACACTCACTTTGTCACCGCCACCCTGATCCCCTCACACTCATTCCATCACCGTCACACTGACTCCTTCACACTCACTACAACACTGTAACCCTGATCCCCTCACACTCACTCCATCACCATCACCCTGATCCCTTCACACTCACCCCATCTCCGTCATCCTGACCCGGTCACACTCACTCCATCTCCGTCACCCTGAGCCCCTCACACTCACTCCATCACACTCGCCCTGACCCCCTCACCCTCCCTCCATCTCCAAAAAATTGACCCCCTCCCCTCATTCCATCACCGTGACATGACCTCTTCACACTCAAACCATCACCAACACCCAGGACCCCTCACAATCACTCCATCACTGTCACCCTCACTCCCTGACATTCACTCCATCACCGTCACACTGTCCCCCTCACACTCATTCAGTCACCGTCACCCTGGCCTGTGCACACTCACTCCATCACCCACACCCTGACCCCCTCAGACTCACTTCATCACCGTCACCCTGACCTTCTCTCACTCACTCCATCTCCGTCATCCTGACCCCCTCACACACACTTCATCTCCGTCAACCTGTTCCCCTCACACTCACTCCATCTCCTTACACACTCACACTCACACAATGATCGTCTCACTGAAACCCTCACACTCACTCTATCACAGTCATCCTGACCCGCTCACAATCACTCCATGATCATCACCCTGAACCCCTCACGTTCACTCCATCAACGTTACCCCTGGCCCCCTCACACTCACTTTGTCACTGCCACCCCGATCCCCTCACACTCATTCCATCACCGCCACCCTGACTCCCTCACACTCACTCCATCTCCATCACCCTTACTCCCTCACACTCACTCCATCTCCGTCACACTGACCCCGACACTCACTCCATCACCGCCATCCTTATCCGCTGACACATAATCCATCATCTTCGCAGTGAACCCCTCACACTCACTCCATCACCATCACACTTGTTCCCGCACCCTCCCTCCGACACCGTCACACTGATCCCCTCACTCTCACTCTATCACCAATACCCTGATCCGCTCACATGCAATCCATCATGCTCACTCTGAACCCTTCACCGTCACACTGGTTCCCTCACAAACACTCCATTATCGTCACCCTTTCCCCTTCACACTCACTCCATCACTGTCACACTGACTCCTTCACACTCACTCCAACACTGTCACCCTGACCCCCTCACACTCACTCCATCACCGTCACCCTGACCCCCTCACACTCACTCCATCACCGTCACTCTGACCCCCTCACACTCACTCCATCTCCGTCACCCTGACCCCCTCACACTCACTCCATCACACTCGTCCTGAGCCCCTCACCCTCCCTCCATCTCTGAAACATTGACCCCCTCCCACTCACTCCATTACGGTGACATGGCCTCTTCACACTCACACCATCAACGACACCCAGGACCCCTCACAATCTCTCCATCACTGTCACCCTCAC
This sequence comes from Chiloscyllium plagiosum, assembly GCF_037043375.1. Lineage (NCBI taxonomy): Eukaryota > Metazoa > Chordata > Chondrichthyes > Orectolobiformes > Hemiscylliidae > Chiloscyllium > Chiloscyllium plagiosum. Next base: position 73,794,560 of record NW_028270158.1, read on the forward strand.
CCCCTGACACTCACTCCATCACTGTCACACTGTCCCCCTCACACTCACTCAATCACCGTCACCCTGGCCTGTGCACACTCACTCCACCACCCACACCCTCACCCCTTCACACTCACTCCTTCACCGTCACCCTGTTCCCCTCACACTTATTCCGTCACTGTCACGCTGATCCACTCACACTTACGCCATCAGCCTCACACTGAGCCACTCGCACTCATTCCATTACTGTCACCCTGACCCCCTCACACTCAGTCAGTCACCGTCACCCTGATCCCCCACACTCACTCCATCTACATCCGCCTGACCCCCTCACACTCACTCCACCACCCTCACCCTGACCCCATCACACTCAAACCATCACCCTTACCCAGACCCCTTCACACTCACTCCATCACCATCACTCTGACCCCCTCACACTCACTCCATCACACTCACCCTGACCCTCTCACACTCACTCCATCTCTGTCACCCTGACCAACTCACACTCACTCCATCACCATCACACTGACCCCCTCACACACACCATCACCGTCACCCTGACCCGCTCACACTCAAAATATGACTGCCACCCAGATCCATTTACACTCAGTCTATCACCATCGCACTCACTCCCTGACACTCACTCCAATACCGTCACCCTAACACCATCACACTCACTCCATCACGCTCAACGTGAACCCTTCACAGTCATTCCACCTCCGTCACCCTGAAGACCTCACATTTACTCCATCCCACTCGTATTAACACACTCACCCTCACACCATCACCATCACCCTGACCCCCTCACACTCACTCCATCACACTCACCCTGACTCGCTCACACTCACTTCATCTCCGTCACCCTAGCCCCCTCACACTCACTCCATCATCGTCACCCTGATCCCCTCAGACTCACTTCATCACCGTCACCCTGACCTTCTCTCACTCACTCCATCTCCGTCATCCTGACCCCCTCACACTCACTTCATCTCCGTCAACCTGTTCCCCTCACACTCACTCAATCTCTATCATCCTTACACACTCACTCCATCTCTGTCAAACTGACGACATCGCACTCAATCCATCTCCGTCACACTGACCCTCTCACACTCTCTCCATCTCAGTCATCCTGACCTCCTCACACTCACTCCATCAAGTTCACCTTGACCCCCACACACTCACTCCATCACAGCCACCCTCATCCCCTCACACTCACTCCATCGCCGCCACCCTGACCCCCTCACACGCAATCCATCATATTCGCTCGAAACCCCTCACACGTACTGCATCACCATCACACTGGTTCCCTCACACTTCCTCCGACAACGTCACACTGACCCCCTCACACTCACTCCATCACCATTACCCTGACCCCCACACACTCAGTCCATGACCCTCACCCTGCCCGCCACACACTCAGTCCATCATCCTCACCCTGACGCCCTCAAACTCACTCCATCACCGTGTCGATGACACTTTCACACTCACTCTAACACCATCACCCCGCCCCCTCACACTCATTCCGTCACTGTCACACTAATCCACTCACACTTACTCCATCACTGTCACACTGAAACACTCACACTCACTCCCTTACTGTTACCCTGATCCCCTCACACTCAATCAGTCTCCGTCAGCCTGACCCAATTACACACACTCCATCACAGTTACCCTGACGGCCTCACACTCACTCCATCTCTGTCACCTTGACCAACTCACACTCACTCCATCGCCATCACACTGACACCCTCACACTCACACCATCACCGTCACCCTGACCCCTTCACACTCACTCCATCTCTGTCACTCTGACCAACTCACACTCACTCCATCGCCGTCACACTGACCCTCACACTCACACCATCACCGTCACCCTGACCCCCTCACATTCACTCCATCACCCTCACCCTAACACCATCACACTCACTCAATCACCGTCACCCTGAACCCTTCACACTCACTCCACCACGGTCACCCTGACCCCATCACACTCACTGCATCATCATCACTCTGAACACCTCTCACTCACTCCATCGCCATCACACTCACTCCCTCACACTCACTCCATCACCGTCACCCTAACCCCCGCACAGTCACTCCATCACTGTCACCCTGACCCGCTCACACTCACTCCATCACCCTCAACCTGACCCCCTCACACTCACAACATCACCGCCACCCTGACCCACTCACACTCACAACATCACCATCACACTCACTCCCTCACACTCACTCCATCACCGTCACCCTAACACCATCACACTCACTCAATCACCATCACCCTGAATCCTTCACACTCACTCCACCACCGTCACCCTGACCCCATCACACTCACTGCATCACCATCACTCTGAACACCTCTCACTCACTCCATCGCCATCACACTCACTCCTTCACACTCACTCCATCGCCGTCACAATAACCCCATCACACTCACTCTATCACCGTCACCCTGATCCTCTCACACACACTCCATCACCGATATCCTGACTCCCACTCACTGCATCAGCTTCACCCTGGCCTGCTCACACTCATTCCATCACCCACACCCTCAGTCTCACACTCACTTCATCACCATCACCCTGATCCATTCACATTCACTTCACCATGTAACCATAACAACCTAACACTCACTCCATCGCTCTCACTCTCACCCTCTCACACTCACTCCATTAGCATCACCTTGACCGCCTCACGCTCACTCCATCTCTGTCACCCTGACTGCCTCACACTCATTCCATCTCCGTCACACTGACCCCTTCTCACTCACTCCATCTCCGTCATCCTGACCCCCTCAGATTCACTCCATCATCGTCACAATGACCCCTTCACTCTCACTTCATCTCCGTCACCGTGACATTCTCACACTCACTCCATCACCGTCACATAGAACCCCTCACACTCACTCCATCACCATCACCCAGACCCCACACACGCACTCCATCTCCATCAGCCTGACCCCTTCACACTCACTCCATCTCCGTCACCGAGTCACCCTCATATTCTTTCCATCTCCGTCATCCTGACCCCCACACACGCACTCCATCTCCATCAGCTTGACTCCTTCACACTCATTCCATCTCCGTCACCCTGATCCTCCCACACTCACTTCTTCACCCACACCCTGACCCCATCACACTCACTCCATCACCATCACTCTGACCACCTCACACTCATTTCATCACCATCACTCTGACTTCCTCATGCTCAATCCATCACTATCAACCTGACACCCTCACATTCACTCCATCTCCATCACCCTGACCCCTCCACACTCACTCCATCATGGTCAACCTGACACTCACACACTCACTTCATCACCGTCACATTGGCTCCCTCACACTCACTCCAAAACGGTCACACGGATCACCTCACACTCACTCCATCACCGTCACCCTGACCCTCACACACTCACTCCATCACCCTCACCCGGAACCCCTCACATTCACTCCATCACCCTCACCCAAACTCCATCACACTCACTGCATCATCATCACTCTGAACACCTCTCACTCACTCCATCGCCATCACACTCACTCCCTCACACTCACTCCATCACCGTCACCCTAACCCCCGCACAGTCACTCCATCACTGTCACCCTGACCCGCTCACACTCACTCTGTCGTCGTCACCCTGACCCCCTCGCACTCACACCATCACCGTCACCCTGACCCCCTCACACTCACTCCATCACCCTCAAACTGACCCCCTCACACTCACAACATCACCGCCATCCTGACCCACTCACACTCACAACATCACCATCACACTCACTCCCTCACACACACTCCATCACCGTCACCCTGAATCCTTCACACTCACTCCATCTCCGTCACCCTGACCCCGTCTCACTCACTTCATCTCCGTCAACATTTACCCCTCACACTCACTCCATCTCTGTCATCCTTACGCACTCACACTCACTCCATCACCATCACCCTGTCCAACTCACACTCACCCGATCTCCGTCACACTGACCCCCTCACACCCACTCCATCACCACCAAACTGACCACCTCGCACTCACTCTACCTCCGTCATCCTGAACCACTTACACTCACTCCATCACCACCACACTGATTCCCTCACACTCAATCCTTCACCCACTCCCTGAACCCCAACACTCACTCCATCATCCTCACTCTCACCCCTTCACACTCACTCCATCACACTCACCGAGACCCCCTCACACTCACTCCATCTCTGTCACCGTGACCACCTCTCACTCACCCTGTCAACGTCACTCTGAACCCCTCACACTCACTCTGTCACCGCCACCCTGATCCCCTCACACTCACTCCATAACCTTCACCCTGACCCCCTCACACACAATCCATCATGGTCGCACTGAACCCCTCACTCTCACTCCATCACCGTCACACTGGCCCCCTCACACTCACTCTAAAACGGTCACACTGATCCCCTCAGACTCACTCCATCACCGTCACCCTGACCCCCTCACACTCACTCCATCACCGTTACCCTGACCCTCACACACTCACTCCATCATCGTCACCCTGACCCGTTCACACTCCCTCCATCTCCGTCACACTGACTCCTTCACACTCACTCCATCTTCGTTACCCTCACCATCTCACACTCAATCCATCTACGTCATCCTGACCCCCTCACACTCACTTCATCTCAGTCTCACTGTACCCCTCATACTCACTCTATTTCCGTCATCCTGACCCACTCACACTCACTCCATCTCCATCATCCTGACCCCCTCACACTCACTCCATCTCCATCACGCTAACAACCTAATACTCACTTCATCTCCATCAACCTTTACCCTTCACACTCACTCCATCTCAGTCATCCTTACGGACTCACACTCACTCCATCACCATCACCCTGTCCCACTCACACTCACTCCATCTCCGTCACACTGACCACCTCGCACTCACTCCATCTCCGTCACCCTGAACCAGTTACACTCACCCCATCATCATCATACTGATTCCCTCACACTCACTCCTTCACCATCATCCTGACCCCCTCACACTCACTCCATCAACGTCACACTGATTCCCTCACACTCACTCCATCACCCGCAGCCTGAACTCCAACACTCACTCCATCACCCTCACTCTCACCCCCCACACTCGCTCCATCACCCTCACCGAGACCCCCTCATACTCACTCCATCTCTGTCACCCTGACCACCTCACACTCACCCTGTCACCGTCACCCTGAACCCCTCACACTCACTCCACCACCGTCACCCTGACCCCCTCACACTCACTCCATTAACGTAACCCTGACTCCCTCACACTCACTCCGTCACCGTCACCCTGATCCCCTCACACTCAATCCATCATGGTCGCACTGAACCCCTCACACTCACTCCATCACCGTCACCCTGACCCCCTCACACTCACCCTGTCACCGTCACCCTGAACCCCTCACACTCACTCCATCACCGTCACCCTGACCCCCTCACACTCACTCCATCGCCGTCACCCTGATCCCCTCACACTCAATCCATCATGGTCGCACTGAACCGCTCACACCCACTCCATCACCGTCACACTGGCTCCCTCACACTCACTCCAAAACGGTCACACTGATCTCCGAACACTCACTCCATCACCGTCACCCTGATCCCCTCACACTCTTACCATCACCGCCACCCTGATCCACTCACACTCACTCCATCACCGTCACCCTGACTCCCTCACACTCACTCCATCAATATCACCCTGACCCCCTCACACTCACCCTGCCACGATCACCCTGACCCCCTCACACTCACTCCATCTCCGTCACCCCAACACCCTCACCCTCACCGCCTTGCACTCACTCCATCACCATCACCATGACCCCCTCACACTCACTCCATCACTGTCACCCTTATCCCCACACACTCACTCCATCACAGTCACTCTGACCCTCTCACACTCACTCCATCACCGAGATCCTGAACCCCTCACACTCACTCCATCATTCTCACCCTGACTCCCTCACTCAGCATCACCATCACCTTGATCCCGTCACACTCACTCTATCACCGTCATCCGGACCCCCTCACACTCACTCCATTAATGTAACCCTGACTCCCTCACACTCACTCGGTCACCGTCACCCTGACCCCCTCACACACAATCCATCATGGCTGCACTGAACCGCTCACATTCACTCCATCACAGTCACACTGGCTCCCTCACACTCATTCCAAAACGGTCACACTGATCCCCTCATACTCACTCGATCACCGTCACCCTGACCCCCTCACACTCACTCCATTACAGTCACCCTGACCCTCTCACACTCACTCCATCACCGAGATCCTGAACCCCTCACACTCACTCCATCATTCTCACCCTGACTCCCTCACACAGCATCACCATCACATTGACCCCGTCACACTCACTCCATCACCGTCATCCGGACCCCCCGTATCACTCTATCACGTTCACCCTGTCCCCCTCACACTCACTCCATCACCGTCACCCTGAACCCCTCACACTCACTCCATAACCATCACCCTGACCCCCTCACACTCATTCCATCTCCATCATCCTGTCCCCCTCGCATTCACTCCATCACCGTCACCCTGTCCCATTGACAATAACTCCATCTCCGTCACACTGACCCCCTCAGACTCTCTCCATCACTGTCACACTGATCCCCTCCGTCACCGTCACCGTGAACCACTCACACTCACTCCATCACCCTCACTCTCACCCCCTCACACCCACTGCATCACCATCACCTTGACCGCCTCACTCTCACTCCATCTCCGTCACACTGACCCCCCACACTCAGTCCATCTCCATCATCCTGATCCCCTTACACTCACTCCATCACCATCACCCTCACTCCCTCACTCTCACTCCATCACCGTCAACCTGAACCCCGCACACTCACTCAATCACCATCACACTGAGCCTCTCCCACTCACTCCATCACCGTCACACTGACCTCCTCACACTCACTCCATCACAATCACCCCGACCCCCTCACACTCACTCCATCACCGTAAACCTGAGCCCCTCACACTCACCCCATCACCGTCACCCTGACCCCCTCACACTCACTCCATCTCCGACTTCCTGACCACCTCACACTCACTTCATCACCGTCACCTAGACCCTTCACACTCACTCCGTCACCATCACCCTGAACCACTCACAATCACTCCATTAGAGGCACCCTGACCCCCTCACACTCACTCCATCACCGTCACCCTGACACCTCACACTCACTCCATCACCGTAACTCTGACTCCCTCACTCTCACTCCATCACCGTCACACACTCCACCATCATCACACATAGTGCCCAACACCACCCTCACAAGCACGTTCACCCCCACACACTCCAGCACAATCACTCTCACTGCCCCACATCACACCCACAGTCATGCTCACCCCCAGACACTCCAGCACCATCGCACACAGTGCCCCACACCACACTCTCTGTCACTCTCACCCCCACACACTCCAGCACCACCACGCACACTGCCTCACTCCAAACCCACCATCACGCTCATCACCACACACTTCACCAACCTCACCCACACTGCCCCACACAACCCCAACCGTCTCGCTCACCCCTACACACTCCACTACCATCACACACACTGCCCCACAACGCACCCACCATCACGCTGTGGTGTAAAATTCCAAGCAGTGGAATGTGGTGAAACGGTTAAAAAATTATGTCCCAATACATGTGTGAATCTAACCGGAATGGAGGTGTTGCTTAGTCCCGTGTGAATCTTCTTATCTGTATGTAACCAGAATGGAATGTGTTTTTTAGCCTTGCTCTGCTGTTCACATGAATGTTTATATCTGGAAGGGAGTATATCAGCTGGAAAAGTCTCCAGTTCGGTGAGTCTGCTCCGGGGTTACGTTTAACCGCCGAGCGTGGGTTGTTGGCAACCGCTCTACGAGAACTGACGGCTCCCAGTTTTTGTAACATGTAGAGTGAGTATAAGCCAGACCCGTTGTGCGACGCTGCGGGGAATAAAATGCCCATATTCTAGCAGTCTCGCCTCTTGGTCGTTTGTTCTGTGTCAGACTACTCTCCTACGAACCTGACCTTGAGAATTTTTTAAAACATTTGGCGTAGTCGAGCAGGGTCAATCGCAATTGAGGAGAGATTTTGATACAGAACAATGTTTTGGAAAAAGACTAAGAAACCAGAAGAACAAACTGTGGAGGTCCCGACCGTCCCGGGATGGCATGGATGTGGGCATGTACGTGGCAGTTTGTTTGAGAAAGGATCCCAGTCCTGCCGAAGAACCCCTTGCCTGGGGTACAGCGGAGGATGTGGGCATGTCCAAAAAGCTGAAGCGGAGTTAACAGAATTGAATGGGATTGAACTGAACTGAACTGAGTGGAACTGAAGTGAATCAAATTGAACGGAACAAAATGGAACTGAGCTAAATTGAATTGAAATGGACGGAACTGAATTGAATTACACTGAATTGACTGAACTGAAATTAACTGAAACGAATTGAACTGAATGAAGCATAATGTAACACATGTATTGGGCCAAGCAGTGGAATGTGGTGTAAAATTCCAAGCAGTGGAATGTGGTGAAACGGTTAAAAAATTATGTCCCAATACATGTGTGAATCTAACCGGAATGGAGGTGTTGCTTAGTCCCGTGTGAATCTTCTTATCTGTATGTAACCAGAATGGAATGTGTTTTTTAGCCTTGCTCTGCTGTTCACATGAATGTTTATATCTGGAAGGGAGTATATCAGCTGGAAAAGTCTCCAGTTCGGTGAGTCTGCTCCGGGGTTACGTTTAACCGCCGAGCGTGGGTTGTTGGCAACCGCTCTACGAGAACTGACGGCTCCCAGTTTTTGTAACATGTAGAGTGAGTATAAGCCAGACCCGTTGTGCGACGCTGCGGGGAATAAAATGCCCATATTCTAGCAGTCTCGCCTCTTGGTCGTTTGTTCTGTGTCAGACTACTCTCCTACGAACCTGACCTTGAGAATTTTTTAAAACACACGCTCACCACGACACAACGCATCACCATCAAACACGCTGCCCAACACCACCCTCACCCTCAGGATCGCCACCAGACACTCCATCAACATTACACTCACTGCTCCCACCGTCACGCTCACCCTTACACACTCCACCACCAACACACACAGGCTCATTCACCACCCTCACGGTCACACTCACCCTCACACACTCCACCTTGCGCACACACACAGCCCCACATCACCCTCACAGTCACACTCAACCCCACACACTCAACCACCCTAACACACACTGCCGCACACCACCCTCACAGTCACGTTCACCCTCACGCACTCCACCGCCATCATACACAGTGCCCCACACCACCCTCACCGTCACGCTCACCCCCACACAGTCTACTACCATCACACACATTGCCCTACACCACCTTCACAGTCAAGCTAAATACCACACACTCCAACACATTCACACACACAGCCCCACTCCAGCCCCATCATTACGTTCACACCAACACACTCCAGCACCATCACACACACTGCACCACACCTCCCTCACCGTCACGCTCACCCGCACACACTCCACCCCAATCACACACACGGACCCACACCACACTCAGCGTCACTCTCACCCCAACACACTCACCACCATCATACACACTGCCCCATACCACCCCCACTGTCACGCTCACCCCCACACACTCCACCACCATCACACACACTGCCCCACAGCACCCTCACTGTCATGCTCAACACCACACACTCCACCACCATGACACACACTTCCCCACACCACCCTCACCGTCACGCTTCCCCCACACACTCCTCCACCATCACACACACTTCCACAGACCACCGCCACCATCACACTCAGTTACACACACTCCACCACTTTCACACACACTGCCCCACACCAGCCCCACCGTTACGCTCACCCCCACACACTCCATCACCCTCACACACAATGCCCCACACCAGCCCCACCGTCAAGCTCACCCCCACACACTCCACCAACATCACACACACTGCCCCACACCTCCTCACTGAGTCGCTCAGACCCACTCATTCCACCACCATCACATACACACTTCCCAACACCACCCTCATTGTTATGCTCAAACTCACACAACACACCACCCTCATACACACTGCACCACATCATCCCACCATCACGCTCACCCCCCCACACTCCAGCACTCTCGCTCACACAGCCCCACACCACCCTCATCATCACTCTTACCGCCACACACTCCACCACCATCACGCACTCTTACCCTCAACACCCTCAGTGTCACGCTGACCACAACACTCTCCACCACCCTCACACACACACTGACACACACCATCCCCACAGTCACGCTCAAACTCACACAACACACCACCCTCATATACACTGCACCACATCATCCCCACCATCACGCTCACCCTCACACACTCCACCACTCTCGCTCACACTCCCCCACACCATCTCATCATCATGTCTACCGCCACACAGCCAACCACCATCACACACACTGATCCTCACCACCCTCACCGTCACGCTCACTCCCACACACTCCACCACCATCACACACACACTGCCACACACCATCCCCACAGTCACGCTCAAACTCACACACTCCACCACCATCACATACACTGCCCCACACCACACCCGGTCACGATAACCACCACACACTCCAACACACTCACACACACTGCCCCACAACACGCTCACTGTCACGCTTACCACCACACTCTCCACCATCATCACATACACTGTCCCACTCCACCCTCACCGTCACGCTCACCCCCACATACTCAACCACATTCACACACACTGACCCAATCCACCCACATCGTCACGCTTACTCCCACACACACCACCATGCTCACACACACTGCCCCACACCATCCCCACCGTCATGCTCACCCACACACACTCCACCACTCTCGCTCACACTGCCTCACACCACCCTCATCATAATTTTTACCGCCACACACTCCACCACCATCGCACAAACTGCCCCACACCACATTCACTGTCACACACAACCCCACACACTCCACCACCATCACACACACTGCCAAACACCATCCTTACTGTCAAGCTCACACACACTCACTCCACCACCATCACACACACTGCCCCACAACACCCGCACCATCACGCTCACCCCACACATTCCACTAACCTCACACACACTGCCCCACACCACACCATTCGTCACGCTCACCCTCAAACACTCCATCACAATCACACACACTGCCTCACACCACCCTCACGGTCACACTCAACCCCAAACACTCCACCACCGTAACACACACTGCCCTACACCACCCGCACAGTCACGCTCACGACCACATACTCACTGCCCAATACCTCCCCCACCGTCACACATACCCCCACACACTCCGCCACCATCACACACACTGTCCCACACCACCCCAACCGTCATGGTCAGGTCTGCACTCTCCACCAACATCACACACAATTCCTACACCACCCTCACCGTCACACTCCCACACACTCCACCACCATCTCACACACTGCCCCACACCACACCCACCGTCATTCTCACAACCACACACTCCACCACCATAACACACACTGCCCCACACCACCCTCACCATCACGCACACCCCCACAAACACCACCACCATCACACACACTGTCCAACACCAACCCCACCATCACGCTCAACCCTACACACTCTACCATAATCGCGCTCACCGCAGCACACCACCCTCACAGTCACGCTCACCCCCACACACTGCTGCACACCACCCTCACATTCACGCTCACACACACACACTCCATCACCCTCACCCACACTGCCCCACACCACCCTCACAGTCACGCTCACACCCACACACACCACCACTATCACACACACCGCCCCACCCCACCCTCACCGTCACGCTCACACCCACACACTCCACCACCATCACACACCCTGCCGCACACCACCCTCACCCTCACTCCATTGTGCAAAACTCCACCACCATCACGCTTACTGCCACAAACCATCCCCACCGTCACAGTGACCCCCACGTACTCCTCCATCATCACACACACTGACCCACACCACCATCACAGTCAAGCTCAATCTCTCACACTCCACCAACAAACACACACAGCCGCACACCTACCTCACAGTCACCCTCACGCCAACACACTCCATCACCATCACACACACCTCTAAACCACCCTCAACATCACGCTCACCCCCACACACTCCGCCAATATCACACACTGCCCCACAGCACGCTCACTGTCATGCTCAACTGCACACACTCCACAACCATGACACACACTTCCCCACACCACCCTCACCGTCACGCTCACCCCACCACACACTCCACCACCATCACACACACTTCCCCAGACCATCCCCACTATCACACTCAGCCACACACACTGCACCAACCTCACACATCCTGCCCCTCAACCTCCTCACCGTTACGCTCACCACCACACGCTCCATCACCCTCACACACAATGCCCCACACCAGACCCACCGTCACGCTCACCCCCACTCACTCCACCACTATCACACACACTGCCCAACACCACCCTCACTGTCACGCTCAAACTCACACAATACACCAGCATCACACATACTGCACCACATCATCCCCACCATCGTGCACACCCTCACAATCTCCAACACTCTCGCTCACACTGCCCCACACCACCCTCATCATCACTTTTACCACCACACACTCCACCACCATCACACACAATGACCCTCACCACCCACACCGTCACGCTGCCACCACAGTCTCCACCACCCTCACACACCCTGCACCACATCATCCCCACCATCACGCTCACCCTCACACACTCCAGCACTCTCGCTCACACTGCCCCACACCACCCTCATCATCACTTTTACCGCCACACACTCCACCACCATCACACACACTGATCCTCACCACCCTCACCGTCACGCTCACCCCCACACACTCCACCAACCTCACACACACTGCCCCACACCACAATGTCCGTCACGCTCACCACCACATACTCCAAGACCATCACACAACGCTCACCGTCAGGCACACCACCTCACACTCCACCACCATCACACAATCCCCCTACACCATCAGACTCACACCGACACACTCCACCACCATCACACTCACAGCCCCACACCGTCACACTCACCACCACACACTCCATGACCATTACACACCCTGCTGCACACCACCCTCACCCTCACGCTATCCTGCAAAACTCCACCACCATCACGCACACTGCAGCACACCAACCCCACTGTCACACTCACACCCACACACTCCTCCACCATCACACACACAACCCCATAACATCCGCACCGTCACGCTCACGTCCACACACTGCACCAACCTCACACACACTGCCCCACAGCACACCGTTCCGTCATGCTCACCACCACATACTCGACGACCATCACACACACACTGCCTCACAGCACGCTCACCATCACGCACACCACCTCACTCTCCACCACCATCACACACACTGCCCCACACCGTCACGCTCACACCGACACAATCCACCACCATCACGCACACTGCCCCACACCACACCCACCGTCACACTTACCCCCACACACTCCTCCACCATCTCACACACTGACCCACACCACCCTCACAGTCACGCTCACACCCACACACTCCACCACCATCACACACACTGCCCACACCACCCTCACCGTCACGCTCACCATCAAACACCCCACCACAATCACACACACTGCCGCACACCACCCTCATGGTCACACTCAACCCGACACACTCCGCCGCACTAACATACACAGCCGCACACCAACCTCACAGTCACGTTCACGCCCACTCACTCCACCACCATCATACACCTATAAACCACTCTCAACATCACGCTCACCCCCACACACTCCACCAACATCACACACGGCCCCATACCTCCCCCACCGTCACACTTAACCCCCACACACTCCACCACCACCAAATACACTGCCCTGCACCAACCCCACCATCACCCTCACCCCTACACATTCCACCACCATCACACTCACTGCCCCATACCACCATCACCATCTCGCTCACCCGCACACACTCCACCACCCTCACAAACACTGCCCCACAACACACTCACCGTCACGCTCACCACCACACTCACTGCCCCATACCACCATCACCATCTCGCTCACCCGCACACACTCCACCACCCTCACAAACACTGCCCCACAACACACTCACCGTCACGCTCACCACCACACACTCTACCACACGAACCCACACTGCCTACACCACCCCCACCGTCACGCTCACCCCACACACTCCACCAACATCACTTACACTGTCCCACACGATCCCCAGCTTCACACTCACCCCCACATACATCAACACCATCACACACATTGCACCATGCCGTCACGCTCACCCTCACACACTCCAACACACTCGCACACACTGCCCCATTCCAACCTTATAATCACACTCACCTTCACACTCTCCACCACAATCAGACACACTGCCCCACATCACCTTCATCGCCATGCTCAACCCCTCACACTCCACCATCATCTCACACACTGCCCAACAACACCCCCGCCATCACGCTCACCCCCACACATTCCAACACACTTGGACACACTGCCCAACTCCACCCTCCCCATCACACTCACCCTCACACTCACCACCACAATCACACACACTGCCCCACATCTGCTTTACCGTCATGCGCAAACCAAACACACTCCACCAACATCACACACTTCCCCATACCTCCCCCACCATCACACTTAACTCCCACACACTCCGCCACCAACTCACACTGACCCACTCCACCCTCACCATCACGCACACCCCCACACACTCCACCATACCTACACACACTGACCCACACTCCCCTCATAGTTACCCTCACCCCCACCCAGTCCACCACCCTCACACACACTGCCCCACATCACCTCCACCATCAGGCTCAGCTCTACACACTCCACCACCATCACACACAATGCCTACACGACCCTCACCGTCACGCTCACTCCCACACACTCCACACCATCACACACACTGCCCCATACCTCCTCCCCATCACATTTACCCCCACACACTCCACCATGTTCACACACACTGCCCCGAACCACCCTCACTGTCATGTTCAACCCCACAAACTTCACCACCATCACACACAATGCCCCACAACACCAATCCCACCATCACGCTCATCTCCACACACTCCACCACAATCACACACACTGCCCCACACCACCCCAAACGTCACGCTCAACCCCACAAACACCACCACCATCACGCACAGTGCCGCACACCACCCTCACAGTCACGCTCACACCCACACACTCCACCACCCAAATACACACTGCTGCACACCACTCTCACAGTCACGCTCACACCCACACACTCCACCACCATCACACAATCTGTCGCATAACACCCTCACAGTCACACTCTCCCTCATACACTCCAACTCACTCACACACACTGCCACACACAACCCTCACAATCACGCTCACACCCACACACTCCACCACCATCACACCCACTGCATAACACCACCCTCACAGTCACGCTCACATGCACACACTCCACCACCATCACACACACTGCCCCACACCCCCTCACCGTCACGCTCACACCCGCATACTCCACCACCTTAACACACACTGTCGTACACCACCCTCACGGTCACACTCACCTCAACACACTCCACCACCCTAACACACACTGCCACACACAACCCTCACAATCACGCTCACACCCACACACTCCACCACCATCACACACACTGCCCAACACCACCCTGACCGTCACGCTCACCCTCACACACTCCACCACCCTCACAAACACTGCCCCACAACACACTCACGGTCATGCTCACCTCCCAACACCCCACCACCATCACACACACTGTCCCACACTATTCCCACTGTCGCTCTCACCACCACACACTCTACCACCCGAACCCACACTGCCATATACCATCCCCACCGTCACACGTACCCCACACACTCCCCCGGCATCACCCACACTGTCCCACGCGACCCCCAGCGTCACACCCACCCTCACACATCCCACCACGACCACACACACTGCCCCACATCACCTTCACCTTCATGCTCAACCCCACACACTCAACCATCATCACACACACTGCCACACACCACCCCAACCGTCATGCTCACCCACACACACTCCACCACCATTACACACACTGCGGCACACCACCCTCACAGTCACGCTCACACCCACACACTCCACCATCACACACACTGCTGCACAACACACTCAGGGTCACGCTCACACCAACACACTCCACCACCATCACACACACTGTCCCACACCACCCTCACCGTCACGCTCACACCCACACACTCCACCACCATCACACACACTGCTCCACACCACCCCCACCATCACGTTCACCCCCACACACTCCACCACAATCACACACACTTCCCCACACCACTCTCACCGTCACGGTCACCCCCACACTCTCCACCACCACCACACACACTGCAGCACACCACCCCACCATCATACTCATCCCCACAAACTCTACCGTAATCACACACACTGCCACACACCACCCTCACAGTCACGCTCACCCCCACACACTCCACCACCCTAACACACACTGCCACACATCACCCTCATAGTCATGCTCACACCCACACACTCCACCAACATCACACACCCAATGCCCCATACCTCCCCTACCATCACACTTACCTCCACACACTTCACCACCATCACACACACTGTCCTACACCACCCTCACCGTCATGTTATACCCCACACACTCCACTAACATCACACACACACTGCCCTACACCACCCCCACCATCACGTTCACACACACACTCCACCACAATCACACACACTGCTCCACATCATCCGCACCGTCATGCTCACCACCACACACTCCACCACCATTACACACACTGCTGCACACCACCCTCACCGTCATGATCAACCCCACACACTCCACCACCATCACACACACATGCCCACAACACCCCCGCCATCACGCTTACCCCCACATACTCCACCACAATCACACACACTGTCGCACACCAACCCAGCATCACGCTCATCCCCACACATACCACCACAATCACGTACACTGCACCACACCGCCCTCACAGTCACGCTTACACACACACACACTCCACCACCCTCACACACACTGGCCCACAGCACCCTCACAGTCACGCTCACACCAACACACTCCATCACCATAACTCACACTGCCTCACACTACCATCACTGTCACGCTCACCCCCACACACTCTATCACCCTAACACACACTGCCGCACACCATCCTCACAGTCACGCTCCCCCACACACACTCCACCGCCACCACATACACTGCCCTGCACCAACCCCACCATCACACTAACCCCCACACACTCCACCACCATCACACTCACTGCCCCATACCACCCTCACCATCTCGCTCACCCGCACACACTCCACCACCATCACACACACTGCCCCACACCACCCTCACCGTCACGATCACCCCTACACCTTCCTCCACCATAATACGCACTGCCCGGCACCACCCCGACTGTCACACTCACCACCACACTCTCCACCTTCATCACGCACACAGCCCCACACCACCCTCACCGTCATACTCACCCCCACACACTCCACGACAATCACAAACTGCCCCACACCACCCTCACCATCTCGATCACCCCTACACCTTCCACCACCATCACACGCATTGCCTGGCACCACCCCCACCGTCATGTTCACCCCCACACACTCCACCAACATCACACACACTGCCCCACAAAACCCCCACCGTCACGCTCACCTGCACACTATCCACCACCATCACACACACAGCCCCACACTACCCTCACTGTCATGCTCACCTTCACACACTCCACCACCCTCACACGCATTGCCCCACACTACCCCCACCGTCACGCTCACCCCCACACACTCCACCACCATTACACACACTGCCCCACTCCTCCCTGACCATCAGGCACACCCGCACACACTACACCATAATTATACACACTGCCCCACACGACCCACACCATCACACTCACCCCCACACACTCCACCGCCATCACACACTGCCCCACACCACCCTCACCGTCTCGCTCACAACCACAACACTCCACCACAATTACACACACTGCCCCACACCACCTTCACCATCACGCTCACCCCCACACTCCACCAACAACACGCACATTGCCCCATACTTCCCCCACCGTCATGCTTGCCCCCACACACTCCACCACCATCACACAATGCCCCACACTCCCTCACCGTTACGATCACCCCCACACACTCCAGCACCCTCACACACACTGCCCCCTACCAGCCTCACCATCACAATCACCCCCATACAGTCCACCATCCACACACTCATTCCTCCACACCACCCCCACCATCACGCTCAGCTCCACACACTCCACCACCATTACACAACAACTGCCCCATACCTCCCCCACCATCACACTTACCCCACACAGTCCACCGCCATCACACACTGCCCCACTCCACCCTGACAATCAGGCACACCCCCACACACTCCACCAACATCACACACACTGCCCCATACCTCCCCCACCGTCACACCTACCCGCACACACTCCACCACCATCATACACACTGCCCCATACCGCCCCCACAGTCAGACCTATCCCCACACAATCCACCACCATCACACACACTGCCCCAATTCACCAACACTGTCACGCTCACCCCCACACACACCACCTCCCTCACACACGCTGCCCCACACCATCCCCACTTTCACGCTCACCCTCACACACTCCACCACTCTCGCTCACACTGCCCCACATCACCCGCATCATCAATTGTACCGCCACACACACCACCACCATCACACACACTGCACCACACCACCCGAACCATCACGCTTACCCCCACACACTCCACCACCATCACACACACTGCACCACACCGGCAAACTCACCACTACGCACTCCACGACCATTACACACCCTGCCACACAGCACCCTAACCCTCACGCTATCCTGCAAAACTCCACCACCATCATGCACACTGCCCCACACCAACCCCACTGTCACACTCACATCCACACACTCCTCTACCATCATACACACTGCCCCACAACACCCGCACCATCACGCTCACCCCCACACACTCCACCACCATAACGCACACACTGCCCCAAACCACCCACACAGTAACGCTCACACCCACACAATCCACCACCATCACACACACTGCCACACACCACCCTCACCATCACGCTTAGCCTCACACACTCCACCACCATCACACACACTGCCTCACACCACGCTCACCATCACGCACACCATCACACGGCCCACCATAATCAAACACACTGCCCCACACCGTCAAATTCACACCCACACATTCCACGACCATTACACCCCCTGCCGCACAACACTCTAACCCTCACGCTATCCTGCAAAACTTCGCCAACATCACACACACTGCCCCATACAAACCTCACGATCACACTCACTCCCACGCACTCCACCACCATCACACACGCTGCCCCACACAACCCACACAGCCACGCTCAAACCCACGCACTCCACCACAATCTCACACTCTGCCCCACACCATCCTCACCGTCACGGTCGCCCCCACACACTCCACTACAATCACACATACTGCCCGACACCACCCTCACCATCACACGTTATCCCAACACACTCCACCACCCTATCACACACTGCTGAACACCACCCTCACAGTCAATCTCACACCCACACACTCCACCACCATCACACACTGCCCCAAACCAACACCACAGTCACGCTCACACTCACACACTCCACTACAATTGCAAACAGTGCCGCACACCACCCTAACGGTCTCACTCACCCCCACACACTCCACCTCCCTCACACACACGGCCCCACAAGACCCCCACCGTCAGACTTTACCACACACATACCATCAACATCACACACACTGCCCCAAACCACACTCACCGTCGCGCACAACCCCACACACTCCACAACTATCACACACACTGTCGCACACCACCCCCACCGTCACGCTCACCCCTACACACTCCACCACCATCACACACACTGCCCCTCTCCACCCTGACCATCAGGCACACGCCTACACACTCCACCACAATTACACACATTGCCCAACATGCCCCTCTCCACCATCACGCTCAACCCCACACACTCCACCACCATCACACACTGCCCCTTACCTCCCCCACCGTCACTCTTATCCCCACACATTCCACCACCATCACACACACTGCCCAATTCCATCCTCACCATCACGCACACCCCCACATACTCCACCACAATTACACACTCTGCCCCACACCATCCCCACCATCACGCTGACTCCCACACAATCCACCACCGTCACACACTGTCCCACACCACCCTCACCATTATGCTTACACCCACACTCTCCAGCACCCTCGCACACTGGCCCCCCAACACTCCCACCGACACGCCCACCCCCACACAGTCCACCACCCTCACACGCACTCCTGCACACCACCCCCACCATCACGCTCAGCTCCACGCACTTCACCACCATCACACACAGTGCCTACACCACCATCGCCGTCAGGCACACCCCCACACACTCCTCCACCATCACATACCAACTGCCCCACACCTCGCCCACCACCACACTTACCCCCACACACCGCACCACCATCACACACACTGCCCGATACAACCTTCACAGTCACTCTGACACCCACACACTGCAACACCATCACACACACACTGCCTCACACCACCCTCACCGTCACGCGCACCCCCACACACTCCACCACCATCACACACACTGTCCCACATCACCCTCACCGTCACGCTCACCCCCACACACTCCACCACCATCACACACACTGACCCACTCCTCCCTGACCATCAGGCACACTCCTACACACTCCACCACAATTTCCAACACTGCCCCACACGACCCGCACCATCACGCTCAACCCCACACACTCCACCACCATCACACGCACTGCCCGTCTTCATCCTCACCATTACGTACACCCCCACACACTCCACCACAATTACACACACTGCCCCACATCACCCCCACAAACACGCTCACCCCCACATACTCCACCACTATCAGGCACACTGTCCCGCACCATCCTCACCGTCACACTCACCCCCACACAATCCCCCACCATCACACATACAGCCCCACACAATCCCCCACTGCCATCCTCACCCGCATGCACTCCACCACCCTCACACTCACTTCCCCACACCTCCCCAACCATCCCGTTCACCCACACACACTCCACCAGTCTTCCATTCACACCCCCACCGTCACGTTCAGTCTCTCACACAGTCGCCCACTATCACACTCACTCCACCACACAATGCGCCACTGTAAGGTCACTCACCCTGCACAAAGCCTCACCATCGGACTCATACAAACACACTATCCCCCACTGTATCGCTCACTGCCCCACACAATACCCAACCCTGAATCTCAGACCCCGTGTACTCCCCCACCATCACACTCGCTCTCCCCCTCTTTCCCATTGTCACGTTCTCTCCACTGCATACGCCCCCATCATCACTCGCACTTCCCCACACATTCCCCCACCATGACGCTCACTCTCCCGCACGCTCACATTGGCCCGTTCACTTCCCTGCACACGACCCCACCGTCACTCTCTCTCCCCTATACACTTCCCTGCCGTCAGGCTCACTACCCTGCGCACTCCCCCACCATCACGACCACTCCCTCGCACACTCTCCCAGCATCAGGCTCACTCCCTCGCACACTCCCCCAGCATCACACTCACACAACCATGCAGTTTCCCACCATCACACCCCTCTCGCCCCTTAAACTGAGCTCCTGCCTGTGAACACCGACCCAGTTGATCCCCTCTAAATGGCCTTTGACCCCAAGCCCCATTCTATTCCCTGAGTAACAGACAGTATGTCCCACACAATGTGTTCTGTTTTGTGATATCCTGTTATACCAGTCGCAGCCACAGCCTACGGTGCCACTTCACCTGTTACCCCCTAGTAACGGCTCGTGTTCTCACACCCACTATGGGCCCGAGCAATGGCGTTTGGCCCAAGCTCCATACAGTTCCCCTGGCAATGGCCTAACATGTCATCCCAGCCTCTGTTCCCGAACATCGGCCTGTAGATCAACAATCCTCTTCTGTTCCCCCAGCACCGAAGGATTCGAGGGAAACAGTAACATTGGGAGGTTATGATTGCAAGAGAGAAAGTGAATGAGATTGGGGAAGGCAAGGGCAGTGGAATTGAGTGTGTTAATAGGAAAAAAGAGAGAAATAGCAGTGCAGTGTGAGAGTGGGAGGCAAATTTGGAGGGAGAGTGACCAAGGGTGCAAGGTGAATTCTGCTTAGAACCAAGTTGGAGTGGGAGACCCAGAAGGAAAAGTAAGGACAAAGGGAGTTATTCCCAGCTCCTGAGCTCAGGGCATGATGCCCTCCCCTTACCTGAGGACCAGGACTTAGGGCTGAGTCTGTCTCTCTCCAGGTCAGCTTCTCCAACACAAAGACACACAACAAGATCGGTCACTCTGCTGCTCGGCGCGCTTTAATGATCATTTTTATTGTTTACAAATGGAAGTGATGGATACAGTCAATGTGATGGTGCCTTTTCTCACTGGCCCCTGAGTTGTGAGAAACATTGAAATGTTTTTCTGTAACCCCCCTGGGGATAAGGATGGAAAAATCAGCGCTACCCTCAGTCTGTTACCATAGCGACAGGCTACTCCATCGCTGAAACACTGAACTGAAATGAGAAAATCCCGGATGGATTGACTAATGAGGGAATTTGATGGATGGATGGATTTGGGTGAGGGGATATTTCAGCACATTCTTCAGCTGCTGCCTGAACTTAGTCTGGGTCACGGCATAAATCGCGGTGTTTGTGCAGCAACTGAGGAGCTGCAGCATGAAGCCCAATTCTACCACTAACGGATGGAGAAACACAGCGGTATACCCAATATCATACATTCGTAACCACATAGAATACAGTATTAACATTGACCATAACAGGATGAAATTGGCCGAGATCACAAACAGTAAAATGATGGATTTTTTTCGGTTTCTCATTTCAGTGTCAGACTGAGCGTCCCCATTGGTGTGAGCGCGGAGTCTCCTGCGGGCTCTGCTGGTCACTAAAATGTGTCTGACGGTGAGAACATTGAGCAGCAGAATCAGAAGAAATGGGAGCCCCGGGGTTAGAATGTGGTGGAGGAACTCGATTGTAACCCAGACACTGGAGTAACGACTAACGAGTGTTACCTCACAAAACCAGGGGGTGTTCCGCAGCCAATACTGAGCCTTGAGCATAAAATACCAGGGAATGTCCTTTAAACAGCTCAGCACTGTCACTGCTCCCAGAACCACAGCCGCCGTTTTCTCACTGCAATATTTACTTTTCAGTTTCTGGCAACAAATGGCCACAAACCGATCAAAGGTGAAAGTGACGGTGAACCAGACAGAGCAGTCAGTGGCTGCATAAAGCAGAACGGCGTGGATATTGCACACGGGAACGGAGTCCATCAGGAAATTAAACTGTTCCCGATAAACAATGGGAATGTGTCTCAGTATCAGGTCGAGGATAATAACCAGGAGATCCGCCGCTGCCATAGCCCCCAGGTAACGTCTGACACATGGAGACAGTCCACAATCTTTATAAAGCAGGACGTAGATGGTCACTACGTTAACTGTGAGGAAGGAAAACAAACCCATTATCCATCAGCCTGGAGGGAAAGGGACCCGTTTGTTTGGGGACCCTGTGAGATTTTGAAATGTGTCCATGTATTCAGGGATTTATTTATATAATTGGAGCTGGAATAACAAATCAGAATGTCAGAATTACTGACAAAAATGTGACATAAACCACAAGAAACCCTCCCTCCCCTCTGGATGTTATCGTTTGTTCAATTCACTGACGTTCGGCCATTCACAAGCAATGACAGGGACAGAACGTTCCGGGGAATGGCAGTTATAGAAGTCGGGGACAGAACGTTCCGGGGAATGTCAGTTATAGAATGTCAGGGACAGAACATTCCAGGGAATGTCAGTTATAGAATGTCGGGGACAGAACGTTCCGGGGAATGTCAGTTATAGAATGTCAGGGCCAGAACATTTCGGGGAATGTCAGTTATAGAATGTCAGGGACAGAACGTTCCGGGGAATGGCAGTTATAGAATGTCAGGGACAGAACATTCCGGGGAATGGCAGTTATAGAATGTCAGGGACAGAACGTTCCGGGGAATGTCAGTTATAGAATGTCGGGGACAAAACGTTCCGGGAAATGGCAGTTATAGAATGTCAGGGACAGAACGTTCCGGGGAATGTCAGTTATAGAATGTCGGGGACAAAACGTTCCGTGGAATGGCAGTTATAGAATGTCAGGGACAGAACGTTCCGGGGAATGGCAGTTATAGAAGTCGGGGACAGAACATTCCGGGGAACGGCAGTTATAGAATGTCAGGGACAGAACGTTCCGGGGAATGTCAGTTATAGAATGTCAGGGACAGAACGTTCCGGGGAATGGCAGTTATAGAATGTCAGGGACAGGACGTTCCGGGGAATGGCAGTTATAGAATGTCAGGGACAGAACGTTCCGGGGAATGTCAGTTATAGAATGTCGGGTCAGAACGTTCCGGGGAATGTCAGTTATAGAATGTCGGGGACAAAACGTTCCGGAGAATGGCAGTTATAGAATGTCAGGGCCAGAACATTCCGGGGAATGTCAGTTATAGAATGTCAGGGCCAGAACATTCCGGGGAATGTCAGTTATAGAATGTCGGGTCAGAACGTTCCGGGGAATGTCAGTTATAGAATGTCAGGGCCAGAACATTCCGGGGAATGTCAGTTATAGAATGTCAGGGACAGAACGTTCCGGGGAATGTCAGTTATAGAATGTCAGGGACAGAACATTTCGGGGAATGGCAGTTATAGAATGTCAGGGACAGAACGTTCCGGGGAATGTCAGTTATAGAATGTCGGGGACAGAACGTTCCGGGGAATGGCAGTTATAGAATGTTGGGGGCAAAACGTTCCGGGGAATGGCAGTTATCGAAGTCGGGGACAGAACATTCCGGGGAATGGCAGTTATAGAATGTCAGGGACAGAACGTTCTGGGGAATGGCAGTTATAGAAGTCGGGGAGAGAACATTCCGGGGAATGGCAGTTATAGAATGTGGGGGACAGAACGTTCCGGGGAATGGCAGTTATAGAATGTCAGGGACAGAACTTTCCGGGGAATGGCAGTTATAGATTGTCGGGGACAGAACGTTCCGGGGAATGGCAGTTATAGAATGTCGGGGACAGAACTTTCCGGGGAATGGCAGTTATAGAATGTCGGGGACAAAACGTTCCGGGGAATGGCAGTTATAGAAGTCGGGGTCAGAACATTCCGGGGAATGGCAGTTATAGAATGTCAGGGACAGAACGTTCCGGGGAATGGCAGTTATAGATTGTCAGGGACAGAACGTTCTGGGGAATGGCAGTTATAGAATATCGAAAAAGCATGTTCTGGGGAACTCCTTGACCTTTCCCACCATGTCCACCCCACCCTCCTCTCTCACCTTGCACCTCTCGCCCACCCCATCTACCGATCACATTCCCTGCTTCCTTCCCACCAGCCCCACCCCCAGCCCTAGCCCCTCCCATTTATCTCAGCCCCCGGCCCACTAGCGTCATCACTGAAAAAGGGATTATGCCCAAAACGTTTATTCCCCTGCACCTTGGATGCTGCTTGACCTGCTGTGCTTTTCAAGCACCACCCTCCCAGTCAGGAAACAGTCCGACACCGTCATACTCACAGAATCAGGCCTGATCGGTTATGTTTCATGAAGCCCCCATCACGATCCCTGGCTATATCCTGTCCCACCGGCAGGACAGACCCGCCAGCGGCGGGGACTCCCTGGGATACAGTCAGGGTAGGAGTTACCCTGCAATTTCCCAACATTGATTCCAGAACCCGGGAAGGCTCATGGTAACAGGTCACACATGATCAAGGAAGTCGCCTGAGGACGGTCACCTCCTGCCCCATCCTTACCCCTCGGTGATAACTCGGTTCCTGTCGATGTTGGAAACAAATTAGAGGAAGCACTGAGGGTGATAAGGAGACAGACCGGCCTTTAGGTGTGGGACTTCAATGTCCATCACCAGGAGTGTCCCCACAGCCCCCCTCCCCCCCCCCCCACCCCCCACTGCCTGAGCAGGGAGAGACCTCAAATACACAGCAGCCAGACTGGGGGAAGTGATGGGGGAACCAACAAGAGGGAAACATTCTCACCAAACCCCTTGTCCAAGAGGGATCTGTCCCTAACAGTAAATTTAGGAGCAGCCAGCACACAGTCCTGGTGGAGGGAAAGTCTCAGCCGCATAATGAAGATCCTGCCCACTGTGTTATGCGGCACTTCCTTCTGTGAATTAGGACATACTTCTAAAGGACCGAGCACATGGCAACTGGCCATCTATGAGGCACTGTGGGCTAGCAGCAGCCGCTGCATCAATGGCCTTCCCTCCATCGTAAAGTCAGAGGTTGGCTGTTCACTGATGGTTCCAAATTGTTCTGCAACATTCCCAACTACACCGATACTGAATCAGGCTATTCAGCACATCAAGAGTTTTAAACAGTAACAGAATTAGGCCATTCGGCCATTGGAGGCTGTTACTCAGCAAATGGAGCAGATCTATGAATCTCTTATATGGGTTACACAGGAAATGGTAGGGATCATTGAGTCTTTCAAAGCTGCTACACAGGAATACATGGAGGACGGGTTACTGAGCAAAGAGCAGGGATAAATTCGAGAGAAATCAGTCTCTATCAGGTTAACACAAATTAACGACTGCAGTGACACAGTGACCAGTGCTGGGACCTCAGCTATTTGCAAACTATATAAATAGTTTCCAGAAATGGAACAAACATGTTCTAACTAAACTTAAACTGACACTAAGATTGAGAGGAACTGAAGTTATCAAGGGGAAGTAGAGAATCTGTAAATGGATAAACAATGGGCATTAACTTGGTAGATTGAACATAATCTGGGTAACTGGGAACCTGTGATTTTTCTTCAGGAAGAATAAAAGGCTGTGTATTACATAGATGGAGAGGCACTACAGGACTTCGCGATACCATGTGTACTAGAGGGTTCACTCTGTCCTGTCCAGACATGGAAAGTGTGGCCCCATTTCTCTGATGGTCTGCTCCCTGATGTTCCCAGTGGCCCCATTATTCTCAGTACACGCAGCATATTTTGATGTGGTTGGTTTGGTGGTGGGACTTGGTGAGGGGGAGGATGCTTTGATCCCTGTACCAACGGGACAGCATTTATCTGAAAGACCATTATTCATTTCTCCGTGGAGACCCGAGGACAATGGGAATGGCTGCCTGCTTCTGAATGAAGAGGCTGTGGCTGCTGCCAGGAGAGTGGGTATTCATCAACATGATGTGCTCTGAGTGGGCACACTGTAACGTTAATGGGGTGAGAGACGGAGCATCCAATCACAGGAATGGGAACTAAAGGCATTGCCAGGTCAGCTGAAAATGTTAGATAGACCAAATTCTTAATCTACTTCACAGAATCAGCCCAGACACCATCAACCCAGAGGAGATATCTGTACACCGTGGAACACTGTGTAGACCAGGCTAGTGTACTGCTCAGTACAACCCAGCAATCTGTCCAGAGTGGAACACTGCACAGATCATCTCAGAGCATTTGTCTTTAAACCATTTGTCGAGTATGCTAAGCTGGGATAGAGACAAAAAAAAACTGCTGATGCTGGAATCCAAAGTAGTCCGGCAGGAGACTGGAAGAACACAGAAAGCCAGGCAGCATCAGGACGTGCAGAAGTCAAAGTTTCGGGACTAACCGTTCTTCAGGAGTCCTGAAGAAGGTTCACACTGGAAATGTCAAATTCCACACCTCCTGATGCTGCCTGGCTTGCTGTGTTCCTCCAGCCTCCTGACTGTTCAGTGCGGGAAGCCGTGGACACCACATCCATGATGTCCATCGGTAAATCCGGATTAGATACCTGACCAACACCGGGAGCTGTGCAGAAATGACCAATTTGTACCGTGGAGTATTTGCCCACCCAGCATGTAGGACTGTGTAGCCCAACCCAGTGCATTGATCTGTAAGCCAGGAGCAGTTACCCTCGAAGCATGTAAGACAGTGCACACCACCCCAGTGCATTCATCTGTAAACCAAGAGCAGTTACCATCCGAGCATGAATGCATTTCAGTTACACTAGCGGCATGTAAAACCGTGTGCACCGCACCCCAGTGCATTGATCTGTAAACTAGGAGCAGTTATCCTCACAGCATGTCGGACTGTGCACCGCACCCCAGTGCATTGATCTGTAAACCAAGTGCAGTTACCCTCGCAGCATGTAGGACTGTGTACACCACCCCAGCGCATTGATCTGCAAACAAGGAGCAGTTACCCTCCCAGCATGTAGGACCGCGTACACCACCCCAGTGCATTGATCTGTAAACCAGGAGCAGTTACACACGCAGCATGTAGGACTGTGTTCATCATCCCAGTGTATTGATCTGTAGACCAGGAGCAGTTACCCTCCCAGCATGTAGGACTGTGTACAAAATCCCAGTTCATTAAACTGTAAACCATGATCAGTTATGCCCCAGTTATGGGGTGTACACCACCCCAGTGCATTGATCTGTAAACATTGAGCTGTAAACCAGGTGCAGTTACCCTCACAGTATGAAGGACTGCGTACACTACACCACTGCATTGATCTGTAAACCAAGAGCTGTTAACCTGCCGGCATGTAGGACAGTGGACACCACCCAAGTGCATTGATCCGTAACCAGGAGCAGTTACCTTCCCAGCATGTAGGATCGTATACACCGCCGCAGTGCATTGACCGATAAACCAGTAGCAGTTACCATCCCAACATGTAGAGCTGTGTACACCACCCCAGTGCATTGATTTTTACACCAGGAGCAGTTACCCTCCAAGCACGTAGGACTGTGTACACTTACCCCAGAGCACTGATGTGTAAACCAGGAGCAGTTACCCTCAAAACATGAAGGACTGTGCACAAAACCCAAGTGCATTGATCTGTAAACCAGGAGCAGTTATCCACAAAGCATGAAGGACTGCATATACCACCCCATTGCTTGAACTGTAAACCAGGAGCAGTTACCCTCCCGGAATGCAGGATTGTTTACACTACCCCAGTGCATTGATCTGTGAACCAGGAGCAGTTGCCCTCCCAGAATGAAGGATTGTGTACACCACTCCAGTGCATTGATCTGCACACCAGGAGCAGTTAACCTCCGGGCAGGTAGGTCTGTGTACCCCACCCCAGTGCATTGATCAACAAAACAGGAGCAGTTTCCCTCTCAGCATGTCGGACGGTGTACACCACCACAGTGCATTGGTCTGCAAACCAGGAGCAATTACCCTCCCAGCACATAGGACTGTGTACACCACCCCAGTGCATTGATCTGTAAACCAGGAGCAGTTACACTTCCAGCATGCAGGACGGTGTAAACCACCCCAGTGTATTGATCTGTAAACATGGAGCAGTTGCCCTCCCATCATGAAACACTGTGTACAGTAACGTAGTGCATTGATCTGCACACCAGGAGCAGTTACCCTCCCAGCAAGTCAAACTGTGTACACCACCACTGTGCATTGATCGAAAAACCAATTGCATTTTCCCTCTGATCATGTCGGACGGTGTACACCAACCCAGTGCATTGATCTGTAAACCAGGAGCAGTTACACTCACAGCATGAAGGACTGTGTACACCACCTCACTGCATTGATCTGTAAACCAGGAGCAGTTACCCTCCTGGCATGTCGGACTGTGTACACCACCACAGTGCATTCATCTATAAAGCAGGAGCAGATACCCTCCCACTATGTTGGAGTGTGTCCACCTCCTTGGTGCATTGATCTGTAAACAAGGAGCAGTTACCCTCCCAGCATGTCGGATGGTGTACATCACCTCTGTTCATTGATCTGTAACCGAGGAGCAGTTACCCTTCCAGCATGTCGCACCGTTTACACCAGCCAGTGCAATGATCCGTAAACCAGGAGCAGTTGCCCTCACAGCAATAAGGACCATATACACCACCACAGTGCATTGACCTATAAACCAGGAGCAGTTACCCTCCCAGCAAGTAGAACTGTGTACACCACCCCAGTGCATGGATCCATGAACCAGGCGCATTTTCCCACTCAGCATGTAGGACGGTGTACACCAACGCAGTGCATTGATCTGTAAACAAGGACCAGTTACCCTCCCAGCATGAAGAACTGTGTACACCATCCCAGTGCATGGATCTGTAAACCAGGAGCAGTTACTCTCCCAGCATGTAGGACCGTGTACACCACCCAAGTGCATTGATCTGTAAACCAAGAGTAGTTACCATGCCAGCATGTAGGACTATGTAACCCACCCCAGTGCATTGATCTGTAAACCAGGAGCAGTTACCCTTCCCGAATGTAGGTTTGTTTACAAAACCCCTTTGCATGGATCTGTAAATCAGGAGCAGTTATCCTCCCAGCATGAAAGACTGTGTACACCACCCCAGTGCACTGATCTGTAAAACAGTAGCAGTTACCCTCACGGCATGTAGGATTGTTTACACTACCCCAGTGCATTTATATGTAAACCAGGAGCAGTTATCCTCCGGGCAGGTAGGACTGTGTACCGCACCCCAGTGCATTGATCTGTAAACCAGGTGCAGATACCCTCCCAGCATGTAGGACTGTGTTCACCACCGCAGTGCATTGATCTGTAAAACAGGAACAGTTACACACGCAGCATGTCGGTCTGTGTACACCATCCCAGTGCATTTATGTGTAAACCAGGAGCAGTTACCATCCCATCATGAAACATTGTGTACAGCAACGCAGTGCATTGATCTGCACACCAGAAGCAGTTACCCTCCCAGCATGTCGAACTGTGTACACCACACCTGTGCATTGATCGAAAAAACAATTGCATTTTCCCTCTGATCATGTCGGACGGTGTACACCAACCCAGTGCATTGATCTGTAAATCAGGAGCAGTTACCCTCCCGGCATGTCGGACTGTGTACACCAACACAGTGCATTCATCTATAAAGCAGGAGCAGATACCCTCCCACCATGTGGGAGTGTGTCCACCTCCTTGGTGCATTGATCTGTAAACAAGGAGCAGTTACCCTCCCAGCATGTCGGACGATGTACATCACCTCAG
This sequence comes from Chiloscyllium plagiosum, assembly GCF_037043375.1. NCBI lineage: Eukaryota > Metazoa > Chordata > Chondrichthyes > Orectolobiformes > Hemiscylliidae > Chiloscyllium > Chiloscyllium plagiosum. Next base: position 73,825,678 of record NW_028270158.1, read on the forward strand.
TTCATTGATCTGTAAACAAGGAGCAGTTACCCTCCCAGCATGAAGGACCACATACACCACCACAGTGCATTGACCTATAAACCAGGAGCAGTTACCCTCCCATCATGTAGAGCTGTGTACACCACCCCAGTGCATTGATTTTTAAACCAGGAGCACTTACCCTCCCAGCATGTAGGACTGTGTACACGACCCGAGTGCATTGATCTGTAAACCAGGCGCAGTTACCCTCCCAGCAAGCAGGACTGTGCACATCACCACAGTGCATTGATCTGTAAACCAAGAGTAGTTGCCCTCCCAGCATGTAAGACTAGGCACCCTACCCCAGTGCAGTGATCTGTAAACCAGGAGCAGTTGCCCTCCCAGCATGTAGGACTTGTACACCACCTCAGTGCATTGATCTGTAGACCATGTGCAGTTACCCACCCAGCATGAAAGACTGTGTACAACACCCCAGGGCAGCGATGTGTAAACCAGGAGCGGTTCGCCACCCTGCATGTTGGACTATATACCCCACCCCAGTGCATTGATCTGTAAACCAGGAGCAGTTACCCTCCCAGCATGAAAGACTGTGTACACCACCCCAGTGCATTGATCTACAAACCAGAAACAGTTACCCTCCCGGCAAGTAGAACTGTGTACACCACCCCAGTGCATGGATCTATAAACCAGGCGTTTTTCCCACTCAACATGTAGGACGGTGTACACCAACGCAGTGCATTGATCTGTAAACCAGGAGCAGTTACCCTCCCAGCATGAAGAACTGTGTACACCACCCAAGTGCGTTGATCTGTAAACCAAGAGCAGATACCCTCCCAGCATGTAGCACCGTGTCCACCACCCTAGTGCACTGATCTGTAACCCAGGATGAGTTACCAACCCAGCATGTAGGACTGTGGACACGACCCGAGTGCATTGATCTGTAAACCAGGCACAGTTACCCTCCCAGCATGTAGGAGTGTATACACCTCCAAAGTGCATTGATCTGTTACCCAAGAGTAGTCACCCTGCCAGCATGTTGGACTATGTAACCCATCCCAGTGCATTGATCTGTAAATCAGGAGCAGTTACCCTCCCAGCATGAAAGACTGTGTACACCACCCCAGTGCAATGATCTGTAAAACAGGAGCAGTTACCCTCCGGGCATGTAGGATTGTTTACACTACCCCAGTGAATTTATCTGTAAACCAGGAGCAGTTACCCTCCCGGCATGGAGGACTGTGTACACCACCACAGTGGATTGATTTATGAACTAGGAGCAGTTACCCTCCATGCATGTGGGAGTGTGTACACCACCTCGGTGCATTGATCTGTAACCCAAGAGCAGTTACCACCCGAGCCTGTAGTGCTGTGTACATCACCCCAGTGCATTGATCTGTAAGCCAGGTGCTGTTACCCTCCCAGCATTTAGGACTGTGTACACCATCCCAGTGTATTAATCTGTAAACCAGGAGCAGTTACTCTCCCAGCATGTAGACCTGTGGACATCACTCCAGCTTATTAAACTGTAAACCATGATCAGTTATGCCCCCAGCATGTAGGACTGTGTACCGCACCCCAGTGCATTGATCTGTAAACCAGGAGCGGTTACCCTCGCAGCATGTAGGACTGTGTACATCGCCCAAGTGCTCTCATCCTTAAACCAGGAGCAGTTACACTCCCAGCATGCAGGACGGTGTACACCACCCCTGTGCATTGACCAATAAACCAGGAGCAGTTACCCTCCCAGCATGTCGAGCTGTGTACACCACCGCAGTGCATTGATCTGTAAACCAGGAACAGTTACCCTCCCAGCATGTAGAGGTGTGTACACAACCCCAGTGCATTGATTTTTAAACCAGGAGCAGTTACCCTCCAAGCATGTAGGACTGTGTACACTATCACAGTGTATTGTTCTGTAAACCAGGATCAGTTACCTCCCAGCATGTAGGACCACGTACACCACACCAGTGCATTCATCTATAAACCAGGAGCTGTTACCCTCCCAGCATGAATGACTCTGTACACCACCCCAGTGCATTGATCTGCACACCAGGAGCAGTTACTATCCCGGCATGTAGAACTGTGTACACCATCCCAGTGCATTGATCCAGAAACCAGGCGCAGTATCCCTCTCAGCATGTAAGACGGCTTACACCAACCCAGTACATTGATCTGTATACCTGGAGAAGTTACACTCCCAGCATGAAAGACTGTGTACACCACCCCAGTGCATTGATATGTAAACCAGGAGCAGTTACCGTCCCAGGATTTTGGACTGTGTACATCATCACAGTGCAGTGATCTGCAAACCAGGAGTAATTATCTTCCCAGCATGTAGGACCATGTACATAACCCCAGTGCATTGATCTGTCAACGAGGAGAATTGACCCACCCAGCATGTAGGACGTGTACACCACCTCAGTGCATTGATATGTAAACCAGGAGGTGATACCCTCCTAGCATGTAGGACAGTGTACACCACCCCAGTGCATTGATCTATAAACCAGGAGCTGTTACCCTCCCAGCATGTAAGACTGTGTACACCACCTCAGTGCGTTGATCTGTAACCCAGGAACAGTTACCCTGCCAGCATGTAGGACTATGTACCCCACGCCAGTGCATTGATCTGCAAACAAGAGCAGTTACCCTCCCAGCATGTTGGAATGTGTGCATCACCCCAGTGCATTGATCTGTAAACCAGGAGAAGTTTCCCGCCCAGCATGTAGGACTATGCACCACAACCCAGTGCATTGTTCTGTAAACCAGCAGCCGTTACCATCCAAGCATGTAGGACAGTGCACACCACCCCAGTGCATTGATCTATAAACCAGGAGCAGTTACCGCCCCAGTATGTTGGACTGTGTACACATCACAGTGCATAGTTCTGCAATCAAGGAGTAGTTATCTACCCAGCATGTAGGACCATGAACACAACCCCAGTGCATTGATCTGTAAACCAGGAGCACTTAGCCTCACAGCGTGTTGGACCGTGTACACCACCACAGTGCATTGACCAAAAAACCAGGATCAGTTACCCTCCCAGCATGTAGGACCGTGTACACACCAGTGCATTGTTCTGTATACCAGGATCAGTTACCCTCCCAGCATGTAGGAAAGTGTACACATCCCCAGTGCATTGATATTTAAACGAGGAGCTGTTACCCTCCCAGCATGTAAGACAGTGTACATCACGCCAGTGCATTGATCTGTAAACCAGGAGCAGTTACTCTCCCAGCATGAAGGACTGTGTACACCACCCCAGTGCATTGATCTGTAAACCAGGGGTAGTTACCCTGCCAGCATGTAGGACTGTGTACACCACCTCATTGCGTTGATGTGTAACCGAGGAGCAGTTCCCATCCCAGCATGTATGGCAGTGTACACCAGCCAAGTGCATTGATTTGTAAACAGGAGCAGTTACCCTCACAGCATGTTGGACTCTTTACATCACGACAGTGCATTGATCTGTTAACCAGCAGCAGTTACCCTCCCAGCATGTAGAGCTGTGTACACCACCCCAGTGCATTGACCTGTAAACCAGGAGCAGTTACCAGCCCAGCATGTAGGACTGTGTATACCACCCCAGTGCATTGATCTCTAAACCAGGAGCAGTTACCAGCCCAGCATGTAGGACTGTGTACACCATCCCAATGTATTGATCTGTAACCCAAAAGCAGTTACTCTCCCTGCAGTGCATTAAACTGTAAACCAGGTGCAGTTACCCTCCCAGCATGTAGGACAGTGCACACCACCCCAGTGCATTGTTCTATAAACCAGGAGCAGTTACCGTCCCAGCATGAAGGACTGTGTACATCACATCAGTGCATTGATCTATAATCCAGGAGCTGTTACCGTCCCAGCATGAAGCACCGTGTACATCACCCCAGTGCATTAAACTGTAAACCAGGATCGGTTGCTCTTCCAGCATTTAAGACAGTGTACACCAACTCAGTGCATTGACCTGCACACCAAAAGTAGTTTCCCTCCAAGCAAGTAGGACTGTGTACATCGCCCCAGTGCTCTGTTCTGTAACCCAGGAGAATTTACCCCCCCCAGCAGGTAGGACCGTGCACACCATCCCAGTGCATTGACCTATAAACCAGGAGCAGTTATGCTCGCAGCATGTCGAGCTGTGTGCACCACCCCAGTGCATTGATCCGTAAACCAGGAGCAGTTACCCTCCCAGCATGTAGGACCGTATACACCACCACAGTGCATTGACCTATAAACCAGGAGCAGTTACCCTCCCAGCATGTAGAGCTGTGTACACCACCCCAGTGCATTGATTTTTAATCGAGGAGCAGTTACTCTCCAAGCATGTAGGACCGTATACACCACCACAGTGCATTGACCTATTAACCAGGAGCAGTTGCCCTCCCAGCATGTAGAACTGTGTACACCACCCCAGTGCATTGATTTTTAGACCAGGAGCAGTTACCCTCCAAGCATGTAGGACTGTGTACACTATCAGAGTGCATTGTTCTGTAAACCAGGAGCTGTTACTCTCCCAGCATGTAGGACCGCAGTACATTGATCTGCAAACCAGGAGCAGTTACACTACCAGCATGTAGGACTGTGTACACCATCCCAGTGTATTGATCTTTAAACCAGGAGCAGTTACCCTCCCAGCATGAAGGACTGTGTACACCACCCCAGTGCATTGATCTGCACACCAGGAGCAGTTACTATCCCGGCATGTAGGACTGTGTACACCATCCCAGTGTATTGATCTGTAAACCAGGAGCAGTTACTATCCCGGCATGTAGAACTGTGTACACCACACCAGTGCATTGATCTGTAAACCAGGCGCAGTATCCCTCTCAGCATATCAGACGGTTTACACCAACTCAGTACATCGATGTGTATACCTGGAGAAGTTACACTCCCAGCATGAAAGACTGTGTATACCACCCCAGTGCATTGATGTGTTAACGAGGAGCATTTACCCTGTTGTGGTTCTGTTCGCCGAGCTGGAAGTGTTTGTTGCAAACGTTTCGTCCCCTGGCTAGGCGACATCATCAGTGCTTGGGAGCCTCCTGCGAAGCGCTTCTTTGATGTTTCCTCCGGTGTTTATAGTGGTCTGTTCCTGCCACTTCCGGTTGTCAGTTTCAGCTGTCCGCTGTAGTGGATGGTATATTGGGTCCAGGTCGATGTGTTTGTTGATGGAGTTTGTGGATGAATGCCATGCCTTTAGGAATTCCCTGGCTGTTCTCTGTCTGGCTTGCCCTATGATAGTAGTGTTGCCCCAGTCGAATTCATGTTGCTTGTTGTCTGCGTGTGTGGCTACTAAGTATAGCTGGTCGTGTCGTTTCTTGGCTCGTTGATGTTCATGTATGCGGATTGTTAGCTGTCTTCCTGTTTGTCCTATATAGTGTTTTGTGCAGTCCGTGCATGGTATTTTGTACACTACATTAGTTTTGCTCATGTTGGGTATCGGGTCTTTCGTTCTGGTGAGTTGTTGTCTGAGCGTGGCTTTTATGAGTCCTAATGGTCGCAGTAGTCTGGCTGTCAGTTCCGAGATGCTCTTGATGTATGGTAGTGTAGCTCGTCCTTTTGGTTGTGGTATGTCCTCGTTCCGTGGTCTTTCTCTTAGGCATCTGCTGATGATGTTGCGCGGGTATCTGTTTTTGGCAAATACCTTGTATAGGTGTTCCTCTTCTTCTTTTTGCAGTTCTGGTGTACTGCAGTGTGTTGTGGCCCTTTTGAATAGTGTCCTGATGCAGCTTCGTTTGTGTGTGTTGGGGTGGTTACTTTCATAGTTTCGGACTTCATCTGTGTGTGTGGCTTTCCTGTTTCCCCTTGTAGTGAATTCTCCGTTCGGTGTTCTCTACACCATCACGTCTAAGAACAGCCAGGGAATTCCTAGAGGCATGACATTCATCCACAAACTCCATCAACAAACACATCGACCTGGACCCAATATACCAACCACAACAGCGGACAGCTGAAACTGACAACCGGAAGCGGTAGGGACAGACCACTATAAACACCGGAGGAAACATCAAAGAAGCGCTTCGCATTAGGCTCCCAAGCACAGATGATGTCGCCTAGCCAGGGGACGAAACGTTTGCAACAAAAACTTCCAGCTCGGCGAACAGAACCACAACAACGAGCACCCGAGCTACAAATCTTCGCACAAACTTCGTGCAGTTACCCTCCCAGCATGTAGGACTATGCAACGCACCCCAGTGCATTGATCTGTCAACCAGGAGAATTGACCCGCACAGGATGTAGGACCATGTACACCACACCAGTGCATTGACGTGTTAAACAGGAGCAGTTACCCTCCCAGCATGTAGTACTGTGCAACGCACCCCAATACATTTATCTGTAAACCAGGAGCAATTACCATCCAAGCATGTAGGGCAGTGCACACCACCCCAGTGCATTGATATAGAAACCAGGAGCAGTTACCGTCCCAGGATTTTGGACTGTGTACATCATCACAGTGCAGTGATCTGCAAACCAGGAGTAATTATCCTCCCAGCATTTAGGACCGTGTACATAACCCCAGTGCATTGATCTGTAAACCAGGAGCACTTACCCTCCCAGCATGTAGGACCGTGTACACCATCCTAGTGCATTGACCTATAAACCAGGAGCAGTTCCCCTCCCAGCATGTAGGACCGTGTACACCACCCCAATGCATTGATCTGTAAACCAGGAGCAGTTACCGGTCCAGTATGTAGGACTGTGTACACCACTCCAGTGCATTGTTCTGTGAACCTGGATCAGTTACCCTCGCAGCATGTAGGAAAGTGTACACCTCCCCAGTCCATTGATCTGTAAACCAGAAGTTGTTACCCTCCTAATATGTAGGACAGTGTACACCACCCCAGTGCATTGATCTGTGAACCAGGAGCTGTTACCCTCCCAGCATGTAAGACTGTGTACACCACCTCAGTGCGTTGATCTGTAACCCAGGAACAGTTACCCTGCCAGCATGTCGGACTATGTACCCCACGCCAGTGCATTGATCTGCAAACAAGAGCAGTTCCCCTCCCAGCATGTTGGAATGTGTACATCACCCCAGTGCATTGATCTGTAAACCAGGAGAAGTTTCCCGCCCAGCATGTATTTAATTGCAGTTGCCAATCCTCAGCTCACTTCCACATCAGATTAAAATTCCTCTATTATTTCTGATAATGTTCATCGCTATCAACGATAGCTCCTAATTGTATCGTCCATAAATGTAGTAACCTTCTTGGGAGTACTTGGAGTATGTTGTGCAGTTTTAGGCCCCTTATCTCAGAAGAGATGTACTGGCCTTGGAATGTGCTCAGAGGAGTTGCATGAGAATGGTCCCCGGAATGAAAAGCTTGACATATTAGGAAACTTTGAGGACTCTGGGTCTTTAATCAATGGACTTTAGAAGGATGAGAGGAGATCTAATTGAAATATACCGAATACTGAATAGCCTGGACAGAATAGATGTTGTGAAGATGTTTCCTTGGTTGAATAGACGAGAACCCGAGGGCACAGCTTTAGAGTAAATCAAACAGCTTTTAGAACGGAGATAAAGAGAAACGTCGTCAGCCAGAGAGTGGTGAATCCATGGAATTCAATGCCACAAAAGGTTGTGGAGGCCAGGTTAATGAGTATATGTAAGACTGAGATGGACAGGTTCTTGATTGTCAAGGGGATCAAAGGTTATGGCAAGAAAGCAGAAAAATACTGTTAAGAAACTTATCAGCCATGACTGAATAGTGGAGCAGACTCGATGGGCTGAATATTTCAATTTCTGCTCCTATGTCTTATGGTCCTCATCATGCCGTGTATATCCACATTCAGAATATTTATGTAAATAACAAATAACAAAGGTCTCAGCACCGACACCTGTGGCACACCATTCGCCATAGGCCTTCAGTCTGAGAAACAATCTTTAACCATCACCCTCTGCTTCCTACCATCGAGCCAATTTTGAATCAATTATCTAGCTCTCTCTGGATCCCATGTCACCTAACTCACCAACTAACCTGCCGTATGGGACCTTGTCAATAGTCTTACTAAAGTCCGTATACAGATCATCCATTGTCCTGCCCTTACCTATTCTCGCAGTTACCTCTTTGAAACAATTTAAAAAGATTTGCCAGACATTATTTCCTGCACAAAAATCTACGCTGACTATTTCTTATCAGACCTTGAATTTCCAAATGTTGGTTCATCCTGTCTCTCATTATCCACTCCACCAACTTACCTACCACTGATATTACTCTCACTGACCAAGAACTCCCTGGTTTGTCTTTGCTACTTTTCGTAAGCAATGGAACCACTCCATTAGTAAACGAAGAAGTAAAAACCTCTGCGAGGGCCACTGCAATTTCTTCCCTAGCCTCTCATAACATCCAAGGCTGGAAATGTTCATGCCCAAGGGTTTTATTCACCTTATTGTGCTTTAAGGTAGCTAATCCCTCCACTCTGGTAATATCCATGTGGTCCAAATCATTCCCACTTATTTCCATTATTTCCTTCGTACGCATGATTTGCTCCTCAGGAAACATGGAGGAGAATTACTGATTCAACAATTCCCCCCAACCTCCTGGTGATTTCACCCAAGGAAGGTCATGCTGATCATTAAGGAGATTCTGGATCAGTGGTGCTGGAAAAGCACAGCAATTCAGGCCGCATAGGAGGACAGGCAAAATCGACGATTTTGCCTGTCCTCGGATGTTGCCTGAATTGCTGTGCTCTTCCAGCACCACTGATCCAGAATCTGGTTTCCAGCATCTGCAGTCATTGTTTTTACATCCTTGATCATTAAGGAGACCTATTCTATCCCTAGCCACGCTTCCACTCTTGATCTAGTTCGAGAGTCTCTTGGGATTATCTTTAACCTTTTCAGAGAGATCCATGTCATACCATTTATTGATCTATCATTCCCCTCTTAAGGGTGCTTCTACACTTTGTATAGTCATCTAAGGATTGACCTGAGTCCGATATCTTAAATCCAATGTAGGCCTTCTTTACTTTCCTTACCAGAGCCTCAATGTCCCTCGCCGCCCAGGGATCAGATCCCCACTCACCCACCATCTTTCTAAGGAAAATAATCCTAATTTATTCAAACTCTCTTCATGGCTGGCATCCTCCATACCAGGCAACATCCCGGTGAACCTCCTCTGCACCCTCTCCAAAGCATCCACATCGTTTTGCTAATGTGACGACCAGACTGCATGCAGTATTCCAAATGTGGCTGAACTAAAGTCTTATGCAACTGTTACACGACCTACCAACACTTTTATTCAATAACGGGACCAATGAAGGATAGCATGCCGTATGCCTTTTTGACAACACGACTGATCTGCCTTGCTATCTTCAGGGAACAATGGATCTAAGCACCTAGATGTCTTTGTACATCAAATTTTCTATCAGACTTTCTATTTACTGTATATTTTGTTCTTGAATTGAAACTTCCAAAATGTATAGCCTCGCATTTGTCCAGATGGACCTCCATCTGCCATTTCTCTGCCCATCTCGCAAATCTATCTATATTCTGCTGTATTCTCAGACAGTCCCCTTCACTGTCTGCTACTCCATCAATCTTAGTGTCATCTGAAAACTTGCTAATGAAACAACTCAAGTCATTTATGTCTATCACAAAAAAAGAATGGTCTCAGCACGGGTTCCTCTGGGACATCACTTGTCACAGATCTCTGTTTGCAGAAGCTCCCTTCCATTATTACTCTCTGTGTCCTGTTACCTAATCAGTTCTCTATCCATCTAGCTAGAACACCAATGCAACTTCACCGTCTTCATCTTGGGGAAATTTATCAAACGGCTTACTAAAGTCCATCTATATGACATCTACATCCCTTCCCTCATCAATTAACTTTGTCACCTCTTCAAACAATTCTATTAAATTTGTAAGCCATGACCTTCCCTGCACAAAACCATGCTATCTAGCACTGAGAATTCCTTTTCTTCGAAATGGTATGTACTCTATCCCTCAGTATCTTCTCCAGTAGCTTCCTTACCACTGGTGTCAGGCTCACTGGTCTGTAATTACCTGGATATTCCTTAAACAAGGATATATCATTAGAAATTCTCCATTCCCCAGGGACCTCCCCCGTGTTCAAGGATGCTGCAAAATATCTGTTAAAGCACCAGCTGTTGTCTCTCTCGCTTCCCTCAGTAACGTGGGATAGATCGCATCCAGACCTGGGGACTTGTCCTTCTTCATGCCTTTTGGAAATCCCAACACATTCTCCCTACTTACGCAGACTTGACCTAGAGTAATCAAAGATCTATCCCTAACATCAACATCCATAATGCCCCTCTCATTGGTGAATACCAATACAAAGTACTCATTAAGAATCTCATCCACTTTCTCTGCCTCCAAGCATATCTTTTCTTCTTTGTCCTTGAGTGCGTCCACCCTTTCTCTACTTCACCCTTGCTCGTTATATATGAACAAAAAGCTTTGAGGTTTTCCTTAATCCTGCTTGCCTTGGATATCTCAAGACCCTTTTTGCCCTCTTAATTCCTCATTTCAGATTGGTCCTGCATTCCCAAAAGTCTTCCAAGGCTTCATCTATCTCCATTCACCTAGACATTCTGTACACATCCTTTTTCCTCTTAGCTACTCTCACTTTATCACTTGTCATCTGTGGTTTCCTAACCTTGCTATTTCTATCCTTCATTTTCACAGGAAAATATCTCTCCTGAACACTAATTAACCTCTCTTCAAAAGCCTCCCTCATATCAACTGTGGATTTCCCTTGATCCAACTGTTCCCAATCTACATTCCGCAGCTCCTGCCGTATTTTGCTATTGTTGGCCTTCCTCCAGTTTAACATTCTTCCTTTAGGACCACTCTCATCGTTGCACATGACTATTGTAAATCTCATGGAATTGTGATCATTATTCCCAAAGTAATATCTGACTGAAACTTCAACTGCCTGGGCGGGCTCAGTGATAAACACCAGGTCTAGTATGGCCGCTTCCGGAGTTGAACTATTTCCATGCTGCTCTTGAAAACCCTCCTAGACGGTCCTTACAAATTCTGCTCCATCTAGACGTCGAACATCAGCGAATCCCAGTCAATGTTGGGACAATTAAAATATCCTATCATCACCATCCTGTCGTTCCTACATCTTTCTGTGATCGATCTTCATATTCGTACCTCTATCTAATGCTTGGTGTTGAGAGGCTGGTAGTACAATCCAGCATTGTTACCGCACCCTTTCTATTTCTGAGCTCTGCCCATATTGTCTGACTGCTCGAATGATGCCCTCCTTCAGCAAAGCTTTGATATCTTCTTTGACCAGTAACGCTTCATCTCCACCTCCTTTACCTTCCTGTCTACCCCGCCTGAAGCATTAATGTCCTGGGATATTTCATTGCCAAACACGACCTTCCCTCAACCAAGTCCCAGCAATAAAAATAACATTATATTCCCAGGTACTACTCCAAACCCTAATTTCATCTGCCTTACCTGCTATACTTCTTGCATTAAAACTACCAGTCCCTCTGTGTTCATTCTCCGCTCCTGCTTCCTCTTCCCCTCAGCCATGCTGATTTCATTATCTGGTTCCTTCGACTTTAGTTACAACCCCCTTTCTGTTCAGCAACCTCCTCATTTGTTTCCCGATCCCCTGCCACATTAGTTTAAACTGCATCAACAGCGTTAGCAAAAGCACCCCCTAGGACATTGTCTCCAGTCCTACCTAGATGTAAACCGTCCAATTTGTAATCGTCCCACCTCCCCCAGAACCAATCCCAATGTCCCAAACATCTGGACCCCTCTCTCCTGCACCATCTCTCAAGCAACACATTCTTACTGATTATTCGATCATTCCTATTCTGACTAGCACTTGATACTGGTACCAATCCTGAGGTTATTACTTCTGAGGTCCTACTTTTTTAATCTTGTTTCCTAACTCCCTAAATTCTTCTTGTAGAGCCTCAACCTGACGGCACGTTAATGTGGGGAGAGTTCATTGAGGCATATAATATATTAGGAATACTATATTAGACTAATGAATGGGCTATGTAACTCCAAATAATGTTGATCTTGTTCATGAGAATCGTGTTTTTGAATGTCCTGCGCATTGTAACCAATACGCCTTACTCTGTCCAAGTTTATTTTTCACCCTATGATCTGTGTGTCCTTGCTTACTGTCATCTGCCTGTACTGCTCGCAAATAAAGCTTTCACTGGACTTAGGCTCATGTGACAATAAATCTAATAAGTTAATTATTTCTCACCCAAACAGTGTCTCTTTTGTAGTCTCATCGCACTACAGATTAAATACTCAGTCTCATCACTGTTTCCTCGTGGTGTCATCATCTCAGGGATTAGACTGCTGTTACTTGTTTGAGCTGTGCCTGTGGTAAGGAGATCATACCTCTTCACAGTGCCCCAAATACTCTCTCATCAAGGCCCTACAAATACAGGAAGACGGCTTTACTTATGCACTTGAACCATATTACAATGAAGGACAGCATATTATATAAGATGCTCAATACTTAACGCCCTTGGAGGAGCTATATTTGGTGATTCATGATTAAGGACATTCATGTCCTTTTGAAAAACAACACTTCTAAACCTTATGCCATTTGATTAATACAAAATGCTTATTTATCACATCCAAATCATTTCTATGCCTTGCAAACTGTTGTGGTTCAAACACCGAAACATGTGATATCCCATGCGTAACTGCCTTCGGTCCATAAAAGTGCAAGAAGCTCAGTATTGCTTCCACTGACCAATCCAGAATCCCTGTGGTATATCCATCTCCCCCCTTCCCCGTACTCTAACTTCCTTTGTTCACTTGTTAGCAACAATATAAAAAAGTATTCTGCAAATTCAAATACACCATTCCCACTGGTTCTCTTTGTGGATGCATTAACACAAACTCCACAGGTTCCTCAACGTTGATTTCCGGTTTCTAGGTCTAAGCACACTCTGCAAAGTCACACCGTGGTTTCCCAAGTGTAGAGTTATAAAATTTCTCTCAGAAGGTTTTAATATTTTCCTCAGACGTGACATTAAAGTACCCGTTTTTTTTTCTTTTGTTTCCCCTCCCACTACGGTTTTAAATATTTAGGATTACAATTGCTACTGTCCAGTCTGAAGGAACCAGAATTTCCAGAGTCTAAAGAATTTTGAAGGGTAATCAATACTTTTTTCTTGTCATTACAACATTTAAAAGACATTTGGATAAGTACATAATTAAGAAAGGTTTGGAGGGATATGGGCCAAGTGCGGGCAGGTGGGACTAAATCAGTATGGAATTAGAAAATCAGCATGGACTGGTTGGACCGATGGGTCTGTTTCTGTCCTGTATGACTCTATATCTCTTTCACTAGGCTGCAATGCCATTTTTTGAAAACTCTGGGATGGAGCTCATTTCGTGCAGTAATTTGCCAACCTTACATTGAATTCGTTTTTTTGAGTAAGTTCTCTTTATTAATTCTAATCAAGCACAGTTTCTTATTTTCACCGGTCAGTCTTTCCCACAGTATTTCTGGAAGATTTTCGGTACCTTTCATTGTGGAGACAACACGAAGGTATTACCCTCAGCAGGAGACAGAGATGAATTCCGTCACTGTGTGAATACATCAGAGCAATGCAATTGAGAGATGATGGACGTGAAAACCACTCCTACTCAGAAAGTTCTAGAATCAAAACAGTTCAATGAAACTGCCACTTCCTGGTCACTGACAGAATAGTCCTCTCCCTCGTGCGAGGTTACAGGTTATGCTGAAACAGGTGACACAAAGATGTGACCACCTCATTTTAGAATCAAATTGACTTCATACTTTGCACCGGGCCTAGGTCCAGGTCGAGGAAAGAAAAAGTTTGCGATCAAAATATGTGTAATGAGAAGATATGCCAGAAGAGAATTACAACTGGAAAGGTGTGGATGATGGCTTATTCAGAAACAGCATTGTCGCAGAAGTGAAGACTGACGATATTGTGAAGGTGGTCCTGGACAGGTTTTGCGGGAGACAGAATATTGAGATATAAATCAGTTCAGGAGAAAATGGGGAAATCGTGGTTATGAACACTTTTGATTCTCCTCGGATATTTGTCAGTGAAGGATGTGAAATTCATGGAATAGAAATGGAGTTTGTAATTGAAAGCGACGACAATAATTTGGATCTTTGCCAAATAGACATAACAGAGAAAACGATGACGTTCACAACGGGTTAGAGAATTATGAAATGTGCAGAGATAGGCTCACCAGGAACACCAACCATAGCGAGGATAGGATAGTAACCTGCCTGAATAATCATCAGTACACAGAGCCATTTGAGATGTTGTTACTACACTGACGTCTCCTCCACCACAACAACTTCCAATACAAAAATGGTCTGGGCACAACTGCCCTTAACATACAGAAGAAATACGGATTTCTATGGATTTTACTCTCACAGCTCTTACCAGTTAATTGTTTATCATTTATACAATGCAATTCTATAATCTGTTTGTAAAGATGCAAACATCTTATTGCACAGTTTGCATGCCTTTTCATTTTTAGATCTTTTTGTAGCCTTAGCGCAAAAGAAAATGTTCTGTTTAAAATTGACCTGTTTATTGGGATTCAAGGGTTCAAGGTTCAGACACAAGGAATGGCAAGTGACAATGTAAACAAAACAGAATCATTTGAAATGGAATGGCTGAACAGTGGTGTGTGTGTGTGTGTGTGTGTGTGTGTGTGTGTGTGTGTGTGTGTGTGTGTGTGTGTGTGTGTGTGTGTGTGTGTGTGTGTGTGTGTGTGTGTGTGTGTGTGTGTGTGTGTGTGTGTGTGTGTGTGTGTGTGTGTGTGTGTGTAGATATATAAGATTGCTCATATGTGTGCACCATATTCAGAATGAGCAAGAGACACAGTTAACAAAAATGATGCATGCGATGTGTAAAATTTATAAAATATTAATATGTTGTTTAATCTTCATCTGAGATGTTATGTTCCCCTTCTCTCAACGTACCCTCTGCTTCCTGCCCCTTTCTGGCATTCGCTGACCTAATCTCTCATGCTTATCGGGAAGTATGTTTTACATTCCTGCTTCTGGTGTTCCAACTTATTTCAGTTAATCCATTTCCTACCAGGAAACATATACATTGGCCAGACTAGGTTCTGTCAACAGTTCGTGCCTGTCATATTGATGGAGATAAAAGTTCTGACATCAGACCCAGCATTTCAACGTATTAATCTGTTGTTCATACACTGTGTAAAGGACAATGGCACACAGGAATTGTCAAACCAAATACAGAAGTGCATCTACTTCTATCAATCATGTAGACTTCTATATTTTTTTTACATCTGCACGTCTATATTCTCTTTCTCTCTCGCTCTCTGTTTTCCCTATCCTCCAATCGTTCTTCGTGCCCCATGTCTCAAACCTCCCTCCTTCAGTTTACATCTATTGCTCACTTTTGGATGAGATGGCTTATAATTGATAATGTAACTGAAAAGATATGAAGGTGACATTCCAGAGTTAATTGGAAGGGGAGGTGAGCACGCAAAGATGCTTAAGCAGCAATGGCAGTAGTTTCTGGAGATAATTCAGCAGAACATCAGAAATTTATCCCAAGTAAGAAGAAAGATATTCAGTGGAAGACCAGGCAGCCATGAGTGATAACGAACTCAGGAACAGCATAAAAAAAGGAAATGTACACAATGTGGTGAAGATTATTGGGAATCTAGATGATTATGAAGCCTATAAATTCCAGCACGGATAACTAATACCAACAAATGGGAGGAGAGGGTGAAATCTGATATTACGCTTGTTAATCATGTAAAAGAACGTTGCAAGAGATTTATAGATATATAACAAGGAAGACAGGGAGTAAAGAACAAACAAAGGAATGTTGAAAAATGAAGCTTGAATAGTTATGGGAAGCAATGGAATGGCAGGAATTTAAAATTTTGCAACGGTATTCACAGCGGAAGACACCAGCAAAATGCCAGAACTTCAAGACAGTCAGGGGTTAGACGTGAGTATCGTGACCACCAGTAAAGAGAAGGTGCTGTTGGATGTGAAGTTGGATCAATCAGCGAGCACAGTGGACAACACACCGTAGTTCTAAAGAGATACTGAAGGTGATTATGGAGGCATTGCTGGTGATCTTTCTGGAAACTTTGAAGTGAGGGAGACTGTTAAATGTAAGGAGAGAGGGACACAGAAGGCAGATAATTATAAATGGCCAAGCAAGTTGAAACAGTTGCATAGGCGGTCTTAATGGATCCTTAGGTTTATGAATAGATGTGTGGAGTATAAAAACAAGGAAGTTGTGAAGTATATTGGACGTGGTGTGATTAAGCTACAGCATAACAAGAGTTACATTTACAATGCTATTGCGAACAGCAGACTTGAAAGTACGGTTCAAACAAAGGAAATCAGTTCGAAGCAGACAGGAGCATTAGTGACAAAGAGAGCGTTTCCTAGACCCTGGAGTTAGAGTGTTGAGATAAGCTTGTCAGTAAAGAGACTAAAAAATGTATAAAAAGCACAATAAAATCTGTTGCTGCGGAGCTCTCATCGTGCAACTATGTAGCCAATACATATGAAGCTGAAAACGCACAGCAAGTCAGACAGCATTCTAGGAACCTGAAAGTCAACGTTTCAGGCTGATAGACTTCATCAGGATTGGGGCGGGGGAAGGGGAACCGGGAAGTATATAGAGGGAGGGAAGTGGGGCTGGGAGAAGCGTAGGTGTGATGGCGATAGGGAATGAAAGTCGGGGGATATTGTGATTGGCCAGTGGGAAGGGTGCAGCGGATATGCGAATGGAAAGATGGACAGCTTAGGTCAGGTCAGGGAAGGGGAGCATGAGATAAGGCTGTGGTTGGAAAGAACTTGAAGCCAGTGAAGTCAATATTGAGACCATTGAGCTGTAATCTCCCCAGCTGAAAGATCAGGTTGTGTTCCCTAGTTTCAGTTTGGCCTCACTCTGACAGTGGAGGAGGCCAAGGATGGACCTTTCGCTGGATGAGCTGAAATGGGGTGGAAGTTCGGGAGTACTTGAAATGGATGGCAACTGGAATATCGGGTTTATTAAAGCGTGCAGAGAGCAGATGCTTCATGAATATGTTCCTAAGTCTCACTTTGGTCTCCCTGATAGAGAGGAGACCACATCGGGACTTGGAGACGTGCTTGGTGGGGCAGGATCAGGCTCTGTATGGAGCACCAGCGCTCTGAATGCAACAACCAACCCGACTTTTCAGTTACCATCCATTTTAATTCCCCATTCAACTCGTCTGGGGACATGCCCATCCTTAGCCTGTCCACTGTCAGAGGAACACCACCTGAGATTTTACCTTTGGAGCTGATAGCTCAATGGCCTCAATATTGAAAGGAGCAACATCAAATTCCCTCCCCCCGCAGCCTTATTCCATGTCCCTTCTCCCTGACCAAACCCACACAGTCCATCTTCTCACTCACATATCTGTTCCACCCATCCCACTGACCAATCACAGTAACCTCATACATGCATGTATACACCACCATCATGCCTACCCTTCACTCTTCCATATCCCCTCACTCCATTTCTGGGCTGCCCTCCATCTCACCAGTCCTGACGAAAGGTCCAAGATAATAATATTGCCTTGTTGCTCCTCTGATTCTGTCTGGTCTGCTGTGTTTATCCAGCTCCAAGTTTATTAACTCTGGCCTCCCGCACCTGTAGTACTTACTCTCTCCAAGGTGAGGAACTATGTAGTCTACATATAAGAAGAAATATGTTTGGGCATTTGAAAAGATCACTGACTCATTCCTCATTTCTTAACAACCTAACACACACCGTCCAGATGAAGCAGCATTTCACTTGTACTCTTTCAATCCAGTCTCCTGTCATTGCAGCTCACAATGCAGTCTCCTTTACACTGAGGAGATCAAACAGAGACTGCATTGAGGAAGACTCCCACTCTGTCTATAGGAAGAGCCCTGACTCTCATTGCTTCCCATTTCAGTAACCTACCTTGCTGTCATGCTAACATTACAATAACCAACCTTGCTCTCATGCTAACATTTCGATCCTGGGCTGCTGCAATGTTCCAATGAAGCACAACCCAAGCTCGAGTAACACCTCACTTTACACTTTGGTACGTTACAGTCTGTAGGAATTAATATTCAATTCCAAAACTTCACAGCCTGATGCCATTATGACTGTTCTCAAATCCTCATGCATTCCTTCCCCTGGTCTCCCAATGAACTTGCCGTGTTTTGAATCGATGGTCTTGCACTCAATTAAGGAAGGAGAAAGTGAGGTCTGCAGATGCTGGAGGTCAGAGCTGAAAATGTGTTGCTGGAAAAGCGCAGCAGGTCAGGCAGCATCCAGGGAACAGGAGAATCGACGTTTCGGGCATAAGCCCTTCTTCAGGAACCATTCCTGAAGAAGGGCGTATGCCCGAAACGTCGATTCTCCTTTTCCCCGGATGCTGCCTGACCTGCTGCGCTTTTCCAGCAACACATTTTCAACTCAATTAAGGAACCCAAGTCCCCCCTTTCCAATCTAATTTATACTCATTTTACATTTGATTCTCGTTTACCACAACCAAAAGTGCGTTTGTCAGTGGCATTGCGCCTCCACATCGTCTGTGTCCCGTCACCCCTCCTCTACCTCTGGCAAGTGATTAAAAAAATGTTTCCAATCCTTTTCTATTCTGAAGAAGTGTCACACTGGACTTGGAACGCTAACTTTGTTTCTCTGTCTCCGTACATGCTGCAGATCTGCTGTGTTTCTCCAGAAATGAACAAAACACATTTTCAGTAAAACAAATAAATGTGGATACCGGAAATCTGAAACCAGAATAAAAAAAAGAATCTGTGAGCATGGAAGAACGATCATTGGAACCAATGATTAACTCTACTTTCACTCCACAGATGCTGTCAGACCTGCTTAACCTCCGCAGGAATTTCTGTTTTTCAACACGTTACAAAGATGTGTCTCAACATTGCTCAATCCCCCTGTCCAACCTGGAGCACCATATACCGGGAAGTGAAAGATAACACAGGATGCACAAATTCATTGGTTCTGAAACTACGTAAGGCTGGCATCATTGACACTACAGAGCTCTTACTCTTCGTCAGGGAGAGAAACAGAGTGATATGTATTCACTCTAAACACAGAAAGGGAAGGGAAAAGAAACAGATGAATATATTAAAGCGTGTTGAGGAATGAGACAAACTGTAAGTATGACACCATGGAGAGACCCGCAGTGCAATTAAGATATAAAATTGGACGTGTACCACGTCAGAAACCAGAGTAGGTCACTGTGTACATGGCTGATAGGTGAATGAGTCTCGGTGTGAACTGGGGAACAGGCAGCAGAACTGTATTGGAGTTATTGCAGCTCAAACCGTGTATTCCATGTGGTGCTGTAGACCGCAGCAACAACGGAAGCAGAATTATATTTAAGTTTAATCTGTAACCTTTTGACTCGGCTAATCCCTCAGTCTAACATTATCATCAAGCTGATCTACAGTTCAGTGAAGAATGTGGGGAAACATGCCAGGGTCAGGACCATGTGTGCCTAAAACTGATGAGAATCCGTTAAAGCCACCACACTTGACTGGTTACATTCCAAACAGCAGAACTAACAGCGATAGAGAGGGCGCAATGATCCCAAGTCTAACAGATCAGATCGAAGTTCAGCAGTCCTGTCACACCCAGTCATAAGTGGATGAGTCAACTCACTGCAGGACAGGGTCATACACATGTCCACATCCTAAATAATGAAACAGCCCTGCACATCAGTGCAATAGACAAGGATTCGTATCTACACCATACTCATCCAGAAGTGTTGAGTTTATGATTCAACTCATCTCGCCAGGGTGCTCACAGAATCATAGATTTGATTCGCTCTATGTGACATGACGAAACATCCAACACATTAGATATGATACAGGCAATGTACAACAAGGCTTGGCCCTGGGGAAGCTGTTTCATTCATTTCCAATTCTGACATCTATTTCGCAATGTGGAAAATTACTATGACAAGTCCCTTAAGGGAAAATAATTACAGTATGACCAATATCACCTCTTCAATTCCATCAGGACAGTCAAATTGGTGGGAGTTCTTTTTGACAGAGCTGTCAAGCAGCCCAAAAATTACCTGTTCAGTGTGGTTTCCAATAGGTCCCCATGTGGAGATGGTGCTGTTGTGGAAATGTCACTGGATTACTAATCCAGACCGGGCTAATTCTCTGGCAACCAGTGGAAGTTAAAAATAATTAATGAAATGTCGAGATTTAAAATTTGGTGTCAGTAACAGTGACCTTGAAGCCTATGTCGATTGTTAACATCATTTGCTTCCCCAATGTACTTTCAGGAAGTGAATCTCCAGTGCTTTCCTGGTCTGGCCTCAAAGTGACTCCAGACGCACAGTCATGTGATAAACTCTTTAATGGTCTCTGAAACAGCCAAGCAAGTCACTCAATTGTATCAAACTGCTCCGAGATCTTAAAGGATAACCCGGATAGAACAGCTGGCAGTAGCCTCGTTATCAGAAAAGGGAATGGGAAACAGTCTTGTCGACCCTGCAGAGACCTCCTTCCTAACATATGAGAGCATGTGACAACATTTACAGAGCTTTCCCACAGACTGCACAGAAACATGGGCAAAGGAGTAGGTCATTCAACACAGCGAGCCTCCCACATTCTCATCATGGCTGAGAATCTCCTCATTACATTTCTCCTACAGCAAACTGAGATATATTGCAATTGATTCTGTCAATCGAATGTTTGAGATGTTTGCGAATAGCTGGGCCCCAAGAACATATTCCTGAGATACTCCACGAGCCTTCGTCTCCAATAAAATGCTCCTTTTATTCCAATGTTTCCGGTCTAAGTGCTCCTTTGCTGGAGCTTGTACACTCGACCTGCTTTCTTTTTCTTATTTTCTCCCCTACTTTTGTCTCTGTAACTTTCAAGCTGGACCCAGGATTTGGACCTCAAGCTGAGTCCAGTGCGGAGGAGAGTGAGACCTTACTTCCTTCTCCGAAGCAAGCACATGACCTGGAATTGGCAGCTGCTACATCAGCAGAGGTAACGTCGATGAGATAGGGCTAAGCAGCAAAAGATGATGTCTGAGGATTAGAGACTTGTTGCTGATTGGGTCCTGCACTGGTAGAGATGAAGCGGATAGTGGAAGGCCATCATGGTAAAAATGATGAGGTAGGTTTAGCAGTAAGAGACATGCCTCTGACATTGGAATGGTTTGGCACAGGGGGCAATGAGCCGATGATGGTGGAGTATCTCCCAATGGCAAAGATGGTGCCTGAGGATCATCATCTTAAATGTTGCTGGAGCCTGGTGTAGATGGTGATGTAGATGTCAAGGAGGGATTGGGTTGCAGGGGTGGTCGATGGTGGGGAGCTGGCTCATAATCCATCAACTCTCTTCAAGCTATATCCTTTGTTTATTCCATTTTCTTCAATTATTCAAAATGACACCACTTTGTGGCAACACATGGAAGCTTTTCGCTGTATGTTATTGTAGTTATCCTGTAAAATACACCTGGTCATAAAATCAACATCAAAAAACTTTTACTCACTCTTTCCTGCCAGCTGTCCCATTCTGAAACTATGTCCAAATATTTGCCACAACCCCATAAGATTTGATTTTGCACACTGGGCTTGAGACTTCAGCAAAAATCTTTCTGAAAATTTTCCCTCGTAATCTTATCCTTCTGAATCACCTCTCCCTCAGCCTTCTCTGCTCCAAAGTAAACAACCCAATCTTACCCAGCCTCTCTTCATAGCTGATATGCTCCATCCCAGGGAACATCCTGGTGAATCTCCTCTATATCCCCTCCAATACAATTACATCCTTCCTGTAATAAGGTTTCCAGAACTACACACACTATTCCATCTTGGCCTAACCATAGACTTTATAGCTCTGGCAATGTAAATGTTGATGAATGAAGGCTGTGCCTACGGTTCCCGCTGCCTTCTTAACTAACCTATTAACCTCAGTCAAAAAGTGTGTTGCTGGAAAAGCACAGCAGATCAGCCAACATCCGAGAAGCGGGAAAGTTGATGTTTCGAGAATAAGCTCTTCATCAGGAATGTGACCCATCATGACTGATGAAAAGCTTATATTCGAAATGTCGACTCTCTTGCTCCTTGGATGCTGCCTGACCGACTGCTTTTCCAGAACTACACTTCGTGATTCTGATCTGAAATATCTGCAATCCTCACTTTTTGCCTAAATTGTTAATCTGTGCAGTCACATTCAGGGATCTGTGGAGAAACACCCTCTGAGCTTCCTAGTGAGCTGCCACTCATTGTATACCCCTATTTTTGGTTCCTTCTTCCAAAGTACATCACCTCATATTTATCAGGGTTACTTTCCATCTGACCATCTGACTATTCCATCTGTATCTTCCTGTAACATAAGGCCTTCCTCCTCAATGCCAACCACAGGGCCAATCTTTGTGTCAAACACAAACTTAATTATTACCCTCACCCATCCCCGTATACATTCACATCGAGATCATTTATGAATGCCACAAATAATAAGGGACACAGCACTGATCCCTGTGGTACACCAGGGGACACTGTTCTCCAGTCACACAAACAGCCTTTTGTCTCCACCCTCTGTCTCCTGCCAATAAGACAATGTTTGTTGTCACTCACTAAGTTACCTTGATATCATGACTCTTTTTTTTTAAAGTCAGTGTCATATATGGGGCTTTGTCAAAGGCCTTACAGAAAAACCATATAAACAACATGCTCGAAAATATACAATGACATTCATTTGGTATGACTTCTCCCTGATGACGTCATGCAGGCTATCCTTAATTAAAATTTGCCTCCCTAAATAGAGATCAATTTTCTCCTTTCCTATTTTCTCCAGTACTTACCCTAACACTGGTCTAATACTGACTGGTTTACAGTTCTCCGTTCTATTTCCACCATCCTTCCCGTAATGTGGGACCGCATTAGTTGTTCTCCAGTCATCTGGCAATTCCAACTTCTCTGTGGCCAGATTCGACTTAAAACCTTGAGCCAGGGCCTTTTGCCCATTGTCTCTAACAGCAGCCTGTGATACAACTCATCCAGATCTGGCAATCAGTCCAATTTTATACCAGCCAAAGCCTCCAATCCCTGCTCACACCTTATATGAATCTGTTCAACAGCTTCCCAATCTATCTTCTTGAATTCTGTCCCTGTATCCTCTTTCTCCCAAGTAAAACAGATAAGGAGCTTTCATGTAACAATCGATCAATGTTGTCCAGCTTCACACACAGAGAGCTCCCTTGGTCTGTAATGGGACCTAGTTATTTCCTGGTTATTCTGTTCTGATTAATGTACGTGGAGAACATCTTGGGATTCTCCCTAACCTTGTCTGGCAGCACATCTCCCTGCCCCTGTGTCAGTTAATCTTGCCTCTAATAAGATAGGCATGAAAGTAACTTTAGATTCTCTTCAATTTCATAGTTCTCTGCAGGAAATTATCTTGTGTGGATATTCAACATTCCGCACGTGTCCTTGCCTTCACTTTCCCATCATAATCGAGAGAAGTGTTTGATCATCCTTATGTTTCTTGTCCGTTTGCATTATATTTTAAATTTCATTATCAGTTCATTGGTCCTGAAATATCTCTGAATCCATGGCTTCCAAGAATACCTGGAATTTTTCTGAGCTGCTTCCTTTGATCTAATGCAATCTTTAACTTCTTTTGTGAACTATCGTTCAGTCACCTTACACCTTTGCTGTTTGAACTGTGGTGGACATGTGTATATTGTACATTTTAATGTGTTTATTTAAACAACAACCATTGCCTGTCTTCCAGTAAATCTTTTTCATGTACATCTCCAATTCACTGAAGCTAATTTGTGCATCATAATTTCGTGATTTGCATGACTCAGGTATATAACCATAATTTTAAAAAAAAACTGTTTTGTATTCAGACGTCATATAAAATTCAAAAAATTATAATTACTATTCCTGAAACCTCCTTTTCAGCAGGGTCTTCAATTAGCTCTTCCGATCACATGACATCAATGTCAAAACAGCTTGACCTCTACCTCAGTGCTCAAATACTGTTAAATGAAACCATCTGAAATCGATTTACCCTGCATTATTATTCACGTGGGTTAACGCGGTTTAGAAGTAGTTTGAAATTGTTCATTATTGCTGTGGTACCCAAAAACCTGGGTATCTAATTTCCTGTTTTATACCATACCCAACATTTGTATTGCAAATTTCACTTTGATATATAACTCCCATCAATCTTTGCTTCTCCTTGCTGTTTCTAAGCTTCACCTTACCAGATTCTGTGGAATCTGACTGATGTGGCCTCTGGGGAGATTAATGGTAGATTCACGTGAGATATTTGATGAAGCTTATTTGGACGTTGAGATAATCTCGTCATGCTATTCATTCTTCTCAAGTGTTGTTATGACATTTTCACCAGATCTCTCGTTATGCTGGAGGAATAGACAAGGACAATGATCTTTCAACAATGCTATGCATTCCCCCAGACAGCTGAGACTGCTCTAAACTGGGTGAGAACTTTACATCAGGCTGGAAAAGTGTTGCTGATGTTGTACACGATCATTATCAGATCACGTCTATAGTCGTGTGCACAGACTTCGTCTCCTCATTGAAGAAAGGAGATTGTTATATTGGAAGCAGCTCAGAGATGGTTTCCTCAACTAATTCCTGCAAACAAGGGGTTGACTTATAAGGAAAGGATGATCAGTTTGATCCAATACGCATTAGAGCTTACAAAATGAAATGTGATCTTTTTTTTACATCGAACACCGGATAGAGTCAGCAACAGAAGCCAATTACGCAGCCAATTCCATTTCTCCAGCCTGTTACACAAGAACAGCAGAAGGATATTCAGGCCTTCGAACCTGTCACACCAGAACAGGACGAGGTTATACAGCCACTAGAGCCTATACAGTTACAGGAGGAGGTCAATCAGTTCCTCGAGTCTATAACGCTGCACTCAGTGTAGGCCATGAGGCACCAGTATTCTGTTATGCAGCAACAGGATCAGTCCATTCATCCTCCTCAAGTCTCTTACACAGGAACTGGAAGAGATGGTGGACTAGAATAACAAAAGGACATTCAGCACGAGAATTAAAGAAGGTGATAAAATTAATTAGGACTTGTTATGGAAAGGTGGAGGTAATTCACCCATGTGTCTGTTGTATGGGAACAGGACGAGACAAATCACTCGTTCGAACCCATTTCAGGGATGCAGGAGGTGATTGTTCAGTATCTCGAGCCTGTTGTGAAGGAATATGAAGAGCGCTTGAGCCCCTCAAAATGTTATACAGCAACAGGAAGATTCCACAATCCTTCAGGCTTCAGACGTATTAGCAGGAGGAGGGGAACCAGATCGTGAATCTGTAAATCAGGACATTCCGGCCATCGAGACTGTAATGTCGGAACACCATGGGGAGATTCAGCCCATTGAGCGTATAAACCAGGAACTGAGTGAATCCGTTCAGACACTCGTGCCTCTTACGCAACGCTTGGAGCAGATCTTTTAAAGCTTTGTGCCTGTTACACAGGAACATGGGAAAGGGAACGGAGAGTTTACAAAACGGTTTGCAATTAGAATAATCATCTTCACTTGTCAATAAAAGGTTGTGAACATACTGTTGGGAATTA
Source organism: Chiloscyllium plagiosum (assembly GCF_037043375.1). Lineage (NCBI taxonomy): Eukaryota > Metazoa > Chordata > Chondrichthyes > Orectolobiformes > Hemiscylliidae > Chiloscyllium > Chiloscyllium plagiosum. The sequence goes on from NW_028270158.1 coordinate 73,851,233, forward strand.
AGGGAAATTGTGAGAATCCATTATTAATTAATTAACAACAGGGGATTTGCAAAGTCGAACCAGAATATATCAGAATCAACATGATATTTTAAGGATTTATTTGCTCGAGTTCTTTAAAGATGTGACAAACAAAGTAGACAAAAGGGACCCTGGAGAAGTAAAGTACCTGGACTTTGAAAAGGCATTGATTAAACACTGCACAAAATGTTAAGCTGCAAAATAAGTGGACACGGGTTTGGGAGGAAGTTGTTCGCCTGGACAGTGGGCTGGTGAGCCAACAACATGCAGAGAGATGGAATATTCGTTTCGTAAATGATTGGCAACTTTTGGGGTTCCATAGAGTTCAGACGACATGTCCGACAATTTACCATCCATTGTATTACTTGGATGAGAGGAGAGAAAACACTAAAGCCACATTTTCAGCTGACACTAAAACAAGTGGAAAAGTAGGTTGATCTAATGAAGATGTAGAACATTTACAAATGGACATGAACAGTTTAGATGAGTGTGCCACCTCTGGCAACTAAAATGTAACGTGGATAATATGGGAGTAACCATTTTGGTCAGAGTGATCGGACATGATATGGAAATGGAGAGCAACTTCAGAGTCTTATGTGCAGAGGCATCTGTGTGTCCTTGTGCATACCACAGAAAACTCACGTGCAGGTACAGCAGGGAATAAGAAAGGGAAGTGCAATTTCAGCATTTAATTGCAAAAGAATACAGTATAAAGGGAGGGAAGAATTACTGCAATTCTGCAAGGTATTAGTGATACTGTAACTGACATTCTGTGTTCAGGTTTGCTGCCCTGACTGCAGAAGGTATGTAGTTACAATGGAGATACTGATCAATTAATTAGATTGATTCCAGAGATGAATTTTTCTTTTAAAAAGAGTTTCGGCAGTTCAGACCTATACTCTCTGGAGTTTAGAAGGATGAGAAGAGACCTTATTTTGGTCTGGAGGATGTTAAAGATGTTTGACAATGTCGGGGTGGAGAAGATATTTCCTCATGTGGGGAAAACTAGAACAAGAGATCATAGCTTTAGGATTAGGCAGAGCAGATTTAAAACAGGGGTGAGGAGAACTTACTTCTCTCAAAAGGTTGTGAATCTGTGTAAAGCACTGCCCCAGATTGCAGGGGATGTTGGGACATTGAGTAAATGAAGGGGTATGGATAGCGGGCAGGAATGTGGGACTGAGACCGCGATGATGTCAGCCATGATTGTATTCAATGGCAGAACAGACTAACGGGGTTGGATTGCCGACTGATGCTCCTCGTTCTTATTCTGCCCTTCGACGCTGTTAGTCAGGAATGGGGAAGGTCTAGGTATCAGACAGGAAGCAGGCACTCCGGATAAATCCGTCTTAATCAGTTCGAAAGAACGTAACCAGTGGTGGCACATAGTGACCAGTGCAGTGTCTTCAACTGTTTACAATAGATATCAATGATCAAGAGGATAGAACAGATGTGCTGCTACTAGGTTTGGTAAGATAAGCAAGACATTAAGTTATCAAGAGAGAGTGGAAAGTCTGCAAATTGATATGAAAGATGAAGCCAATGAACAATACATTGCCAAGTGGAGTATAACGGAATGTATAACCTGCCAGCTTTTTCAGGAAGAATGGAAGGCAGCATGTTACTGAAATGCAGAGATATTACAGAACATAGTTTTGCAGTGTGTACTAGAAGGTTCAGTTTGACCCGTTTAGACATGGGGAGTGTTGTGCCGTCTCCCTGGTGGTCTGCTCCTTGATTTTCCTGGTGGTCCCAATGCTCTCAGTACGCACGGGATAGTTTGATGTGGTTAGTTGGCGGAGGGGAATGATGAGGGGAAGGTGTTTTGAGCCGTGTGCCTCGGGGATAGCCTTTAACCGAGAGACTATCCTTTCTTTCCGAATGGAGACCCAAAGACAATGGGGATGGCTGACTGCTTCTGAATGAAGAGGCTGCGGCTGCTGCCAGGGCAGTGAGTATTCGCCAACATGATGTACTGTGCGTAGACACACTGTAATATCAATGAGGTTAGAGTTCCTTCAGTTCCTCTAGCTCTCGCTACCGATATTGGGACACCACAGAGCCATGTACGTCATCGGGAATCCTGCTATCCTGGGAAAACATGGGAACACCTGGCATCTCCTTGCTGAGGGAGAAAATATTCACCTCATCCAGCATATATATCCTTCGTTACTGAATGGTGACATTGATGCTGAGATATTGGGAGATGATGGATATGTCACCTACTCCTGCCCGGAAAGTTCCAGAACATAAAAACTGAATGAAACTGTCACTCTAACAGCCACTGGCAGCACCGTCCACCCCCTGGTGTGTGGCTGCAGGTCATGTTGAAGGACGTGACACCACTCTGTGACCAGCTCCTTGTTCAATCACGATCCCCTCATACGCTGCTTCTGGGCTAAGTGTAGCTTGGGAAGCTGTTACTGGAAAACCGGGGCAAATACAGCTGATCCCTTACCCCACCCACACTCACTCCGTGGTTTCAGAGCTTCGCCTCTCTGCGGCCTCTGCTCCATTTGTTGTTCTTGTTACACACCCAGATGCTGTAACTACAGTGCCCATGCTTTATCCAGAGTCAGGTCTCCAAATCCTCAGGTCTCCCTGAATACCTAAGGCAACTCAAAGCACAACCTCCAGCATACCATCCCAGGCCCTTCCACTAACGTTTCGATAACAGGAATCAGTCAGAAGCCCCTCAGCTACAAGTGTTATGGACAAGGCCAGGCCACCACAAAATAATTTAAGAGAGTCTCGACCCTAAAGTTTCCTTATTTTAAACGTCGATGTGAACTGTGTGTTCCAGATCTGTTGCGACTGGTCAACTTTCTCATTGTTAAACAAAATGCAGTCCATTCAAACGCTCTAATCAAAACACAACCAAATAGAAGAACAAGTTGGGAAAGCTTCTCTATTGGAACAAACGATAGATATCCTGCATTCTACTAATTAACTGCGCTAATACAGGTTCATCCCATAAACGTGCCCCTTGGCAAAAAGGTACATTCAAACACAAAATCTTATGTGCAGTACCCCAATCCAGGAGGAAGCAACGTCAAGAGAGTTTTCAAACAGAATAGATGTTGGGGATTATGTATTGAAACTTCCATCCCTTCTGGGACAACGAGAAGCTTCTGAATGCTGCCGATAAAAACAAAAGGAGAAGACCTGGTCTGGGAGAGCTGGCCGCTGCCCTTCCATTATTCCCAGCGTTTTAATAAATCATAAAGGCCTCCTCAGTTCTTTACTTCAGCAATTTTCAGGCGGTATTTCGGCATCTCAGCCTTAAAGACGTTTCTTCAAAAAAACCCACAAGAGAATATATCATTTTCAAAATGACAGTATCGTCACACACACCACCTTTGACAAAATGAACCATCAATACAACGGTGGTTTCATTTTAAAAGCATTATTTTTACTGTTTTAGTATCTATAATACTTATATATGACATTGACACGAAGCATGCAAACATTGAGAACTCCATTCTATTTCAGCCAGTTTACTCCTGCCACAGAACGCCTCTGTTTTTCTTCATCCAAGTATCGACAACTTGTCAGCAAAAACAGCTACCCGTCCAGTCACCTGTATAACTTCCAAATTGAACAGACTAGAAGTTTTCTCCCTAAATTCCTCTAAAACGTTTCGGCGTTATGATCAGTATAGAGATTCGTCTCAGAAACGTTTTTGGCAATTTAAATTCTGAAATGTTGTATCAACCACACCAAGCTCAAAGTCTCCTTCTCAATTGTGAAATATTTCTGTTGATGGATTCACCGGACACTACAACCATATGTTACATAATGGAGCACTTCTCATGTCTCCAATAGTCCTTCTCAATGACATTTCTCCTCATGTCTCAGCATAAACGAATTACACGTTTCTTTACTTCTTAATGCTGTAACCGCTTTACCTGCTACTCGTGACCTATGCCAGTAAAACTTACTCTCACAGGTATACATTTTAAAAAGATCTGACTCTTCTCAATCCTTCATGAAATCCAAACTTTGATTTGTGGATAAATTCAAAATAATTACCCATTTCAGCTTGTAATCTTGCCATTGTAACTCTCTGCTCTGCTACACGAGTTCTCACTATTGCAGGAAATGAATGTTTGAACTCCTTCGAAATAAGAATTTCTCTAAGAGTGTCATAGATTTTCTCTCTTTTCAATATCTTTACCCACCTTTCAAAGTTACTTTGTTTGATTCTGTCAAACTCAATGCACATTTAACCAGGGACCTTTTTTAGAGTCTTGAAACACTGTCTGTAGGCTTCTGGCACAAGCTCATATGCAATTCAGATGGCTTCATTCACCTTCTTATACTCTTCAGATACCTCCTCCGATAGGGATGCAAATAAACAACAGCCTGACATACACTCCACTGTCCATGGAGCACCAAATGGGACAAACCGGGAAGTGAAAAACAGCTCGACACAGACCCCACTGTCCATGGATCATCACATGGGACACACCGGGAAGTGACCAACAGCTCGACACACACCCCATTGTCCATGGAGCGCCACATGGTACTCAAGGGGAAGTGAACAACAACCTGATACACACCATTTCGTTGTTTCTGAGCTTCATACTGCCAGCAGTGACACACTAGTGAGCCAGAAACCAAGGCCAGGAAATGTACAGAGGGTCAGAGAGATACACATTAAAGATAGAAACAGATAGTTAAGTACCGTGAACATGTTGTGGAAATATGAAGATAAAAAACAGGGCAGTGAGACTAACTGGAGGAGTGAATCCTTCGAGAGCAAAATTACAAGAGTGAGAACATTGAATAAAGGTATTTTCAGATCAGCTGAAATGGTTTGTTCCATCAATTTCTGAATCTGCTTCACAAAACACTTCAAACAACATAGCTGGAACAAGATGACAAACCAACATGGAGAGCTGTGCAGACTATGCTAGTGTATTGGTCAGTAAACTGCACTAATTGCCCAGCATGGGGAGTGTTGCAAAACTTTACTATCATATAGGAACGATACACACATCAGATTACTGTCTATAAGAGGAGGATTTCTATCTCCATTGGAATAGTATAAGGGAAGGGTGCGTGTGCATTTGCACATGCTTGCTTGTATTTGTGTGTGTGTGTGTGTGTGTGTGTGTGTGTGTGTGTGTGTGTGTGTGTGTGTGTGTGTGTGTGTGTGTGTGTGTGTGTGTGTGTCTGTGTGTGTGTGTGTGTGTCTGTGTGTGTGTGCGTGCGCGCGCGCGTATGTGTGTGTGCAGGCGCACGGGCACGTGCGTGTTTGTGTGTGTGTGTGTGTGTGTGTGATGCATTTGAGGTGGTTGAATGCAAAAATCATAGCGTGAGAGACAATACACATGAAGGAAACCAGGTTAAATGTTAACCATTGTCACGGATTTGCATAGTCGACACAAAAAGACTGAGGGATTGAGAATATTAAAATTGAGGCAATTGCAGTCACAATAGCGATATAGATAAGCATGCACAGGAATTTTCAGCGGGATGGGATTGTGTTCTGAGTTCCAATCAGATTTGTTTCTGCAGGTTTCAACCTGAGAGTGTCAGCAGCAGATTGTTGTCATCATCAAATCTGTATTTCACAGCTCAAGGTTCAAACAGCAGATGAGTCAAGCCACTGAAGTATATTCTGAAACAGTGAGTAGTTAAAGTTAATAATGGCCAGGGCATGGTGTCAGAAATCAGCTCATGGCCAAAGGGAGCATCAAGTTGTGATTCAGTCTGTTTCAGGCACCACCTGCAAATTTCCCTCCAAGCCACTCACTATCCTGACTTGGAAATATACTGCCATTCTTTCACAGTATTTGCTGTTCTTTCACACTCCTTCTTTCACAGTCATTGGGTCAAAATCCTGGAATTCCCTCCCTCCCGGCATTATGAGTCAACCGACAGGAAGTGGACTGCAGCAATTCAAGAAGGCAGCTTACCACCAACTTCTCAATAGTAAATAGGCATGGGCTATCAATGCTGGCCAGCCAGTGATGCCCAAGTCCAAGAAATGAATGGAAATAAAGTATATTGACCAGGAATGGGTTGGAATCCCAGGAAGGAAATAGAGTTTGTAAACATAATAGACGACAATAACCTCCAAGCTCCCAACATTTATACAAGGACAGAGTGACAATGGCTCACATCTGCAACTGAATAGGTCAACATAGAGACCCATGAGTAATACAGCCAGATGCAAGGAGGGAGACAGTAATTGAACTGGATTCAAAGTATCAACAGGAACACTATTGGTGGGAAGAGGTGTAGACTATATGAAGCAAGAGAAATGCAATCGTAACTGGTTTACAGAAAAAAAATATCTGGACAGTGAGACTTACCAGGGACACCAACGATAGACAGGAGAGGATAATAACAATATTGAATGATGCAAAGTGCAAAATAGATCCGCGATGATAATGACAACCAATCATAATATGTCGAAAGATAACAAACCAAATTGGATAAACCCTTGTCTATTGTTGGACCATTCCAGTCCAATATTCTCAGATTCTGATCCATTGTTGGAACATTTCAGTCGAATGTTCTCAGATTCTGATCTCTCCTAGCGCTGTCTGTGGAGCCACTGATCCTGTTCGTGCTGTTGATGATGCTCCCACTCATACTGTGTGATAACACATTGAACGGGGCCCATTTATGGTTAGAAGATGGAAACACTCCACTGGGATAATTACAATCCGTGGAGACTGACATTAATCACAGTCACTGAACAAAGAGGTTCAGTTAACCTTTTCCTTACATCACATTTCATAACACAATAAAAGGGAATACTTACTCAGTCTGGATGGAATGGATGAGGGTTACTGATGGATGGACTACAAATCTTTCAATTTTTAAGTATGTTTCCTTGAATGTATGTGTATTGTAAGAGAACTGCAGTATCATACATTTCTCACTATGTTTATAAAAGGAGACAGGGCTAAAATATCAGACTAACTGCGTAAGATGACTGGTGGGGAAATTTCTAGATACACTAACTCAAGGGAGAAAGTGAAGATTGCAGATGCTGGAGATCAGAGTCGGGAATATGGTGCTGGGAAAGACAGAGCCGGAAAATGTGTTGCTTGAAAAGCGCAGAAGGCCAGGCAGCATCAAAGGAGCAGGAGAATCGACGTTTCGGGCATAAGCCATTCTTGCTCCTCTGATGCTGCCTGACCTGCTGCGCTTTTCCAGCAACATATTTTTCAGCTCTGATCTCCAGCACCTGCCGTCCTCACTTTCTCCTGCTGGAAAAGACAGCATCCAAGGAGCAGGAGGATCAACATTTCGCGTGTAAACCTTTCATTAGGAATGAGGCTTGTGGCCCAAGGTTGCTGAGAGATAAATGGGAGGGGGATGGGGTTGGGGGTGTAGCTGAGAATGTGATAGGTCGATGAAGTTAGAGTTGGCGGTGGTATGTCGGAGAGGAGGGTGGAATGGATAAGTGGGAATGACGATGGACAGGAAGGACACATCAACATGGCCGTGCTGAGTTGGAAGGTTAAATAAGGTGGTGGGACGGGAAATAAGAAAACTGCTGAAATCCACATTGATCCCATGTGGTTGCAGGGTACCTCGGCGGATGATGAAGCGTTCTTCCTTCAGGCGTCGGGTGGTTAAGGAGTGGTGGTGGAGGAAGCCCAGGTCCTTGGCGGAGTGGGAGGGAGAGTTAAAGTTTTCAGACATGGCACGGTGTGAATGGTTGGTGCGGGTGTCCAACAGATGTTTTGTGGAGTATTCCACAAGTTGACGTCCTTGTAAATGTAAAGGAGACAATAGCGGGAGCAATGGTTATAGTCGGTGACATGTGTAGAAGTGCAGGTAAAAATCCGATGGATGTGGAAGGTTCCTCTGGGGTCTTGTACGGAGGTGAGTGGGGAGGTGAAGGTGCAGGTGTTACAACTCCTGTGTTGGCAGGGGAAGGCGCTGGGAGTGGAGGGTTCGTCGATCTGTGGCATGGACCTGACAAGGGAGTCGTGACGGGAATGTTCTTTATGGAGCACACATCGGGGTAGGGCGGGAAATGCATTTTTGGTGATGGGGGTTGTTTTTAGGTGACACAGATGGGGGAGGATAATGCATTGTATCTGGAAGTTTGGTGATGTGGAAGATGAGGAACAAGGTGTTCTTTCCCTGTTGCGTTTAGAGGGGTGGGATTCAAGGGTGGAGGTGTGGGAAGTGGATAAGATGCACTGGAGGGCATCAAACAAGTGGGAGGGGAAATTGCAGTCTTTGAAGAAGGATGCCATCTGGGATATACACTGGGTTAAGAGGTGGTACTGGAAAAACACAGCAGGTACTGCAGCATCCGAGATTGCTTTTTGCCATCAGTTCCCATCTATTTACAGCTCCGTATCTCCCTTGTGCCAAAACAAGAGGTGCTGTGGGTGTGAAAATCACTGCAAAAGAGAGATGGTGGCGGAATCAGTTTAAATATCGACACAAGGGAGAGGTTTGTGGTGGAGACAGAGGGCGAGATTGAAACACAATGTGATGGAAGGATGTGATCACAGGTTCCAGAATGCTGAAATGTTGACAATTCGATAGTATCCTGTAACATGAGTCAGTGCTTCCAGGAATGATGGGTGAACAGGATATTGACGTGATTTCAGGAGAGTTTTGGGTTAACATTTGTTCTGCAGCTTTGTAACTGGGAGTAGCGTCAGCACAGACTTCGACCCATTGGGCTGAACCTAATAATAATTTGTCACAGTGTCATTTTCGTTGAGTGTGACAGAGGGATCGTCTAAACGAGGCTGAGCTAGTTTCCTGGTGTTATCCTATCGAACTGACCTCATTAGCTACCCACCCCACCCCATGGTATCCCTTTCATTCAATGCCAGCCCGATTCTACCAACCATCATGACTGGAGGTACTCAACATCGTCCGGATGCCCATGGAAATTCCGTGATCCATGGTACTGATGTCATTCTTAAAAGGCCAATGGACACATGGTTGAGCTTTCTCGGTTTGGAGCTGCCCTGCACAGTTTACTCCGAGCATGGCAGATAAGGGACAATTACACCACAGTTTGCAGACGAGTGCTCGGAGGTTCTGGTGGGGAGGCTAGTACAGAGGGGGACAATTCTCTTCCCAGCGGGGCCACACCACCAGACCCACCAAGCATGGTCTGAGGTCATCACCCAGCTCAGTGCAGTATCTGCAGCGTGAAGAAATATCCAGTAATACAGGACAATCATGAATAACCTTCCCCACACTGTCAGGATAAGGGTCACCATATTCTCTCTGCTCCCTCACACTCACTGTATACCTGTTACAGCACCTACCCCGGAACAAGGTTCATGCTCCACCGCTCTCACTACTGCATGCAGCATCTTCCCTCTCTCTGTCTCTCACCACCAGTATACACCCTACACTAATAATACTGCATATGTACAACACTGTGGACAAACTCCCACCGAAAATATCTGCATTCCGCCCCTCCCCCACCGAGAGAATATTATCAGCAGGCCCCTCACTCCCTCCCTCCCTCGCTTTCTCCTAATCCAGGAGAAACAGCCTGGAATCGGACAGAAAGGGCCAAGCAGTGTGGTCGAGTGCCCGATATCCGTTCCCTCACCCCTTCGCTCTGCCATGTGGGGAGGACCCTGGTAGGAGCCGGAGAGGACCGGGTCGCCTCGTGTGAAGATTCTGAAACATCCATGTCCCACCGACCGAGTAGGGAGCAATGCTCAGTGAAGGGCAATTCTCACTTTAAATCCACTGGCAGTTCCGTTTCCCGAGGCACAACTTAGAAGCTGTGGCCCTGTTACCACCCCCCTTTTCTGTTGAGCTGATACAAATGGAATCCCCAAGGTCTCGGTGGGCAGGAGGGTGGGATCACAACACATTGTCACCGCCACCTCCCAGGAAGGGAGCACGGAGGCTCACTCCTCCACTCCTCCTGTAAACTGCTCAGTTACTTAAACTAATCTGTGATAGTTACTGCTCTCCCCACTTGTCCTGACATTTTCAATAATCTGTACTCAAATACACCCAGGTCCCTCTGCTCCTACACCCCCTTTATAACGGTACAGCCAATTTTCCTTCCAAAGTGCATCACCTCACACTGTCCCGCATTGATCGTCGTATGAAATATACCTGAACTCTACATCAAGTTAGCGTTGTCCTCTTGTTGTTGTACTCTGTCCTCCACACACTTTACAATTCTTTCAGGTTTGGTGCCATCAACAAGCATAGAAGTTGTCATAGTGTCACACTTCAGTCAAAATAACTGAAAGAGAATGTGGTGCTGGAAAAGTACAGCAGGACAGAAAGCAATGACTGCAGATGTTGGACATCAAAGCCGAGAGTGTGGCGCTGGAAAAGCACAGCAGGCCAAGTCAGAATTCGGATTACAGATAGGGCTGATGAAGGGCTTTTGCCTGAAATGCCAATTCTCCTGGTCTTCGAATGCTGCCTGGCCTGCTGTGCTTTTCCAGCACCACACTCTCAGCTTTGATCCCCAACATCTGCAGTCCTTACTTTATCCTGCAGAACAATTGAAATACTGACAGTGTCACTGGTGTGATCAAGGCATACACTGATACCATACGAGAGTCAGAAATAACAACACACATCCCAAAGACCCAGAGGAAAAAAAATGACATGCTGTAAACAGAGAAATAGAAACAATGTTGCCCACCTTACAGAGTGGGTGATATAGTGAGAATTTGCCACAGAGAAAGAGAAATACTGATTGACTCACATATTTGTTGCATGTCAGTGTATCTGTGTGTGTGTGTATGTGTGTGTGTGTATGTCTGCATTTGCGTGCATGTATTAGTGTGTGTAACTGTGTGTTTTAGCGTTTGTGTATATCTCTGTGTGGGACTGGTCTGATGGTCCCTGCATTGCTTAATGTGATGAAATTCTACATTCTGCTGGCTTCTCCACTCCATTGCACAGACAGTAATGGAGGGTGAAAACCGTCTAGAATTCAGTCAGCGAGAGAGGAAAGCAGGTCACAGCATCATATAAACTGACAGCAACATTAGTAGGAACACACACAGACACACACACACACACACACACAGAGTCTCTCGCTAGAGGGGTGCGGAAAGGATTGCAGTTGTACTGAGGCTTACATAGAGAGACGTCTGGGCTCTCTCTGGAATGTAGAATTAATTTGTCTTTGGGAGTTATTAATGAGAAACAGTGTTCATGTTAAGGAGTGTTTCCACAGCAGTTGTCTTCAGTGGACGATTGATAGAAGGAGACGAGATAATTTGATTGCACGTTTTGCTACTTGCATTTTATTTGCTCTACCCTCTGACAAATGATAAGTGCGAAAACATTCTCAATGACTGAATGGTGCCAGCAGGTCAATGCTCGACAGGGCCACCTCTTTCTCTAATATCTCAGGGACAGCATTGCAAGGGATCAGACAAACTCCTCCCTGTTGCCAAGGCTATTCTGTGAAGCATCGCACAGCCGCACAATGTCGGTGATTCACAGTCATTGATGCATTCTCAAACAAACGATGAGTTCTCCACAATCCTCCTGAAGTCTAACGATATGCAGGTTAGGTAGATTTACAAATCTAAATTACCCATAATGCCCAGGAATGTGCAGCTTAGATGGATTAGCCATGTGAAACACAGGGTTACAGGGATGGAAATGATTGTGCGACATTCTATGGCAGGTCAGTGTGAACTAGATGGACTAAATTCCACACTGAACGGATTCTGTGAAACCTGTTGGTTGCACAGTGGGGTTGCTTAACCAGCAGATGGCGATATTACATCATTTTAAACACACGAGGAAACAAGGTTCCCCCATTTCAATTAATCCACTCTCCCAAAATAAGATTGATCCCATTACAGTGTTACAGATGAGATCAGAACTCTGAAAAGACGTTAGCCTGGACCCTAACGTTTTCTTATTTTAAAGGTAATGTAAGGTGCTGTGTTCCAGATCTAATTTAATTGATCAAACTAATTGACATCACGGAAAACACAAATTATTCGAACACTATAGTAAAAGTATAATCAAAGAAAGATGAACGTGGAATAACTTAACTTTATTGGAAAACTTAGCAAAAAATAAAGAATTATTTTACTACGAAAAAGTAACTGGTTCCAATGTGGGAACAGCTCATAAATACAGCCTGGGCACAAAATTCAGAAAAACGAATTGCAGGACACGCAACTCCTGCAACCCAGAAGGGAAAATTCAGAGACAGTAGCAGGCAGCAACTCGTAGTACAGTTTCCAACCCTGTTCAGATCCTGTCTATAACTGCTGAAAACTGCTGACTATTCGCCCTGGTTCTATGAGACCTTAACTGTACTCATTGAGGCTGCTTCTATTGTTCCAACTTTAAGAAAAAACTAAGGCCACACAAACTATTTGCTCTCGTTGCTCTGGAAGATTGCTCGGTACCTGTGCCTGGAGACAACTTTAAAGAGCCCAGGATAAAAATAAAACTTAAATCGACAACAGACGCTTGCACAAACACATATACAGACACTCATATATGAACAAACATGCAAGCACACTGACACGGTATTGTCTTTCAGATAGCGTTAGGTAATCTTTTGATTAATAAGGGAATCATGGGTAATGGGGAGACGTGAGGAGCATGTGGCTGAGAAACAAACCATCCATGATCAAGCAGTAGAGCAGATTCGGTGGAACAAATGTCCTAATTCTGTTCTCGTTTCTTATGATTCTTTGATACCTGGAAATGTCTTTGTGAGTGTGCTGTGCATGCTGACTTTAGTAGTTATTTAACCAAAATATACTCAGTGGTAATGTGGGGCATGCTTGGAAGGCTGAATGGTTTTTGCCTATTCCTAACTATTGTTGTTTCCTGTTCCTCAAAGTTGGTGATGGTCTTTTTGTGAAGTTAACAGATTATGAAAACAAGCGACTTCCATTTAAGACTGAGTTAAGTATCATTATTTCTGCTTGGGGATTTTCTCATTCCCAGGGAAAAGTGAAGACTGGGTTAATGAAGGTATTCAAGGCTGAGCTCAACTGAACTTTGATAGACAACAGAGTCAGTGTTTATTAGGAACAGGCAGGAAAGGGATACTCAGACACAATCACATCAGCTAGGAGCATTCGGAATGTTGCAGCAGGCCTGAGGGGCCAATTGGCCAACTGATGATTCTAGATTCTGTGTTGTTCCCTCAATCCACACCTCGATGTAGTTAAAGGAGAGAAAGACCACATTCAGCTCGTGAGGCAATGAGATAGAGGGAGACCATTCTGCCCCTCTAAGGATTTAGACAGAAATATGGTGATGTTATTCAGCCCTTCAATACACACGACACGGCACAGGACGAGGCCATAAAACTGCCTAAGGTGCTGCACAAGCACAACAGACCCCTTAATATAACAGGAAGTAGTGCATAGAGATTAATATTGGTTTGCAGTTTGGAAAATTGATGCAGATTAATCTCTGAGACACTCCACTCATTGCAGTTATTTGAATGACCCGATGGATTCAAGCTCAATGAGCTAATTTACCAAGATAACCATTCAATACACTGTCAACTGGACGTAGAGAGTCAGCAATGGGATTCAGACAGCGGTAGTTTAGTGTGCAAACCTTCAACAAAGGCTGTTTAACGTGAATTATGACAGTTAGTGTTTTGGCAGAAGGATGTAAAAGCAGTAACTGTTGAAATGTGAGAGATTGCGGAACCAGAGACACAGAAGGATTTGTGAATACTGTTGTATGAGCCATGTAAAGTTAGTCAGCATGTGCAGCAAATGATTAGGAAGTTAAGTGGAATGATGCTGCAAAGGATATCAGGTTTAATCGTAGGAATGTTTTAATGCATCAGTACAAGGAATTGCTGAGATCACACCTGATGCAGTGTGAACTGTTTTGAATCCTAAACTGACAAAAAGAAAGATTCAAACTGAGGAAGCACACCATTCTGAGGAAGGTTCACCAGATCCAAAATGCTAACTCTGATTTATCTTCACAGAAGTTGCCAGATCCGCTGAGATTTTCCAGGCGATTCAGTTTTTTTGTTTCTGTTTATAACAGGAAGTTGTGAGTAGAGTTTTATATTGATTTTCTGCTTGGACAACTGAAACCAGTGGAGTGCTCAGGGATCAGTCTATATCCGTTATCCACAGTTCTTTTGGTTTCCAGAAAAAAAAATCATTTGATTTAGAAACTTGCAAGGTACTTCACTTTATTGTTTCTGAGTTGAAGGCCTTGTATTATAAAGGGTATGCATTTTAGGTCCCTGTATAAGTGATTTTTCTGATGTACGAAACAAAATCTTGAAAACCATGTATCAGGTGAATACCTGATGGACATTTCCTCTTGTATGGGAGACTAAACCTAGGAAATCCATTTTAAGAATAAGTATTCACTTTGACACAGATATTGGAAAGTCATTAACTTTTTTAATATAAAAGGTAAAAGAATCATAGTCACAGAATCGAACAACATGGAACCACACCTTTTGTTCAACTAATACTACCAGCCTGTGTTTGGCCCATATCCCACAAAACCTTTCCTATTCTTGTACCTACCCAAACATCTTTTAAATGTTGTAACTGTACCTGCACCCGCCACTTCCTTTGAAAGTGTATTACACACACTAATATCTCTATGTAAGAACACATTGGCCCGCATGTACTTTTGAAATCTTTTTCTTCTCACTTTAAAATATTCTCGCTGGTTTTGAATTCCTCCATGATCTTCTGCGCTCCAGGGAATAAAACATATCATCAGATTCAATCTCTCCTTACACCCCAATCCCTCCGTTCTTGGCAACATTCCGGTAAATATATTTTAACCCTAACAAGCTTAATAATGTCCTTCCTCTGACTGAGTGATCAGAACCGGACTCAGGACTCCAAGAGACGCTTTATCAATACCTTGTACAATCTCAATATGAAATACCGACACCTATAGTGAAACGTCTGAGCGACGAAGGCAAACGTGCTAAATAACTCCTAAAATACTTTTTCCAAGTGTGATACAAAGTTCAAAGAATTATGTTCCAAAATCCCTCGATCTCTATGGCCTGAAGTACTACCTGGGAGCGTATAATTATTTGTTTTACGTCATGCACTTGTTTATTTTACCAAAATGCAGTACCTCACATTTAGTTTATCTAATCTCCATCTGTCACTCCTTAATCGATTGACCTAATTGAACAATATATCTTTGCAATCGCAGACAACTGTCTCACTGCCCAATATAAGAGCAATTTTGGTGTCATCTGTAAATGTAACAACCACGCCTTCGATATTATCATCCTAACCTTTTACATCAATGACAAACAAAAGTCCATCCAGTACTGGTCCCTGTGGAACACTTCTTGTCACAGGCTTCCAGGCCAAAGCAAAATCCTCTATGCTGTCTCCTTCTGTAAAGCTGAATTTACATCCAGGTTTCAGGCTTACCCGTAATCCCATGTGCTGTAACTTTATTAATTAGTCTACCATGCAGAACCTTATCAAAGGCTTTGCTAATGTTCATTGAAACAACATCTACCATTCTGCTACAATCAATTTTTCTGCTTACTTCATTTAAAACAAATGAAAATCATGTTTATAAGACATGATTCCTCTCATACAAAACTTTTCTGAACAGCACAAATCAGCCCATCCTCTCCATGCATGTAAATCTTATCTTTCAGAATCTCTTCCAACAACGTACTCATTACCAATGTCAGACACACAGTCTATCGTTTCCATGCTTATCCTTCCAGCATTTCTAAAGGCGCAGCATTAGCCACCTTGCAGTCCTCAAGTACTTCACTTGTGTGTTTAATGATTCAACTATATCTGTTGGGTTCACATACTTTCAAAGAACAAAGAGCAAAGAAAAAATACGAGGAATATTACAGCACAGGAAGCGGCCCTTCATCCCTCCAAGCCTGCGCCGATCCAGTTCTTCTATCAAAGCATATTTTCATTTTTTATAGATATTTTTATTAGAAATTTAACAAATTTACAAGTTTACAAAAATAAACAAAACTCTCAGATATAAACATTGATATAAAATTAACTCAAATATACAATAGCCAAAATTTAACAAAAGACAAAAAAAACGAAAAAGAAGAAAAAAAACTCAACTATCTACTAATCTAACCTACAACTAACCAGAGTGTATATTTAAGTCTCTTACATGCTCGGAATGTGTTAACATCAGATGTAATAAAACCCGTATTCATGCGGGATTCCTCCCCAGAGGGGCCCCGGACCAGCCAGTTTTGAAATCTCCATTAAATAAAAGCCCTTGTTAGGATAGCCGAAATATCTGTATTTATGTAATTCATGAAGGGCTGCTATATTTTATAAAATAATTCGGTCTTTTGGTGCACCATATTTGTGAGGAAGTCAAGGGGAATACATTCCATAATTAATCTGTGCCAATTTGAAAGTCCAGGGGGGCCCTCAGCCACCCAGTTCACCAAAATATTTTTCCTTGCACAGAAAGAAAAAAATAGAAAATAGTCTTTTCCCGTACGTGTCCAGGGAGGGAAAGTTCGAAAAGCCTAAAAGGAGAGATACAGGGTCCACTTTAATTTCTGTCCCTAAAATGTCTGTCAGGGTACTTGCTACTTTAGACCAATATCTACGGATCTTATGACAGGTCCATAGGCAATGTACAAGAGTGCCGACCTCTATTTTGCATTTAGGACACATTGGAGATGCTCCTGCCTTAGATTTTGCCAGTCGAACCGGTGCTATATGAGCCCTATGAAGTATCTTCAGCTGGATAGCCTGGGTTCTGTTACAGATAGTAATTCTTCTAGCATTTTCCCAGATATCATTCCACGTTTCTATAGAGATTTCTAGTCCCAAATCCTGATCCCATGTATTAAGCAGATTATCCATATCTCCCAATACTTCATCATGTAGTAAATGATAAATAGTACTGACGGAAGATACCCCCACTGGTCATAGGACACTACATTCTCTATCTGATATATAAAAAACTATCTAATAACGTAGTCTTCTTCTGTATATAATCTCGAATTTCGAAGTATCGAAAGAGGTCTCCATTAGGTAATCCGAATTTCTGACGCAGCTGTTCAAAAGACATAAGGACCCCATCTTTAAATAGATCCCCTAAACAAGAGATACCCCTGGATCTCCAGAGTTAAAAAGTGGCATCTGTAACCCCCGGTTGGAATCCCTATGCTCCCACTATCGGTGCATAGGGGGATGTTTTATGTGAGTTGCCCTCATTTTGCCGCATTATATTCCAAGCCTTATTTGTATTTAGTATTATAGGGTTTTTACAGCAATCTGTAATGATTTTCCTCTTGTCAGAAAATAAAAGGTTAATAAGTGGGTATTTTACATGAGAGGCCTCGATGTCCAACCAGATTGATTGTGGATCAGACAAGACCCAATCAGCTATGTAACTTAATAGGGAACTTAACTGATATTGCCTAAAATCTGGGAAGTCCAATCGTACCCTTGCCTGTGGAAGCTGTAGCTTCTTCAGCTTAATGAGGGGCCGCCTATGATTCCAAATAAAGGAACCCAGCCAGCCATATAGTTTACATAAAGCCGTCCTCGGCAGCATCACCGGAAGCATTCTCATTGGATATAGGAGACGGGGCAGGACATTCATTTTGATTAGTGCTATTCTACCCAACCAGGAAATTGGAAGGTCTCCCCATCGCTGGAGGTCCTGCCTTATCCTTTCCAGTAAATGCACAAAATTAGCCTAATACAACTGACCAAATACTGGAGTAATAAAAATGCCTAAATATAAGAAACCCTCCACGGACCAACGAAAGGGAAAGAGGGATCCGTCCGCTAAGTGGGGTAACATAGCAAGGCCACCCATTGGCACAGCCTCCGATTTTGAAAAATTAATTTTATAGCCTGAGAATGCGCTAACTGTATTAATAACTTGGATTAGGCGAGGTGCAGACATCGAAGGATTACTGAGGAATAGAAGAACATCATCTGCATAAAGGGTAATTTTATGTTTACCTGTACCAATCCTCGGGGCCGTTATATTCGAATCAGCCCGTATAGCTTCTGCAAGTGATTCAATTATTAGCGTAAATAACAATAGCGAGCGGGGACATCCCTGACGGCAGCCCCTACCCACAGTGAAGCTATCTGAACCTAATCCATTGGTAACCACCACAACTGCTTTGGGATCACTATACAATGTTCAGACCCATTTGGTAAACACATGTCCAACGCCAAACCTTTTCAATGTGTAAAACAAATATGACCATTCAACCCTATCAAATGACTTTTCCGCATCTAATGAAACCACTACTCCTGCTATCTTTCCATGATGACAGGCTTGAATCATATTCAAAACCCTTCTAATATTATTGGATGATCTACGGCCCTTAATAAACACCGTCTGATCCTCCTTTATAATATGTGGCAGTATCCTTTCTAGTCTCAGTGCTAACGTTTTAGAAAGGATTTTAAAATTTACATTTAGCCAGGATATTGGTCTATATGATGTACAATCTTCTGGATCCTTTCCTTTTTTAAGGATAAGAGAGATATTTGCCTCTTTCAGCGAAGGCGGGAGACATCCCTGATTATATGCATAGTTATACATGTCCATAAGTGGACCAGCCAATATTTCTGTAAATTCTTTATAGCTTGAAAACGATATGGGCCCGGTGCCTTACCACTCTGAAGTTGCCAAATTGCATCAAGTATTTCTTGGACTGTAAGAGGAGCATTTAGGACCGATACTTGTTCCAGAGTTAGGCCTGGAAAGGTAATTTTTTTTTAAAAATGACTGCATCCTCCTCGTCCTATCTTCACAATCCTGCGATTTATATAACTCAGAATAAAATTCTCTAAAGATCACATTAATCTTTTTATGATCATAAGTCAAAATACCCGTACTTTCCTTGATAAACATAATAGTCTGAGGGGCCTTTATTTTCTTTGCAAGCAATGCTAGGTATCTACCCGGTTTGTCGATATATTCATACAACCTTTGGTTTGCAAATAATATTTCCCTCTTAGCAGTTTGAGTAAGCGTAGTGTTTAGAGCTGTCCTAAGAACCGTAATCCTTTGCAATTTATTAATAGAAGGTCTATCAGTGTATGCTGTTTCAGCTGCTTTTAAGCGAGTTTCTAGCAGACGCTGTTGTTCTCCCTTCAATTTCTTCTGGGTCGCTGAATAGGAGATGATCATACCTCGCGTGTAAGCTTTGATGGTCTCCCACATCATTGATGGCTTGCGAGCTGTACCTGAATTAATTTCTAAAAAAGTTTTAAATTCTTGAGAGAAGTACTTTACAAATTTACTATCTTTCATTAGGAAGGGGTCCATACGCCAATGCAGAGGGGATGTCCCATTGTTCCTCGCCTTAGTTTCCATATATACAGCAGCATGTTCGGAAATTGCTATACTACCTATTTTACAGGATGATATGGAATTCCAAAAAATCGAGGGGGCAAAAAACATATCAATTCTGGTATGACATTTCTGTGGATTGGAGTAGAAAGAAAAATCTCTGCCCTGTGGATGAAGACATCTCCATACATCTACTAATCCTAATTCTTTGTTCAGATCCACCAATTGTCTAGATCTGGGAGATACTCCTGCAGTACTCTTGGGAATCCTATCTATTTCTGGATCCATAATACAATTAAAGTCTCCCTCTATAATTATATGACGGGCACCAAAAGCCATCAATTTTGAAAAGGCTTCCATTATAAATTTAAAGGGGTCTGCCGGAGGGCAATTCAAATTTAAAATCCCATATTCCTCTCCATTTATGAGGGCTTTAATCAAAATATATCGTCCAGATTCGTCTTTTATCTGCTTTAGGATTTTGAAAGGGAAATTCTTTCGGACAAGAATAACAACTCCCCTGCTTTTTGAGCTAAAAGAAGAAAAAAAGGCCTGATCAAATCCACCCTGTCGTAATTTCAAGTGTTCTTTATCCGACAGATGTGTCTCCTGTAGGAGAGCTATATCAACTCTTTCCTTCTTAAGATTTGATAATATTTTCTTCCTTTTGACTGGCGAATTGGCCATGCTAAATTGCCCGTAGTGTTAGGTAAGGGGTAAATGTAGGGGTATGGGTGGGTTACGCTTCGGCGGGTCGGTGTGGACTTGTTGGGCCGAAGGGCCTGTTTCCACACTGTAAGTAATCTAATCTAAAAAAAAATACTCCCCTTGACATTCCAGGTGCACCACTTAACCGACTGATCAACCATAATCATCTGGGCCATTCCGATATCCCTCGGGAGGGGGATCCCTATCCAGAACATCCCGAGCGTAGAGCATATCAAATTTACAAAAATAAAGCCTCTCTAATACACCCACAACAATACAATTAAAAAAACTATTCCTAAATAAAAAAAAACGTATATAAGTGGAGATTGGCCCCCTTATTCCCATGGGGTGCCACTTCCTCTCCAAAAGTCCATCATATCCTCTCCCAACCAGTGCTCCACCCTTGACCCAGGCGATCCTCAATAAAATGAGGAGAATTCAAATATAATACAAAGCTAGAGTTAACAGTGAGCACCCTACTCCCACCCACACCAACACCTGGATATATTTGGTAATGTTAATACCATATATAAGCATATAACTATAAAATTACCACCTCAACAAATAATAATTAAATATAATAATACAAAATAACAAGGGAAAACAACCCTGCTCCTAGAGACAGATGTAAAATTGAATAAGGTAACCACATCCCCCCACCAACATTAACCAAATCCCCCAGCTTTTATATATATATATATATACACACACACACACACATATATATATATACATACATACATATATACATATACATACATCCCTCTTTATAAATAAAATAATAAAAGAAAACAACCCCAAGGGGGGGAGAACATCAAAGCCCTCTCCCCACCCCCCATCCCCACCCCCCATATTAATATTATACAGTAAAGTAAGAGAAAGAAAAAAAAAGGGGGGATATAAACCAAAGCGGGGTAAAGGCAAACCAACATCCATTATGTCTTACAGTTTATCTAAGAGAGTCCAAGAATTCCTTAGCCTTTTCTGGCGATCCCAAGTTATATACGGATCCTTCATGGTTAAAGCGGAAGTTCACTGGGTAGCATATGGAGTACTGAATATTTAAGTCCCTTAAACGCTTCTTCGCCTTGTCGAATGCCTTCCTCTTTCGAACCAGGGAAAAGTCCTGGAATAACATGATCTTGGATCCTTTATACATCATGGCTTGGAGATCTTTTTGAGATTTCTAGAGGCTTCTAAGAGCATCTGCGTCTCCCTATAGCTCTGCAGCCGGAACAGGACTGGGCGTGGGCGCTGGTTCGAGCCGGGCCCACGTATTGCGACCCAGTAAGCCCATTCCACCTTTACCTGGCCTGATCCAGCTTCCAGATTTAATAGCTGTGGCAGCCACTGCTCCAGGAATACTGTAAGTTCGCCTTCCTCTTCCCGTTCGGGAAGGCCCAGCAAACGAATATTTTTTCAACGACCTCGATTATCGAGGTCATCAATGTAATTCTCTAAGGTCCGGACTCGCTGTTCGAGAGTCCGGACCTGATCCACGTCCGATTGCGCTGTAGTTTCTGAGGTCGCGGCCTTTAACTCCGCCCCTCCGACTCGGCGCTCGATCTCCTTAATGTCTCAGTCGTGCTTCTTCAGCGCGGCCGAGAGTGAGTTCCATCGACTTCGGGACTCCTCGATGAAAGCGTCGATCTTCGCATCTAGTTTGGAGATCATCTCCACAAGGCTTGTCACCGTAGGTAAGTCCCCTGGGGCATCTGTGGACGCCTCAGCTGCAGCTGGAGAGGGTGGGGGAGGGGGTCCTGCTTGATGAGAGCTGCGGGCTCCCTTTAGTCATTTTAACGAAAGATTAGATTGTATAAGTTTAATATTAAACAACTAATTAAATTAAACAACTATTATAAATGATTTGGTGAGTGTGGTGGGGTTGGGTGACCCACTTTACCCAAGTCTTGGGAGGTGCACTGTAGACTCAGACTTGCTGGGTCGCCGCCATCTTGGATCCCCCCATGCTGACTATTTCGAATCAGACCTTGAATTTCCAAATGTTGTTTCATCCTGTCTCTTATTATCGTCTCCAACAACTTGCCTATCACTGATGTTACGCTCACTAAATAAGAGCTCCCTGGCTTGACTTTGCTACCTTTCTTAAACAATGAAACCACTCCAGTGGCAAACGATGAAGCAAGGATCTGTGCAACGGCCCCTGCAATTTCTTCCCTAGTCTCCCATAACATCCGACGATGGACATGTTCTTGCCCAGGGGGGGTTATTCACCTTATTGTGCTTTAAGGTAGCAAATACCTCCACTCTGGCAATATGTATGCGAATCAAAACATTCCCACTGGTTTTCTTTATTGCCTTCGTATCCATAATTTGCTCCTGAGTAATCATGGAGGAAAAATATTCATTAAACAATTGCCCCCACCTCCTGGTGATTCCAACAAAGACAGCCATGCTCATCAGTAATAGGACCTGTTCTATCCTGAGTCACGCTTCTACACTTTATATGGCGAGAGAACCTCTTGGGATTATCTTTCAGCTTTTGTGAGAGGCACATGTCATGCCCTTTTTTGGGCTTCTGATTCCGCTCTTAAGGGTGCTTCTACACTTTGTGTAGTCATCTAAGGATTGACTGAAGGCTGATATCTTCAACCCAATGTATGCCTTCTTTATTGTCCTTACCAGAGACTCAATATCCCTCGCCATCCAAGGATCAGGTTCCCCTTCAACACCGTCTATCTAATGAAAATAATCCTAATTTGTTCAATCTCTCTTCATGGCTGGCACCTTCCATACCAGGCAACATCCTGGTGAACCTCCTCTGCTCCCTCTCCAAAGCATCCACATTATTTTGCTAGTGTGGGGATCATACTGTATGCAGTATTCCAAATGTGGCTGAACGAATGTCTTATACAACTGTAACATGACCCGCAAACTCTTATATTCAATACCCGGTCCAATGAAGGAAACCATGCCGTACACCTTATTGAGCACTCTACTGGTCTGCCTTGTCACCTTCAGGGAACAATGGACCTGAACACCAAGATAGCTCTGTGCATCAATTTTCCCCAATACTTTTCTATTTACTGTATAGTTCGTTCTTGGATTGGATCGTCCAAAATGCGTCACCTCACATTTGTCCAGATTGAATTCCTCTGTCATGTCTCTGCCCATCTCCCCAATCTATCTATATTCCGCTGTATTCTCGGACAGTCCCCTTCACTGTCTGCTACTCCACCAATCTTAGTGTCACCTGCAAATTTGCTAAAGAAACAAGCTGCATCTTCCTCCAAATCATTTATGCATACCACAAAAAACAATGGTCCCAGCAAGGGCCCTGTTGGACACGACTGGTCACAGATCTCCATTTTGAGAAGCTCCCTTGCATTAATACTCTCTGTCTCCAGTAGCTTCCCTACCACTGACGTCAGGCTCACAGGTCTGTAATTACCTGGAGTATTCCTTAAACAAGGAGACACCATTAGCAATTCTCCATTCCCCTTGTTCAAGGAAGCTGCAAAAATATCTGTTAAAGCCTCAGCTATTTCCTCTCTCCCTCAGTAAACTTGGGTAGATCCCATCCAGACCTGGGGACTTGTCCTTCTTGATGTCTTTTGGAAATCACAACACTTCCTCCCTACTTACGCAGACTTGACCAAGAGTAATCAAAGATCTATACCTAACCTCAACATCCACCATGCCCCTCTCCTTGGTGAATACCGATGCAAAGTACTCATTAAGAATCTCACCCGTTTTCTCTGCCTCCAAGCATATCTTTCCTGCTTTGTCCTTGAGCGTGTCCACCCTTTCTCTAGCTACCCTCTTGCTCGTTATATATGATCAAAAGGCTTTGGGGTTTTCCTTAATCCTGCTCGATAAGGATACCTCATGACCCCTTTTAGCCCTCTTAATTCCTCATTTCAGATTGGTCCTACATTCGCAATATTCTTCCAAGGCTTCCTCTATCTTCGTTCGTCTTTACATTATGTACATATCCTTTTTACTCTTAGCTAGTCTCACTTTATCAGTAGTAACCCAGGTTTGCTAACCTTGCCATTTTTATCCATCATTTTCACAGGAACATACCTCTCCTGGACTCGAATTAACCTCTCTACAAAAGTCTCCCGCATATCAAATGTGGATTTCACTTGAAACAGCTGTTCCCAATCTACGTTTCCCAGCTCCTGCCGAATTTTGCTATAGCTAGCCTTCCCCCAGTTTAACACTTTTCCTTTAGGACCATTCTCGTCGCTAACCGTCATGTTTCAGCGTAATCATACCTCCTTGTCTCATAGCACTACAGGATAAATACTCAGTTCCATTACTGTCTCCTCATGGTGTCATCATCTCATGGATTAGACTGTTGTTACTTGTTTGAGCTGTGCCTGTGCAAATGAGATCATGCCTTACAAAGGAGATCATACCTGTTCATAGTTCCCCAAATACTCTCTCATAATGGCCCGACAAATACAGGAAGACGGCTTTACTGATGCACTTGAATCATATTACAATGAAGGGCAACATACCATACAAGATGCTCAATACTTAACACCCTGGGAGGTGTTATTTTTGGTGACTCATGATCAAGGACATTCAGGTCCTTTTGAAAAACAACACTTCTCAACCAAGTACCATTTAATCAATACAAAATGAGATGCATGCTGTTTATTTCTCACATCCAAATCATTTCTATGCCTTGCAAATTGTTGTGGTTCAAACTCTGAAACATGTGATATCCCATGAGTAACTGCCTTCGGTCTATAACAGTACAAGAAGCTCAGTATTGCTTTCACTGACCAATTCTCAATCCATGTGGTATATCCAGCTGTCCCCGTCCACACCTTATCAATGTACTCCAACTTCCTTCGTTCACTTGTTAGGAACGATGTAAAAAAACATACTGCAAGTTCAAATACACCACTCTCACTGGTTCTCGTTTGTGGATGCATCAACTAACACAAATTCCACAAGTTTCTCAACGATGATTTCCGGTTTCTAAATCTAAGCTCACTCTGCAAAGTCACACCATGATTTCCCAAGTGTCATTTTATAACATTTCTCACAGTAGGTTCTAATATTTTCCTCAGGCGTGACATCAACGTACCCGTTTATTTTTTTTGTTTCCCCTCCCACTCCGGTTTCATATATTTAGGATTACAATAGCTACTTTCCAGTCTGCAGGAACCAGAATTTCCAGAGTCTAAAGAATTTTGAAGGTAATCAATACTTTTTTCTAGTCATTACAACATTTAAAAGACATTTGGATAAGTACATGAAGAGGAAAGGTTTGAAGGGATATGGGCCAAGCGCGGGCAGGTGGGACTAAGTTAGTTTGGAATTGGAATAGTCAGCATGGACTGGTTGGAGCGAACGGCCTGTTTCTCTCCTGTATGATTCTATAACTCTTTCACTAGCTGTAATGCCACTTCCCTGAATACACTGGGATGGAGCTCATTTAGTGCAGTAACTTGCCAACCTTCAATTCAATTTTTTTTTGAGTAAGTTCTCTTTATTAAATCTAATTCAGCACAGTTTCTTATTTTCACCAGTCAGTCTGTCCCGTAGTATTTCGGGAAGTTTTCGGTACCTTCCATTGTGGAGACGGTGCAAAGGTATTATCTCAGCAGGAGGCAGAGGTGGATTCCGTCACTGTGTGAATACATCAGAGCACTGCAATTGGGAGATGATGGACGTGACACCCACTCCTGCTCAGAAAGTTCTAGATTCAAAACAGTTCAATGAAACTGTAACTTCCTGGTCACTGACAGCAGAGTCCTCTCCCTCGTGCGAGGTTACAAGTTATGCTGAAACAGTTGACACAAAGCTGTGACCATCTCATTTTAGAATCCAACTGACCTCACACTGGCGTAGGTCCAGGTCGAGGTAAGAAAACGTTTTGATCAAAATATGTGTAAAAAGAAGAGTTGCCTGCAGAGAATTGTAATTGGAAAGGTGTGGATGATGGTTTATTCAGAAACAGCGTTGAGGCAGAACCGAATACTGGGGGATATTGTGAACGTGGGAGTGGACAAGTTTTGTGGTCGACGGAGTATTGAGATATAAATCAGCTCAGGACAAAATGAGATAATCGTGGTTATGAACACTTCTGCTTTTCCTCAGATGTTTGTAAGCAAAGGATATGAAATTCATGGAATAGAAATGGAGTTTGTGATTGAAAGCGAAGAAAATATTTTGTATCTTTGCCAAATATACATAGCAAAGAAAACTATGACATTGACTACGGGTTAGAGGATTAGTAAATCGGCAGAGATAAACTCACCAGGAACACTAACAATAGCGAGGATAGGATAGTAACCTGCCTGAATAATCATCAGTACACAGAGACAATCGAGATGTTTTTACCACACTGAGGTCTCCTTCACCACAACAACTTTCAATATAAAAACAGTCTCCGGGCACAACTGACCTGAACATACACAAGAAATATGGATGTCGCTGGATTTTACTGTCATACCTCTTATCAGTTAAGTATCGTTTACACGATGTAATTCAATAATATGTTTGTAAAGGTGCAAACATCTTATTGCACAGTTTGTATGCCTTTTCCTTTTTCGATTTGTTGCAGACTTAGCTCAAAAGTGAATGTTCTGTTTACTGAACAGCCTAGGGCAACTGTCGGTGTGGCATTTGCACATTCTCCTCGTGTCTGCGTGGGTTTCCTCCGGGTGCTCCAGTTTCCTCCCACAGTCCAAAGATGTACAGGTTAGGTGAATTGGCCATACTAAATTGCCCATAGTGTCAGGGGTGAATATAGGGTAGGGCAATGGGTCTGGGTGGGTTACTCTTCGGAGGGTGAGTGTAGACTTGTTGGGCCAAAGCGCCTGTTTCCATACTGTAGGGAATCTTTTAAAAAATGACCTGTTGATTGGGATTCAAGGGACAGACACAGTATGTATTTTTCATGGGCGAAGAAACAGAAAGGAATAGAAGACAGTGACTGTGGAGACTGACGAGGAGTAAAGTGATATACCTCCAGTTCCCAATGTCTCCTTGACACACAGAATAAAATAATATGCAGAGAAAGAAACGGAATATATTCGAAAGAAGGAATGGCAAGTGACAATGTCAATAAAACAGGATAATTTGAAATGGAATGGCCGAAAAATGATTGATGTGTGTGTGTGTGTGTGAGTGTCTGTGTGTGTGTCTGTGTGTGTGTGTGTCTGTGTGTGTATGTCTGTGTGTGTGTATTTGTGTGTGTGTTTGTGTGTGTGTGTACAGATAGATAAGACTGTTCATATGTGTGCACCATATTCAGAATGAACAAGAGAAACATAGTTAACAAAAATGATGCATGCGATGTACAAAATTTATAAAACATTAATATGTTATTTAATCTTCAGCTGAGATTTTATGTTCCCCTTCTCTCAACGTCCCCTCTGCCTCCTGCCCCTTCCTTGTATTCCCAGACCTAATCTCTAACTCTTATCAGGATGTATGTTATACATTCCTGCTTCTGGAGTTCCAATTTATTTCAGTTAATCAATTTTCTACCGGGAAACATATACATTGGCCTGCTGGGTTCTGTAAACAGCTGTTGCCTGTCATATTGATGGAGATAAAATTTCTGACCAAACATTTCAACATATTAATCTGTTGCACATACACTGTACAAAAGACCACAGCACACAGGAATTGTCAAACCAAATACAGAAGTGCATCTACTTCTATCAATCATGTAGACTTCTCTATTTTTACATCTCCACGTCTATATTCTCTCTCTGCCTCTCTCTCTCTCTGTCTATCTCGCTCTCTCTTTTGATCTCGTTAATAAATCCTCCAATCGTTCTTCATGTCCCATGTCTCAAACATCCCTCTTTCAGTTTACATCTATTGTTCACTTTTGGATGAGATGCCTTATAATTGAGTAATGTAACTAAAAGACATGAGGGAGGAGTTAGCCAGAGTTAGTTGGAAGGGGAGCTGAATACAGGAAGATTGTGAAGCTGCAAGACAGGGGTTTCTGGGGATACTTCAGCAGCACATCGGAAATTCATCCCAAGTAAGAAGAACGATATTCAGCGGAAGACGAACTCAGGGACAGCATAAAAACAGAAGAAAATGCACACAATGTGGTGAAGATTATTGGGAATCCAAAGGATTACGAAGCCTACAAATTCCAGCACGCTTAGCTAATAACAGCAAATGGGAGGAGCGGGTGATATATAATATTATGATTTTTAATTATGTAAAAGAATATTGCAAGAGATTTTTAGGTATATAACAAGGGAAAGACAGAATAACGAACAAATAAAGGACTGTTGGAAAATGAGGTTTGAATAGTTATGGGAAGCAAAGCGGAATTGAATAGGTACTTTGCATCAGTCTTCACGGTGGAAGACACCAGCAAAATGCCAGAACCTCAAGAGAGTCAAGGGATAGAGGTGAGTATAGTGACCACCAGTAAGGAGAAGGTGCCGGGGAAGGTGAAGTTGGATCAATCACCGAGGCTACTTGGACTACACCTCGTAGTTCTAAAGAGATATCGAAGGTGATTGTGGAGGCATTGCTTGTGATCTTTCAAGAAACTTTGGAGTGAGGGAGGACTGGTAACTGTAATCACCCCATTTAAGGAGAAAGATACACAGAAGACAGGAAGTTATAAATGGTCAGGCAAGTTGAAACTGTTGTGTAGAAGGACTTAATGGATCTTTGAGTTTATAAATAGACGTGTGGAATATAAGAACAAGGAAGTTGTGATGTATATTGTTCATGGTGCGATTAAGCTACAACATAACAAGAGTTAAATTTTCAATGCCATTGCGAACAGCAGACTTGAAAGTATGGTTGAAACAAAGGAAATCAGTTCGAAGCTGGCAGGAGCATTAGTGACAAAGATACTGTTTCCTTGACCCTGTAACGAGAATTTTGATATCAGCTTGTCAGTAAACAGACTAAAAAAATGTATAAAGAGCACAATAAAATCTGTTGCTGCTGAACTCTCAACGTGCAACTATGTAGCCAATACATATGAAGCTGAAAAAGCACAGCAGGTCAGACAGCATCCTCGGAACCTGAAAGTCAACATTTCAGGCTGAAATACTTCATCAGGATTGGGGCAGGGGGAGGGGAGCCGGGAAGTAAATAGAGAGAGGGGCGTGGGTCTGGGAGAAGGGTAGATGGGATGGCGAAAGGGAATGAAAGTAGGGGAATATTGTGATTGGGCAGTGGGAATGGTGCAACGGATATGCGAATGAGAAGATGGACACCTTAGGTCAGGTCAGGGAAGGTGGAACATGAGATAAGACTGTGGGTGGAGAGATTTTGAAGCTGGTGAAATCAATATTGGGACCGTTGAGCTGTAAGCTTTCCAGCTGAAATATCAGGTTGTGTTCCCCAGTTTCTGTTTGGCCTCACTCTGACAGTGGAGGAGGCCAAGAATGGACCTGTCGCGGGATGAGCTGAAGGGGGGTGCGTGTGTGGGAGTAATTTAAATGGATGGCAACTGGAATGTTGGCTTGGTTAAAGCGTGCAGACAGCAGATGCTCCATGAATATTTCCCTGAGTCTGCCTTTTCCTCTACCTGGTACAGAGCAGACCACATCGGGTGTTGGAGACGAGCTTGGGGGGTGGGGGCAGGATCAGGCACTGCTGAAACAGCATCAGTGCTGTGCACGCAAGAACCAACCCGAATTTCCATTTACCATCCATTTTAATTCCCCCCTCCAACTCGTCCGGCGACGTGCCCGTTCTTAGCCTGTCCACTGTCAGTGAAACACAACCTGAGAGATTACCTTTGGAGCTGATAGCCCAATGGCCTCAATATTGACTGCAGCAGCTAAAAGTCCTTCCACCTGCAGCCTTATCCCATGTCCCTTCTCCCTGACCAGATACACCTGTCCATCTTCTCACTCATCTATCCGCTCCAACCTTCCCACTGACCAATCACAGTAACTTCATACCTGCATGTACCTACTACCATCATATGTACCCTTCGCCCTTCCATATCCTATCACTCTATTTGTGGGCTCCCCTCCCTCTCGTCAGTCCTGATGAAAGGTCCAAGATCTAAATATTGCCTTTGCTGCTCATCTGATTCTGTCTGGTCTGCTGTGTTTATCCAGCTCCAAGTTTATTCACTCTGGCCTCCCACACCTGTAGTAATTACTCTTTCCAAGTTGTGGAACTATGCGGTCTACATGTAGGAAGAAATAAATTTGGACATTTGAAAAGATCGCTGACTCATTCCTCATTTCTTCACAACCCAACACACATATTCCAGATGAAGCAGCATTTCACTTGTACTCTTTCAATCCAATCTCTTTTCATTGCTGCTCACAATGCAATCTCCTTTACATCGGGGATACCAAACAGAGACTGCATTGAGGAACACTCCCATTCTGTCTGTAGGAAGAGCCCTGACCCTCTCATTGTTTCCCATTTCAGTAACCTACGTTGGTCTCATGCTAATATTTTGTTCCTGGGCTTCTGCAATGTTCCAATGAAGTACAACCCAAGCTCGAGTAACATCTCACTTTGCATTTTAGTACGTTACAGACTGAAGGAGTTAATATACAATTCCATACTTCAACAGCCTGATCCCATTATGGATGTTCTCCAATCATCATGCATTCCTGCTCTCCCAATTGACTTGCCCTGCTTGTGAATCGTTTATCTTGAACTCAATTCAGGAACCCAATTCCTCCCATCACAATCTAATTTTTATTCATTTTACATTTGATTCTCTTTTATCACAACCAAAAATCCATTTGTCAGTGGCATTGTGCCTCCACACTGTCTGCTTCCTGTCACCCCTCCTCTACCTCTGTCAAGGTATTGAAAGCTCATTTTCCAATTCATTTGTGTTCTGAAGAAATGCCACAATGGACTTGAAACGAGAACTCTGTTTTTCTGTCTCTGGAGATGTTGCCAAATCTGCCATGTTTCTCCAGAAATGAACAAAACACATTTGCAATTAAACAAATAACCGAGGATACTGGAAATCTGAAACCTGAACAAAAAAAGAAACTGAGCCTTGAAGAATGATGACTGGACCCAAATGATTAACTCAACTTTCACTCCACTGATACTGCCAGATGTGCTTAACATCTCCAGCAATTTCTGTTTTTCAACACGTTTCAAAGACATACGTCAACGTTGCTAAAACCTCCTGTCCAACCTGGAGCGCTATATACCGGGAAGTGAAAGATAACACAAGATGCACAAATTCTTTGGTTCTGAACTGATGTAAAGCTGGCATCACTGGCACTGATACCAGGATGTTGCCTGATATGGTAGGAAGATCGTATGAGGAAAGGCTAGGCACTTGGGGTTGTTTTCATTGGAGAAAAAAAAGTTTAGTGGTGACTTGATAGAGGTGTACAAGATGATTCGGGGTTTAGATAGGGTTGACCGTGAGAACCTTCTTCCACGTATGGAGTCAGCTATTACGAGAGGGCATAGCTTTAAATTAAGGGGTGGTAGGTATAGGACAGATGTTAGGGATAGGTTCTTTACTCAGCGAGTCGTGGGTTCATGGAATGCCCTGCCAATACCAGTGATGGACTCTACCACTTTATGGGCATTTAAGCGGGCATTGGATAGGCATATGGAGGATAGTGGGCTAGTGTAGGTTAGGTGGGCTTGGATCGGCGCAACATCGAGGGCCAAAGGGCCTGTACTGCGTTGTATTCTTCTATGTTCTATGTTCTATGTACTACAGAGCTCTTACTCTGAGTCAGGGAGAGAAACAGATGGTGGGATGCATTCATGGTAAACACAGAATGTAGCACATACTGGAAGGAAAAGGATTCAGATGACTATGTTAAAGGGTGTTGGGGAAAGAGACAAATCGGAAGTGTGACACCATGGAGAGACCCTCAGCCGAATGAGAATATAAAAATGGAAGTATTTCCACATCAGAAACCAGAGTAGGTCACTGAGTAGAGGGCTGATGTGTGAATAGGTCTCGGTGTGAACTGGGGCACAGGCAGCTGAACTGCATTGGAGATATTGCAGCTCCAACCGTGTATTCCATGTGGTGCTATAAACCACAGCAACAACAGAAGCAGAATTATATTTAACTATAATCTGTAACTTCTTGCACGAGATAATCCCTCAGTCTACCATTATCAGTAAGCTGATCTATGGTTCAGTGACCGAGTGTGGGTAAACATGCCAGGGTCAGAACCATGTGTACCCCTAAAACTGATGGCAAACCATAAAACTACCGCACTTGACTGGTTACATTACAAACTGCAGAACTAACATCTGATAGAGAGGGCGCAATGATCCCAAAGCTAACAGATCAGACCGCAGCTATGCAGTCCTGCCACACCAGGTCATAAATGGATAAAACAACTCACTGCAGGAGAGTGTCATACACATGTCCCCATCTTAAATAATGGAACAGCCCTACACATCAGTGGAAAAGACAACGATGTGGTATTAACACCATACTCAGCAAAAAGTGTTGAGTCGATGATCAATTTCACCTCATCAGGATGCTCACAGAATCACAGATGACAGTTTTAAACAATTTGATTCTCTCTCTGTGACATGAAGAAACATCTGAACACAGAAGATTCGACAAAGCAATGTACAACAAACCATGTCCCTCGAGAAGCTGTTTCATTCCAGTTCCAACTCTGATATCTATTTGCAACGTGGAAAATTACTATGACAAGGCCATTAAGAGGAGATTAATTACAATATGACCAATATCACCTCCTCAGTTCCATCACGATAGTCAAATTGGTAGGAGTGCTTTTTGACTGAGCTGTCAATCAGCACACAGAAATAACCAGCTCAGTGTGGTTTCTGATAGGTCCCCATGTGGAGATGGTGCTGTTGTGAAAATGTCACTGCATTACTAATCCAGACCATTCTCATCCTCTGACCGCTGGTGGAAGTTAAAAACAATTAATAAAATGTCGGAACTGGTGTCAGTAATACTGACCTGAAGCCAATGTCGATTGTAAACACCAATTTGCTTTCCCAATGTAATTTCAGGAAGTGAATCTCCCGTGCTTTCCTGTCTGGTCTAAAAGTGAATCCAGACACACAGACATGTGATCAACTCTTCAATGGTCTCTTAAACAGCCAAGCAAGGCACTCAATTGTATCAATGTGGTCCGAGTTCTTAAAGGATTACCCCGGACAGAACACCCGGCACCAATCTCAGTATTGGAAAAGGGAATGGGAAACACACTTCTGTCGACCCTGCAGATACCTCCTTCCTAACATCTGAGAGCTTGTGACAACATTTACAGAGAAGGACGACGATTTTTCAACAATACTATGCATTCCCCCAGACAGCCGAGACTGCTCTAACCTGGGTGGGAACTTTACATCAGGCTGGTAAAGTGTTGCTGATGCTGAACAAGGTTTTAATCATATCACACCTGGAGTAGTGTGTCCAGATTTAGTCTCCTCACTGAAGAAAGGATATTGGAAGAAGCTCAGAAATTGTACCTTCAACTAATTCCTGCAATGACGGGGTTAACGTATAATGAAAGGATGATCAGGTTGATCTAATATGCATTAGAGTTTACAAGAATAAAAGATGATCTTATTTTTACATAGAACACCGGAAAGATTCAGCAACAGAAGCCAATTACACAGCTAATTCCACTTCTCCAGCTTGTTACACAGGAACAGCAGAAGGATATTCAGGCCTTTGACCTGGTTACAATAGAACAGGACGAGGTTATTCAGCCCCTGGTGCCTGATATACAGTTACAGGAGGAGGTCACTCAGCCCCTCGAGTCTACAACACTGCACACAGAGTAGGCCATGAGGCACCAGTATCCTGTTATGCAGCAACAGGATCAGTCCATTCAGCCTCCTCAAGTCTCTAACACAGGAACTGGAAGAGATTGGTACACTAGAATAACAGGAGTCCATTCAGCGCGAGAAATAAAGAAGGAGATAAAATTATTTGAGACTTGTTATGGAAAGGTAGAGGTAATTCACCCAGGTGTCTGTTGTATGGGAACAGGAGGAGACAAATTACTCCTTCGATCCCATTTCAGGGATGCAGGAGGTGATTGTTCAGTATCTCGAGCCTGTTGTGAAGGAATATGAAGACACCGTTCAGCCCCACAAAATGTTGTACAGCAACAGGAAGATTCCACAATCCGTGAGGCTTCTGACATATTGTCAGGAGGAAGAGAAGCAGATTTTGAATCTGTAAATCAGGACATTCCGACCTTCGAGACTATAACGTAGGAACACCATGAGGACATTCAGCCCATTGAGTGTGTTAACCAGGAACTATGTGAATCCATTCTGACACTCGTGCCTATTACGCAGTGATTGGAGCAGATCTTTTAAATCTTTGTGCCGGTTACACAGGAACACGGGAAAGGGAACGTAGAGGTTGCAAAAAGTTAGGAATTAGGATAATCATCTTCACTTGTCACTAAACGTTTGTGAGCAAACTCTTGGGAATTAAGGAACTTGTGAGAATCCGTTATTAATAAATTAACAACAGGGGATTTGCAAAGTAAAATCTGAATACATCAGAATCAGCATGATTTTTAAAGAATTTGTTTGCTCAAATTTTTTAAAGATGTGACAAGGAAAGTTGACAATAGGGATCCTGGAGAAGTAAAGTACCTAGACTTTGAAAAGGCATTGATTAAACGCAGCATATAATATTAATCTGTATAATAAGAGGACATGGGTTTGGGAGGAGGTCATTCGCCTGGATAGAGGGTTGGTGAGCCAACAAAATACAGAGAGATGGAATAGTTGTTTCGTTAATGGTTGGCAAATTTTGGGGTTCCGTAGAGTTCAGACCACATGACCCAACAATTTCCCATCCATTGTATTACTTGGATGAAAGGCGAGAAAACAATACAGCCACATTTCCAGCTGACACTAAAACAAGTGGAAAAGTAGGTTGATGTAATGAAGATGTAGAAAATTTACAAATGGACATTGTAACACTTTATATGAATATGCCAACATCTGACCGCTTAAATTTAACGTGGATAATATGGGATTAACCATTTTGATCAGAGGAATCTAGCATGTTATGGAAATGGCGAGCAACTTCAGAGTGCTTAAGTGCAGAGGCATTTGGGTGTCCATGGGCATACCATAGAAAACTCACATGCAGGTACAGCAGGGAATGAGAAAGGCAAGTGCAATTTTATCATTTACTTGTAAAAGAACAGAGCATTAAGGGAGGGAAGAATTACCGTAACTCTGCAAGGTATTAGTCAGACGGTAACTGACGTACTGTGTTCAGGGTTTGTTGTCCTGACTGCAGGAGTGATATTATTACAACGAAGGCAGTTCAGAACAAGTTCATTAGATTGATTCCAGAGATGAATTTGTCTTTTGAAGCGAGTTTGAGCAGTTCAGGCCGATGTACTCTGGGTTTAGAAGAATGAGAGGAGACCTCATTGAGGTCTGGAGGACGGTAAAGGTGATTGACAATGTCCGTATGGAGTGGATATTTCCTCATGTGGGGCAAACTAGAACAAGAGATCATAGTTTTAGGATTAGGCAAAGCAGATTTAAAACAGGGGTAAAGAGAACTTACTTCTCTCAATGGGTTGTGAATCTGTGTAGTTCACTGCCCCAGTGTGCAGGGGACGCTGGGACATTGAGTAAATGAAGGGATATGGAGAGCAGGCAGGGAAATGGAACTGAGCCGGCGATGACATCAGCCATGATTGCATACAATGGCGGAACAGGCTCGAGTGGCTGGATTGTTCCTCGTTCTTATTCAGCCCTTCGACTGTGCTCCACAGGAATGGGGAGGACTGGTTATCAAACAGGAAGTAGGCACTCCAGATAAATCAATATTAATCAGTTTGACAGAACGTAACCAGTGGAGTCACACAGTGACCAGTGCTCGGACCTCAACTGTTTACAATCGATATCAGTGATCAGGACGATAGAATAGATGTACTGCTGCTAAGTTTGATGATGACATTGAGGTAAGCAACACATTAAATTATCAAGAGAATGTGGAGAGTCTGCAAATTGATATGGACAGGTAAAGCCAATGAATAATACCTTGTCAAGTGGAATATAATGTAATGTATAACCTGCCAGCTTTTTCAGGAAGAATGGAAGGCAGTATGTTACTGAAATGGAGATGGATTATATGACATACTGATACAGCGTGTTCTGAAGTGTTCACTCGAACCCATTCAGACATGGGAAGTGTTGTTCCATCTCACTGATGGTCTGCTCCCTGGCATTCCCAATGGTCCTATTGCTCTTAGTACACACAGTATATTTTGATGTGGTTGGTTGGCGGTGGGGAGTGGTGAGATGGAGGTTTTTTGAGCCGTTTAACAAAGGGACAGCCTTTAACCGATAGACTACCCTTTCTTTCCGAATGGAGACCGAAAGATGATGGGAATGGTTGACTACTTCTGAATGAAGAGGCTGTGGCTGCTGCCAGGACAGTGAGTATTCACCAACATGATGTCCTGTGCATGGGCACACTGTAACATTAATGTAGTGAGAGCTGCTTCAGTTCCTCTAGCTCTCCTAATTGACATGGGGACGCCACACAGGCATGTACATCACTGAAAATCCTGCTATATTGAGAAAACACGGATACATCCATCACCTCTCTGCTGAGAGAGAAAGCATTCATCTCATCCACAATATATATCGTCTGTCACCGACTGGTGACATTGATGTTGAGATATTTGGAGATGATCGATATGTCAACCACTCCAGCATGGAAAGTTCCAGATCATAGAAGCTGAATGAAACTGTGACCCTAACAGCCACTGGCTGCACCGTCCTCCCCCTGGTGTGAAGCTGCAGGTCGTGTTGAACGAGGCGACATCCTTCTGTGACTAACTCCTTGTTCAGTCAGTGTCCCCTCACACTCTGCTCCTGGGTTAAGTGTAGCTTGGGAAGCTGTTCCTGGAAAACCCAGGGTGGATACAGCAGATCCCTTTCCCCACACACCCTCACTCCGTAGGTTCAGAGCTTCCCCTCTCTGCAGCCTCTGTTCTATTTGGTGTTCATGTTATGACCCAGATGCTGTAACTAAGTCCCCAGGCTCCATCCTGAGTTGAATCACCAAATCCTCAGGTCTCCCTGAATGTCTGCAACAGCACACAGCATAACGTCCAGCGCCTCCACTAACTTTTCAATGACAGGAGTCAGTCAAAATATCCTCAGCCACAAGTATTATGAACATGGCCAGACCCCGTCGAAATATTTTAAGAAGGCAGCCGAGACCCTAACTTTTCCTATTTTTAACGAAGATGCGAACTGTTTGTTCCAGATGTTGCAACTGGTCAACCCACTCAATGTTAAGCAACATGCAATCCATTCAAAGTCTCCAATTAAAATACAATCAAAGAGAAGAACAATTGGGGAGAGCTTTTCTAGTGAAACACCTATGCAAACAATGGATACAGTGCCTTCTACTAATTAACTGCACTAATACGGAACATCCCATAAACACACCCCCTGGCATAAAGGTAAATTCAAACACAGAATCTTATGTGCAGTTCTCCAATCCTGGAGGAAACAACTTTAAGAGAGTTTTCAGAGTGAATAGCAGCTGGGGATCATGTAGTGAAACTTCCAACCCCTTCTGGAAACACAAGCAGCTTTTGAATGCTGCAGCTAAAAACAAAGCGAGAAGACCTGGTCTGGGAGAGCTGGCCACTGCCCTACCATTGTTACCAACGCTTTAGCAAAACCTAAACACCTTCTCAGTTATTTACTTAAGCTATTTTCAGGCGGCAGTTCGGCATCTCTGCCACTAAGAACTCTCTTTAAAAAATTCAAGAGAAAATAACCTTTTTAACTTGACAGCACCGTCACAACTTTCCGTTTGAAAAAAAACCCACCAATATACAAAGATGGCCTCCTTTTAAACATTTTATTCTTCCAGTTTTTGTAGACTACAATACATATATATTGCATTGACCCTAAGCATGCAAACATTCACAACCCCATTCTATTTCAGTCAGTTTACTTCTGCTACAGAACGCCTCAGTTTTTCTTCATCCAAGTTGCGACAACTTGGCTGCAAGTACGGTTTCTTGTCCTGTCATCTGTGTAATTTTCAAATTGAATGGCAACAAATATAGCTCTATCTGAACAGACTGGAAGTTTTCTCCCTAAATTTCTCTAAAAATGTTCAGGCGTTGTGATCAGTATATAGATTTGTCTCAGACACGTTATAGGCAATTTAAATGCTGAAATATTGTAACGCCAACACCAAGCACAAGGCCTCCTTCCCAGTTGTGAAATATTTCTGTTGATGTTTCCACTGGACTTTCCAACCACATGTTACATAATGGAGCACTTCTCATCTCTCCAATAGTCCTTCTGAATGACATATTTCCTCTTGTCTCAGCTTAAAGGATTTACATGCTCCTGTTGCTCTTAATGCTGTAACTCCTTTACCTGCTACTCCTGGCCTATGCCACTTAACCTTACACACAGGTATATATTTTGAGATCTTACACATTCCTCGCAAGCCCTCCCAGAAGCCAGACTTTGATTTATGGTCCAACTAATAATCATTAGCCATTTCTGCTTCTAATCTTGCCATTTTAATACTCTGCCTCTTCCACACGAGTTCTCATGATTGCAGGAAATGAGTTTTTGAACTCCTCCAAAGTAAGAATCTCTCTAAGAGTGTCATAGGTTGCTCTCTTTTTAATACCCTGACTCATCTTTCAAAATTACTTTGGTTGATCCTTTCAAACTCAATGTATGTTTAACCAGGGACGCAATTTTAGATTCTAAAACACTCTCTGTACGTTTCTGGCACAAGTTCATATGCACTTCAGATGTTTTTCTTCACCTCCTCATACTGGTCAGATACCTCTTCCCATAGGGTTGCAACTACCTCATTCCTAATACCTATCAGCTCTGTTTGGAGCAACTAAATCCACATGGTCAGTGGCCACTGCAATCGTGTGGCCACTTTCTCAAATGAAATTGAAAAAAAAATCTACATCCTTCTCATCACATATAGGCAATGCCTAGATGTATTTAAACAGATCCCCATCAGGCCTTTGGCAACATAAGGTTTCTTATCCTCACTATGCTCCTTATCCAGCCTACCGTCTACCTTCATCTCCACCCAGATAAGACGACTTTCCTCTCAAATTGCTAACTTTTGAAGTTGAAACTCTCTCGCTTTCTGCTTTTCTTCTTTCCTTTTTTGTCTTTCTTCTCCTTTCCGTTTCTTTAAATTCTACATTTAATCTTATTTCAAACTGTCTCAATTCCTTTTTGCGTTCAATCTGCCTCATCTGTGTGTGTGTGTGTGTGGTGGGGGGCATGCATTTGGGGTGGTTAAATGCGAAAATCATTGTTTGAGAGAAAATACACTTAAAGGAAACCAGGTTAAATATGAACAACTGGCAGGGATTTCGATATTCGATACACGGAGACTGAGGGAAGTTTCTTGGACAGATGAGTTAAACTGCTTGAGAATATTAAAATAAAGACATTGCCAGAAAAAATAGTGATATAGATCAGCGTGCACAAGAATGTCAGAGGAATGGGATTTTGGTCTGATTTCGATTCAGATTTGTTTCTGCAGGCTTCAACCCGAGAGTGTCAGCAGCAGTTTGTTGTCATCAGTGAGACTGTATTTCACAGCTCAAGGTTCAAACATCAGATGAGTTAAGCCACTGAAGTACATTATGGAGCAGGGAGTAGTTAAAGTGAATAATGGTCAGGGCATGGTGTCAGGAATCAGCTCATGACCAAAGGGATCAACAAAGTTGTGATTCGTCTGTGTCAAACATCACCTGCAAGATCCCCTTCAAGCGGCTCACTACCCTGACTTGGAAATATACCGGTGTTCCTGCACAGTCGTTGGGTCAGAATTCTGGAATTCCCTCCCTCATGTCATTGTGGATCAACCCACAACAAGTGGATTGCAGCGATTCAAGAGGCCAGCTCACCACCACCCTCTCAAGCACAAATAGGAAAGGGCTATCCCTGGCCAGCCAGAGATTCCCAAGTCCCAGAAATGAATTAAATAAAAATATATTGGCCACGGATGGGATGGAGTCCCAGGAAGGAAACGGAGTTTGCAAACATAATAGAGGGCAATGACCTCCACACTTCAAATATTTAAATAACGAGGGCAGTGAGACAATGGTTCACATTTTAAACTGTGTAGGTCAACACAGAGACCCATGAGTAACACCGCCAGAGGCAAAGAGGGAGATAGTAATTGAACAAGTTCACTGATGCAGTTAATACTGGTCGGTGGAGTCAAAATCTGGATTCAGAGTCCCAACATGAACAATAATAGTCACAAGAAGTGAAGATTATCTGGAAGAAAAGTAATGCAGTCATAACTGGTTTCTAGAAAAACAACATAGCTGGACGGTGAGACTTACCAGGGACACCAACGATAGACAGGAAAGGATAATAAAAAATATTGAATAATGCGAAGAGCATAATAGGTCCACCATGATAAAGACAACCAATCATAATATATCGAAAGGGATGAAACATCATCGCATAAACCCCTGTCCATTGCTGGAACATTCCAGTCTAATGTTCACAGGTTATGATCTTTCCTCCCCTTCTCTATCTGGAGCTGCTTATCCCTGTTAGTGCTGTCGATGATGCTCCCGCTCATACTATGGGATAACACATTGAACGGCGCCCATTTATCATTAAAAGATGGGAACTCTCCACTGGGATAATTAGAATCCATGGAGACTGACATTAATCACAGATACCGAATAAAGAGGCTCAATTAACCCCTTCCTTACATAACATTTCATATCGTAATAAAAGGGAATATTTACTCAGTCCGGATGGAATGGATGAGGGTTACTAACGGACGGACTATAAATATTCTTTTTTTAAAATTTTACCTTGTACATGGAAGCACTGCGGGGCTGTATATGTCCCAGGGATAGAATAGCAGAGCAGCTTCATAAGATGTCTGGTGAGGAAATTTCTGGATACATTAACACAAGAGAGAATGTGAGAATTGCAGATGCTAGAGGTCAGAATCGAGAATGTGGTGCTGGAAAAGCACAGCAGGTCAGGCAGCATCAGAGGAGCATTGACATTTCTTGTGTAGGCCCTTCATCAGGAGTGAGGCTAGTGGCCCAAGGGAACTGAGAGATAAATGGGATGGGGATGAGGTTGGGGAAGATAGCTGATAATGTGATAGCGAGATGAAGGAAGGGTTGAAGATGATGTGTCGGAGAGGAGGGTGGGGCAGATAGATGGGAAGGAGGTTTGACAGGTAGGATGGGGCGGTGCTGATTTGGAAGGTTGGAACTGGGAAAAGTTGGAGGGAGGGAAAATGAGAAAACAGGTGAAATCCACATGGATCCTATGTGGTTGTCGGATCCCAAGGCAACTGTTAAGTCTTTCTTCCTCCAGGCGTCGGATGGTTAAGGTTTGGTAGTGGAGGAGTCCTGACCTGCATGTCCATGGCGGAGTGGGAAGGGGATTTAATATGTGCAGCCACGGGGTGGTGGGGTTGGTTGGTGCGGTTGTCCCAGAGATCTTCTCTGAAGTTTTCCGCACATTGGCGTCCGGTCTCCCCAGTGTAGAGGAGACATCAAAAGCAACGGATAGTGTAGGCAACGTGTGTGGAAGTGCAGGTAAAACTCCTAAGAATGTGGAACGATTCTTTGGGGTCTCGGACGGAGGTGAGGGTGCAGCATTTCCAATTCTTGTAGTGGAAGGGGAAGCTGCCAGGGGTGGAGGTTGGGTTGTTGGGTGGCGTGGACCTGACAAAGGAGTCACGCCGGGAATGTTCTTTTTGGAAAGCAAATCGGGGTGGGGAGGGAAATATATCCCTG
Organism: Chiloscyllium plagiosum; assembly: GCF_037043375.1. Classification (NCBI taxonomy): domain Eukaryota; kingdom Metazoa; phylum Chordata; class Chondrichthyes; order Orectolobiformes; family Hemiscylliidae; genus Chiloscyllium; species Chiloscyllium plagiosum. The sequence continues at coordinate 73,892,941 of NW_028270158.1, forward strand.
GTTGTGGGGCCTGTTTGTAGGTGGCGCAAATGGGGGAGGGTAATGCATTGTATCTGGAGATTCGGTGGGATGGAAGGTGAGGAACAGGATGTTCTTTTCCTGTTGAGTTTGGAGGGGTGAATGTTGAAGGCAGAGGTACGGGAAGTAGATGAGATGATCTGGATGGCATCGTCGACCATGTGGGAAGGGAACTTGCTGTCTTTGAAGAAGGATGCCATCTGGGATTTACACTGGGTTAAGAGTGTCGTCCTGGAAAAACACAGCGGGTCAGACGGCTTCCGAACAGGAAGAAAATTCGACGTTTTGGGCAAAAATGAATTCATCAGGAATCGCTCTTTCGTCCACAATATCGGTTCTTCTGCTCCTCGGATGTTGCCTGACCTGATGTGCTTTTCCAGCACAACACTCTCGACTCTAACCTCCTGCATCTGCAATACTCACTTTTGCATATGCGCTATGTTCAGCCACTTCTGTAATACTGCCTTTAATTTTGTTCTCACTGCAGTAGGAACGATAATGTTAGACTTGAAAGCGTGCAGAAAAGATTTCCAAGTATATTGACAGTTTTGGGTGGGGTGGTGGTGGCGAGTGATGTTGAGCTACACGGAGAGTATGACTGGGCTGGGGCTATGTTCCCTGAAGGGTTGTTTCTGAGGAGTGACCTTACTGAGGTTTATTACGGTGAATTCCGATGCTCCAGAGTGAGCAATGCCAATGACCAGGGAAATAGACAGGACAGATATTCACTTCGAAACTAGAAAATTACTCATCAACAACATGCTGCCGAACGGTGGAGGCAGTCTGAAGAATGGGACAGGCCGGAGGAGTCAGAAATTGGAGGGTCCAATCACATGAATGAGAACAAAAATACAGCCATTGCCATATCAACTGAAAGGATTAGTTATATCACATTCTCAATCCACCTCAGCGAACCAGACCAGACACTATAAACCCAGAGGAGATATCTGTTCAGCATGGAGCACTGCGCAGACCAGGCTAGTGTACAGCTGAACACAACCCTGCAATCAGTCCAGAGAAGAACACTGTGCAGACCTCAGCAGTGCATTGATCTATAAGCCCAGATGAGATATGTGTTCAGCAGGGAGCGCTGTGCAGACCGGGCTGGTGTACTGTGCAATACAACCACAATCTACCCAGAGTGGAAGGATATGCAGACTACAGTAGTGCATTGAGCTATAAACACAGATGAGATATGCAACCAGGGTGTGGAACTGTGTCCCATCATCCCAGTGCATTGTTCAGTAACACTGTGTTTGATCACTGCCCAGCGTGGGGAAACTTGCAGCTCATGCTGGAAGTAACAGGATATACAGCTCCCACCCATTTACAGCTCCATATCTCTATTGTGCCATGACACAGGGTGCTGTGGGTGTGAAAATCACTCCAGGGAGAGATGGCGGGGGAATCAGTTTAAGTATCAACAAATCGGAGTGGTTTGGGGAATAGACAGAGAGAGCGATATTGAGAGACAATGTCATGGAAGAATGTATTCTCAGGATTCAGAATGCTGAAATGAAGATATTTCAAAGGTATTGTGCAACATGAGCCAGTGTTTCCAGGAATGATGGGTGAATGGGATATTGGTGTGAGTTCAAATGATGGAGAGTATTGGATGAGCATTTGTTTGGCAGCTTTGTAACTGGGGGTAGGGTCAGCAGAGTCTTCGACACATTGGGCTGCATCGAACCATAACTTGTCACATTGACATTTTCACTGAGTATTACAGACGGATTGTCTGTATGAGACTGAGCTAGCTTCCTGGTGATATCTCATCGAACTCACCACTTGGCTTCTTCTAATTCAATGCCAGCTCGATTTTCCTTCATGGTTGGAGGTACTCACGAGCACCTGCATGACCCCAGATATTCTGTGATCCCTGGCACTGTTGCCAACTCCAAAAGCCCAATGGGCACACGGTTGAGCTTTCTCCGTTTGAAGCTGCCCCGCACAGTTTACCCTGAGCATCGCAGATAACGGGCAATTACACAACGATTTGTTAACAGAGACACGGCAGTCCTGGTGAATGGGCTAGTACAGAGGGGGTCCATTCTCTTCCCAGAGTGGGCCACGCTACCAGACCCACCGAGCACAGTGTGAGCTCAGTGCAGTATCTGCAGTATGAAGAAATGTCCAGCAATACAGGACAAGCATCAATAACCTTCCCCGCTCTGTCAGGATAAGGGTCACTGTATTCTCTCTGCTCCCTCACACTCACTGTATATCTGTTATAGCACTGACCCCCAAACAAGGCTCATGCTCCATCACTCTCACTACTGCATGCAGTCTCCCTTCTCTCTCTCTCTCTCTCTTTCTCTCTGTCTCCCTCCACTTTACCCCCCACACCAATAACACTGCATAGATTCAACAGTGTGTGGACTGACACCCTCCGGACATCTCACCATGTCCCCCACCAACACCACCACTAACAATAGGGGCACCCATGCCAACCCTCCCTCCCTCCTTCCTTTTTCCCCATTCCAGGAGAAACAGCCTGAAATAGGACAGAAAGGGCCAAGCTGGGTGGTGGAGCACCCGATATCCATTCTTTCACCCCCCCCTCCCCCCGCCATGTGGGGAGGACCCTGGTACGAGCCAGAGAGGACTGGGACGCCTCGTGTGGAGATTCTGAAACATCGACATCCCACCAACCGAGTAAGGGGCGGCACGGTGGCACAGTGTTAGCGCTGCTGCCTCGTAGCGCCAGAGACCCGGATTCAATTCCCCATCAGACGACTGACTGTGTGTAGTTTACATATTCTCTCCGTGTCTGCGTGGGTTTCCGCCGGGTGCTCCGGTTTCCTCCCACAGTCCAAATGATGTGCAGGTCAGGTGAATTGGCCATGCTAAATTGCCTGTAGTGTTAGGTAAAGGGATAAATGAATGGGTGGGTTCGGCTTCGGCGGATCGGTGTGGACTTGTTGGGCCGAAGGGCCTGTTTCCACACTGTAAGTAATCTAATGTAAGGAGCAATGTTCAGTGAAGGCCAATTCTCACTTTAAACCCACTGGCAGTTCCGTTTCCCCCCGGCACAACTTAGAAACCGTGGCCCTGATGCCATCTCCCTTTTATGTCGAGCTGGTCTAAATGGAATCCGCACGGTCTCGGTGGGCAGGACGGTGGGGTCACAACACAGCGTCACCACCACCTCCCAGGAAGGGAGCACGAAGGCTCCCTTCTACACCTCTTCCTGTAAACAGCTCACATACTAAAACTAATCTGTGATAGTTCCTGCTCTCCTCACTTGTCCTGACATCTTTAATAATCGGTGCTCATATAAAAAAAGGACCCTCTGCTCCTGCACCCCCTTTATAATGGTACAGCCTGTTTTATATTGTCTTGCAATGTCCTTCCTACCAAAATGCATCACCTCACACTGCTCTGCAGTGATCCCCAGCTGCCATACACCTGAACACGACACGAACGTGTGATTGTCCTGATAGAGTTCCACACTATCCTCCATAGACTTTACAATTCTTCCAGGTTCGGTGCCATCTATAAACACTGAGATTGTCATAGCATCACAGTCCCCATGAAACAACTGAAATCCCTTGCCCCACACACACGAGTGTGAGCCAGTGAAATACTGATATATTCCCACGGACAGAGTCGAATAATGACATACTGTCAATGGAGCAACGTAAGTCCTGATACATACCAGACGGAGTAGACGAAATATTGACAAACCATAGAGCGAGAGAAATCCGGATTGGCTCCACTTATCTTTATTGACATCAAGGTATTAATGTGATGAATTTGAAAGTTTGTACTGTACATTTAAGTGAAGGTGAATGCTGTTCTGAACTGAGAGCTTCCAAGCACCTGAGATATGAGAGAATGGCAGACCCAGAAACAGTATATTGCTGTAGAGCTGGAGTCGGGTAATAAGCAGTTAAGAGAAAGGGGGTCTCAAAGTTGTGAATAGTTGATGCAAAATGTTCACTTTCAGTGTTAAAAAAATAAATTGATGTTTTTATTTAAACAGTGGAATTTGGGAGTTCTCTGTCACTCATATTTTAACAGTTGACCAGGCGAATTGAGTATTTATTTATGTTTAGTTTATATTACCAGATGAGCTTTCCGCCGTGTCCTAACCATTCCCGTGTGTGTCCCTGTGTCTCTGTGTGGGGCAGGTCTGGTAGTCTCTGTGGTGCTTCTAGTGATGCAATGCCACCCTCTGCTGGCCTCCACACGCCACTGCACAAGCATTGGCAGAGGGTGAAAGCAACAGGGATTCATTCAGAGAGGGTGAGGGAGAGGGCAGCTGCTCCCAGTACCACTCAAACTGATGTCATATCCATGTGCTGATCTAAATGTCCTTTAAACGTTGTAACTGTCCCTGCTTTCACCACTTCCTCTGGAAGTTCATTGCACACACAAGCCAGCTTCTGTCTAAAATCGTTACCTCTCATGACTTTTGTAAATATTTTTCTTCGCACCTTAAAATATCCCTCAGTCTTAAACCCCCGACTATAGGGAAAAGACTTCAGCCCTTCGGCTTATCTGTACGCCTCATGATTTTATAAGTCTCTGCAAAGTTACCCCTTAATCTTACTCTCCAGTAAAACGAGTCCCAGCCAATCCAGCCTCTCCTTATAGCTCAGTCCCTCCTTTCCCAACAACATCCAGGTTAATCTCTACTGAACACTCTCCAGCTTAATAATATCAAGGTAATTAATATCAAAGTGAATAGTTAAGGTATTTTCTAAGGTTTTGGGAGTCCAAAAATAGAGGACATAGTATTAAGGTTCGAGGGGAAAAATTTAAAAGTCACCTAAGGGGCAGCTTTTTCACCCAGAAGGTGGTGTGCCTATGGAATGAGCGGGCAAGGTGACCAGACTGGACACAGTATTCCAGAAGAGGTCTCACCAATATCCTGTACAACCTCAACATGACGGCCCAATTCCGATACCTGTGAAGACAAGTGTGCTGAACATATTTTTGAACACACAATCTATATGAGATGCAAATTTTAAATAATTGTACCTGACGGCCTAGGTCACTGTCCTACAACACTGCTAAAGGCCCTACTTTTAATTGTATAGATCCTGCTCTTGTTTGATTTACCAAATCCAATACCTCGCATGAATCCAAACTAAACTCCGTCTGCCACTCCTCAGCCCAGTGTGTGATATTACTGCCTCCTCACCTTCCCCGTTTAATGTTAAAATTCCCTCCCCATCTCCAGGATGCCTGCACACTCCGGCCTTGATTTTCACAAAGACCCTGAGTTTGGGTTCCCTTGTGTGGATGGGGGATGAGGGATTGATTGCAGACACAGTCAGTGGGGAGGAGAGACTGGACAGTAATCCGCTGCCTTGTAACATTTCATGGTCTTCGGAAGAGAGCAGTCACACGTTATTGGTGGGTAATACTGGTCAGTGCTTTGGGGCCAGAAATTATGCTCTTTCTCCGTCTCTGGTGTTCAGTAATAAATACCTATTTGAGACCCTTCATTGTGCAGAGTGTTTCTGCAGGAATTCTTTCCTTAATATTGTAGACTACAGATAATAGCAATTAAAGATGTTCGTAGTTAATTTTGATGGTATAGCACGTGCACTCAACATCCGACACATGAGACAAATGTCTTGCACTTGTTTAACAAATCAAAGTGTTTTGTGTAGTTCAGTAATGCTAACCTGATTATAATAATCCACACCGAGCTGAAAGCTGACAATTAACATATAACCCAAAATCTTGGTATGGTAGTGTAGTGCGTAGTGTCCCTGCCTCTGAGCTAGAGCTCTCGATTTGATTCCAGTTCCTGAACTTGTGTGGTAGTGTTCCTATCACTGGACTAAAAGGTCTGAATTCAAGTCCTGCCTGTTGCAGAGGTGTGTCACAGCGTGTCAGAACAGGCTGATGAACAATCACACAGGAGAATACTGTTACAGCTTTATGGGTATTGCCGAGTGGTGCCAGCGTCCTGACCTTCGGGCACAAAGGTCTAGGTCTAAAGCCCACAGAAGTGTCTCAGGATACATCTGAACAAAATTAGTAAATTGGTTTTAGAATTGTGACCTGATGGAGAAAGAAGAGGTATCTGTATTGAATTTGAGAATTTAGGCCCGGGATGACTGAAAACGCAGCCATTCGTGTTGATTGGAGTCACATTTCATAGCAGTAGAGGTTTATAAAATCAGAACGTTCATGAATAGGGTGAGTAGTCAGGGTTTTCGTCCTGGTTAGGAGTGTCCAAAACCAGAGGGCATTGGTTGAAAGTGAGAGAAGAAAGATTTTGAAGAGGCCTAAGGGACATTTTTTCACGCAGAGGCTGGTGTGCGTATGGAATGAGCGGCCAGAGGAATGGTGGAGCCTGGAAAAAGCTACAGCGTGTAAAAGGCATCTGGATGCTGACAGACCTGCCGAGCTCTTCCAGCAATTTCTGTATTTGTTATAAAATGCATTCATTTTAACACAGGTATTCTGAATACGTTAACATTTTATTTTTTAATGACGCAGAGATATCTAAACATATCTTCAAATCGACCGAGACCATTTTCTGCTGAGGGTATGGCTCTGTGTATGATAACAGCCATGATGCACCTACATGGAACAGGGAATGTGATGGAGACATAGTTTGGACAATGTACAAGGAGACCTCACATGATCCAGTTTGGGAGAGGATGACATTACTGTGTGATTCAACTCAGAGAGGGAGACAATGTAATCTGCCCGAGAACAAACAGACTATTGAATTCTCTTTCCTTCATTGTTCCTCATCACAGCAATGTGTGCAAGCTGTAAAAACAAAGCTCGACAGTCATCGTTACCATTCTTATTTTTGTAGAATTCCTGATGGGTGAAAACAGCACCTTCTTCCCAACAAGTCCATACCAACCTTCCAAAGATTAACTTTCCCAGACCCGTTCCCTTACATTTACCCCTGACTAATGCACCTAACGTAGAAATCCCTGAACACTCTGGACAATTTAGCATGAGCACTCCACCTAACCTGCACAGCTTTGGACTGTGGGAGGAAACTGGATCACCCATTAGAAGCTCACACAGGCAAGGGGAGAATATGCAAACCCCACACAGAGTGTCACCCGACGCTGCAATCGAGCCCAAGTCCCTGGTGCTGTGAGGCATCAGTGCTAACTACTGAGCCACTGTGCTACCCTTTGGGCAATCCTGACCAGAATGCATTGGAATCTCCTCACTGCCGAATGCAAAGGCAATTCAGCCAAATCCAACTGTTCCAGGATGAGATCCCATTATTCGCAGTTTGTGTGAGTAGAATATCTTCAGAAGCAGAATAACATTTGAGACAATCTCTCAATTTTTCCTTTCGTCATAAGTTAGACTAATATGTGGACAACGTTCTTTCAACTTGAACTTGCAGAGATTTTGTTTATCGGTTGTGTGTGTGTGTGTGTGTGTGTGTGTGTGTGTGTGTGTGTGTGTGTGTGTGTGTGTGTGTGTGTGTGTGTGTGTGTGTGTGTGTGTGTGTGTGTGTGTGTGTGTGTGTGTGTGTGTGTGTGTGTGTGTGTGTGTGTGTGTGTGTGTGTGTGTCAGTGTTTTTAGAAAGGGAAGTATCGATTCTTTATTTGCAATATCCAAACAGTTTGCCATTCATCTTTCCCTCGTAGTTTGAGTAACATTGCTCTGGATCATAAACGTGCTATTTTAGCAGATTAAAGAAACTAGCCTGACGTGTTCCTAAAACTGAGAGTGACCCAGTCTAGGACTGATATCACCAACTTGGTTACATTTAACATTTGTTGCGAGCAGTGGAGGAGTGGGACTAGAAAGGAAACAGTGACCAAAAAGTTGGTGAACTGTAGACCGCTGAGCCTGATATCAGTGGTAGGTAAGTTGTTGGTGGGGATTCTGAGGGATGGGATTGACATATATTTCGGAAGGCAAGGGCTGATCAGGATAGTCAATGTGGCTTTCTGCATGGGAAATCATGTCTCATTAATTTGATTGAGTTTTATGAAGAGGTGACAAAGAAGATTGATGAAGGCAGTTTGGTAGACATTGTCTATATGGACGTCAGCAAGGTGTTCATAACATTCTGATTTGTAGACAGACTAGTAAGTTTCGGTCACATGGGATACGGGGAAGCTAGTCACAATTGGCTTGAAGAAGAATGATATTTTTCAGACTTGAGGCTTGTGAGCAGCAGTGTGCTGTAAGAATCAGTACTGAGTTCACTGAATTTCATCATTTATGTAAATGACTTGGATGTGAATATCAGGGCCATAGTTAGTCACTTTACAGATGACATCAGAAAGGTGGTGTAGTAGATTACTTCAGAGTACGAGATTACAATTAGATGGGACAAAGGGGCAAGGACTGACAGATGAAGTTTAACTTAGATAAATTCCATTTTGTGAAGGCAAATCCGGGCAGAAGTTATGCACTTAATGGTAAAGTCCTGGAGCGTGTTGTGAAACAAAGGGACATAGGGCTGCAGGTACATTGTTCCTTGAAAGTGGAGTCGCAGGTAGACAGTGTGGTGCAGAACACATTTGGCACATTTGCCTTAATCAGTAAGAGCATTGAGTATAGGAGTTGTGGTGGTATGTTGTATCTGTACAGGATGTTGGTGAGGCCACTTTAAGAATACTGCGTACAACTCAGTTGTCTGCAGAAAAGATTTACACGGATGTTCCAGGATTGAAGATTTGAGCTTCAGGGAGAGGTTGATTAGGTTGAGGTGCTTTAGCCTCAGAGGCTGGGGGTGACATAATAGAGGTTTATAAAATCATCAGGGATATGGATATTCTGAATAGCCACGTTCTGATACCAGGATAGGGGAGTCCAGAACAAGAGGGCATAGGTTGAAGGCGAGAGAGCGAATGATTTAGAAGGGACCTGAAGATAAATGTTTCACACAGAGAGTGTGTGTGTACAGAAATTGCTGTCAGAGGAAGTGGTCAAGGACGGTACACTCACATATTTAAAAAGTGTCTGATAAAGGAGGAATATTGCCAAATGCTTGCAAATGGGACTAAATCAGATTTGATAACTGGTCGGAGTGAACAAATTGGCCTAACGAGTCTGTTTCTGCATGACTGTCTGATTCTATAAGAGGGATGATGAAAAATTCTGAAAGGACTTTTGACGTCGGAATTCTCTTCACTGGAAGTTTTTATCGTGTCTCTATGTTCACATGGACTCAAAGCTGCGTTAGTTAATTATTTGACAGGGATGTTAGGCACAGATATTTGGTCACAGACAGGAAAGTGGGGCTGAGACCATAACTTGATCAGCCACAATTTTACTGCCTGGTGGAGAAGGCTCAAAGTATCTAATGACCCGCTCCTGTTCCTCAGTCCCATGTTTCTGTGTTACATTCTGCGACTCAAACCTGCGAGGCAGGAGCAGTTGGAGGCTACTTACACCTATAACCTGGTGCACAGAATAAAGAGGAGACCATTCAGCCCTTCAAGGCTGTCACACATGCTTTGAAGTGATTTGGGAAATGTAATTGGAAAACCCAGGTTGGGTATGAAAGAAGCCCCTCATCTCTCTTTACAGAGTTTCCCCTTTCTGCAACTTGTGCTTCATTTGTTGGTCATGTTGTAGACCCAGATTCACTGCGAACGCAGCCCCCATACCTCACCTAGTGATGGCTCACAAAATCCTCTGGCCTCCTGACTGCAATATACAGAAATGCACATGCATGAAAATTAAACCCGCTAACTTTCCAATAACAGAATGTGAGAACATCAGAAATAGGAGCAGGTCGTTCAGTCCCCAAGCCTGCCTTGTCCTTCACTAAGATCATGACTGATCTGCTCTTGGTCTCAAATCCTCTTTCATACCCAATTTTTCATAGCCCTCGACTCTCTGACATGTCAATATCCATCTACCCCCTCTTCAAATACTTTCAGTCATTTAGCTCCCCGAACACTCTTGAGAAGAGAAATCCTGACATTCATTACCACTTGCTGCTCCTATATCATGGCTTATTGGTATGAACAAAAGAGGACCTGATATAGAAGGGTTCAGGTAAAAATAACTGACCCAGATATCAAGGCAATGGTTAACTCCTGTTGACATCAAGGAGCTGAACAAAACTGGAGTTACTGGGAATCAGAGTAAACTCTCCAGTGTTTGGTGTCAAACATGGCACAAAGGAAGATGTGCATCATCTCAGTCCTGGGTCGGCTCTGTGGGAGATCCTCTGGGTAGCTTCTTCTTTCAAACATCTTCAGCTGCTTCATCAATGTCTCCCCGCCCCGACCCTCCCCACTATAAGATCAGAAGTGGGGATGGTCACTGAAGGTTCCACAATGTTCAGAATAATTCGACGCCCCCGATAGTTCCTGAACTGGTCTATGTCCATGTGCAGCAAGACACAAACTCTATTGAGGCTTGTGCTTTTAAAGAGTCCGTAACATTCATGTAAAAAGATTGCCTGACACTGCACATTGCCACAGTAAAATAAGAGTTCATTCCGCACTTCACGTTTGTTTCACAGGAATATAAGGAAGTCATTCTACCCATTGACACTATTGGAGAAGAAGAGGGACAGCCCATTCAGTGCTTCCAACCTATTACTCAGGAAGAGAGGGTGTCTAGTGTGATGGACCACACCAGAGCCCTTCGAAAATATTTTAAGGCGTAGCCGAGACTCTAACGTTTTCTTGTTTTAAAGGAAATGTAAACTGTCTGTTCTATATGCAATGTGACTGGTCAAACTACTCGGTGTGAAGCAAAACACCATTTATTTCAACACGAAAGATGAAATGAAACCTAAAAAAGAGGAATTTAGAATAACGTAATTCTATTGGACAAGTTAACAGAATAACAGATCTAGGAACTATTACTAATCCAAAGTTTGTGAGAAGATTTGTAGCTCGGGTGCTCGTTGTTGTGGTTCTGTTCGCCGAGCTGGGAATTTGTGTTGCAGGCGTTTCGTCCCCTGTCTAGGTGACATCCTCAGTGCTTGGGATCCTCCTGTGAAGCGCTTCTGTGATGTTTCCTCCGGCATTTATAGTGATTTGTATCTGCCGTTTCCGGTTGTCAGTTCCAGCTGTCCGCTGTAGTGGCCGGTTTTTTTGGTCCAGGTCGATGTATTTGTTGATTGAATCTGAGGATGTCACCTAGTCAGGGGACAAAACGTCTGCAACACAAATTCCCAGCTCGGCGAACAGAACCACAACAACTATTACTAATGAACTGTTCCAATATAGGATAATCCTATAAACACAGCCCGTGGCAAAAAGAAATATTCAGACACAGAATGTCACAAATATATCTCCAATCCAGGAATTAAAAACAGCTTCAAGAGAAATTTCAGAGAGGGTAGCTGCCAGGAGACAGTCACTGAAGCTTCCAACTCTGTGGAGACCCCAATAGTTTCTGATGTTACTGAGAAAGCAAAACCCAGAGATCCTAATCTGTGAGAGTTGGCCACACCCATTCAGGCTGCATTAAAATAAACACAAGGCCCCCCTCGCTGTTTACTCAAGTGGTCTTAACTAGCCAGCTTGGTAATGGTCGTTCAATCTCTCTCTGAAAAGAAACCAGGACAAAATAACCTCTTAAAGATGCAGCATTGTCACACTTGTCAGCACATCGAGCTGTCAAAGAGGAATCAGGGATAACCCAGTCAGGCCTTTGGCCCTGTCCAATCAGACGAGGAAGAAACCATTCAGTCCCTTAAGTCACTTATACAGGAACAGTAGGAGGCTATTCCTACCTCAATGCACTCACACAGGGGCAGAACGAAGTAATTGATACTGATTCCTGATGAATAGCTTATGCCCGAAACGTCGATTCACCTGCTGTGCATTTCCAGCACACCACTGTCTACTCTGATCTCCAGCATCCACAGTCCTCGCTGTCTCCTAATTGATGCTCTAATATGATGACCAAGTGGAGCAGAGGCTGCACTGACAGACTGCTCCACGTTGTTCCTCGGAGCTCCGTCGGTCATGATACACACGTGGGACTTTAACACAGTTTTCTAGTGGTGAGGAGGGAAGCCATATGTCTTGTTTAAAGTCGCAAGAAGGCAATAATCATCTCCGACAAGACAGCCTGGTGTTCTCTATGTAGGGCGGAAGCTGGTGGGAATGGCTATCTGTTCAGATGGAAGGTATTGTGGCTGCTGTTGGGGATTGTGAGCAACATGATGTTGAGTACAGGTTCACACGCCGACCGCACAATAACGTGGGGTGAGTTAATTTAGGCATATAACCTATTAGGAAAGTCACGTTACACTGATGAATGGACTCTCTAAGTTCAACTAATGCTGGTCTTGTTCATGTTGATCTTGTCGAGTGCACGGCCTGTTCAGTGTAACTTGTATGCCTTACTCTGTCCAAGTCTATTTCCACCCTATGATCTGTCTGGCCATGGTTACTATGATCTGCCTCCACTGCTCATAAATAAATTGTTTCCCTGTACTGAGGTACACGTGACAATAAATCAAACTAATTAATACTAGGTAAAGTATGGAATTCCTCACCCTGTCAATGTCTCTTTTGGAAGTAAGTGATCGCTGCAACTCCTCGTGTTTAGCGTCACCATTTCCTCTTCTCTTTGATTAAACACTCAGCTTCTTCATTCTATCCTCGTGATACCATCACGCGTGTCTGTGGTAAGGACATCATTTGTTAGAAAGGAGATCAAATCTGTAGAGAGTGTCCCAACCACTCTCTCAGCAAGGATCTACAACAGCAGGAAGATGGCATTGAATCATCTGACAATGAAGGACAGCATGCCATTGACTGCACCCATTACTTACACAGGGTTTGATTAGGAGCAGTCAGCATAGACTTGTGAGTTGGAGATCATGCTTCCCAAATTAGTTAGAGTTCGTTGATGAAGTGACCAAGAAAGTTGATGAGGGCTGAACGGTAAACGTAGTCTCTATGGGTTTCAGTAAGGCCTTTGATATGTTTCCACATGCTCTGGAAGGTTCCATCACGTGGAATGCTGGGGTAATTGGCCAATTGTATACACAGTTGGCTTGATGGTAGGAAGCAGATGGTTTAGTGGAAGGATGCTTGTCAGACCGGGGCCGGGTCCATTGCTGTTTATTATCTATTAATTGGTTCAGAACGTACAAGGCATGATGAGTCTGTTTGCAGATGACACTAATAAAATTGGTAGCGTAATCAGTGACGAAGTTTATCAGAAATTGCAGCAGGACCGTAATCAGGTGGGGAAGTGGGCCGAGACATGGCAAAAGGAATTTAATATAGATGCATTATGTCTTGCACTTTCGAAACTCAACTCAAGGAAACAGATTCATGGTGAATGGGAGGACCTTAAGGGGTGTAGTGGTTGGAGAGACCTTGGCGTCCAGGTGCACGGTTCTCTGAGAGTGGAGTCACAGGTAGACACGGCAGTGAAGAAGGTATTTGGCACACTGACCTTCATCAGGCCGGACATTGAGTATTGAAGTTGGGAAATTATGTTGCAGCTATACAGGACTTTGGTAAGGCCGCATTTGGAGTATTCTGTTCAGTTTTTGTCAATGTGTTAAAGGGAGCATTTAATGAAATTAGAACGAGTGCAGAAGAAATTAACATGGATGTTGCCAGGTCTCAATGGTCTGAGTTATAGGGAGAGGTTGGACAAGCTAGGACCTTTAGTATGGATGTAGGAGATTGAGGGGGGAACTTGTAGAGCTGTATAAGATCATAAGGGGTATGGATAGGGCAAATGCTCACAGTCTTTTTACAAGATTTAGAGAATCCAGGACTAGAGGGGATCAGTTTACGTTGAGAGGGGAGGGAATAAACGGGAACATGAGGGGCCACTTCTTTACACAGAAGGCTGGTACGTGGATGAGCGGCCAGCAGGTGAGGCCGGGGGGTACATTAACAACATTTTAAAAGCATTTGGATAAATATGTGGATTGGAAAGGACGAGAAGGATATGGGCCAACTGCAGGGAAATGGGGTTAGCTTGGATGGACATTTACAAGGTGGAGTCGAACCTCTCTGTAATTCAAACCAAACACCCAGCAAAGCTCGCCTCACCTCGTAATCTGTTAAAATATGAGCGACACAGATCTCCGACATTCCACTATTTAAACAAACATTCACAAATTAGTTTGTTCACTTTCATAGTGAACACTAAACAACAGCTGTTCACAAATACAAGACCCTCTTTTCTTAGCTACTTACCATCTGTTTCCAACTCTGTAAAAATATGCTGTCCTACCAACCCACATATGAAACTTTACAATCTCAAGACAACACAGTCTCTATCTTCCCCGCTGTGTTCACTCTTCCAGCTGCTGATCTCCCTGGGTCACGATTTGCTTTACTGCAAGTAGTTTTGACATGAACATGTATCTTTAATAGAGAGTGCTTGAGAGGGGCAGTTAACACTACTGCTCTGCAGCAGTTACTCTACTGTTAGATAGCAGTGGCTCTCCCTCTAGTGTTCAAGATGCTGCGTTTATATACTCCCCATTGTGCAATAATTCTCATAATTTGATTGCTTTCCAGGTGTCCAAACAATAATATTCAAATTCAGTTGGCTTCTGGTATCCTGACCATTATTTAAACTACTAATACGTCATCCCCACCTTCTTCACCCTACGCTGTGCCCTCAGGTGCTGTTTAGTTCACTCACCTACTCCATCTAATTTCTCCCTCACCTCACATACATAATCCAAGTGTGAGATCTCCGACTGCAGTCCTGTCAAATCAGATTTAATTCAATTCAAAGGACTTCACTTCATGTACGAACATTAACTCAATGGAAGTAAGCTGAGTAGATTTATATTGGGGCATCTTCGATGATAAGCAATTGAATGGGGCACCTTTATCCCAGTCATTTGGCCAGCCCTGACAGTACGCTGTTAACGTAGTCTTTAGCGTCTGATGCTAACTTTCCAGTGCTCCCTGGGATTCAGGATGGGGCGCACTTGATTGGAAATGCTGTATGCCTAAGTTATCCATGACTTCCTAAAACAGCTGAGTGGTAAAATGAGAACCTTGGTCTGACTGAATCTCTCTGCGGAGCCCACAGCGAGTAAAAAAAAAACTACCAACTTCTGCACCTCCCTTTTGCCTTAACACTCCATAATGGAATTTCCTCTGGAAATCTGATAGACACATCTATTATGGTCAGTAAATATTGTTTTCCACTTTAATTTTAGACAGGGAGCTCCACAATTAATCATAAACCACGTGAAAGGTTCTTCGAATGCAGGAATTTGCAACAAAGGTGCTGGTTTTATTACTGCCTGTGACCTATCTACAATTTGGCATGTGTTACGTGTACAACAAAAATTAACCACGTCCTTGTGCATTCCAGGCCACTAGAATTGCTTATGTACCTTAGCCTGTGTCTTCCGTATACTTAGGTGGCCACCTGCAGTTAATTCATGTGCTACCCGTAACACGGCATGCTGCCAGTAACACAATCCGATGCACTTTGGCCCATTTCCCTTCTACACTCACCTACAGTTTTTCTCCACGTTCAGGTTTTTCCTGCACCGTGACATCAAACAGAGTGTCAGTTACCTGAGCATCAACTCCTTTGTCTTTTTCTTTCGTTTTCCTTCCTGCTGTAACTTATGACAGCGGTATGTTGTTACCACACAGTCTGGAGAATTCCTGGGTACATTTCTTTTAACTCCTCAGTTCCCTAGTTTTCATTTGACTTCTCCACCAAAAGGGGCGTCTCTCCCAACTTGGATCCTATTAAATCGTTCACAAGATCAAACTGGATTCCTGGGTCTGACATTCTGTCACACACTCTTCCGGTTAGTTCCCCAATCTTCATTTGGCACTCCAATGTGATGTTTCTGTCCCCAACCTTAATTTCTGTCCCAATTCCACAAATTATCATGCTCTTGAGTAACATGTCAGAAATAGTGAAAATACAAATGGTTGGAGTGCCAGGCCTCTAGGAATTCTCTGGCATGTCTTTGCTTAGCCAGTCCCAGGATAGATCCAACCACAACGCCATAAACAAACACAGATCTAGGTACCATCTATCAACCCCTCAGAAAACGAACAGGAAATTACATTACCACAAACCCCAGGAACCCCATCCAGGACAAACATATATATAGAAAGCAGAAGACAATTGGAGGTCGCTTCACTTGGAGGTCGCCACTGATGATGTTACCTCGCCAGGTAATGAAACGTCTGAGTATCACACCTACAGAGCAGCGAGCAAACCTCCACCTTAAACCTCAACCTGAGTCACAAACCTTGCATTTGCAATTTACGTTTTTTCTAACTCTACTGCAGTTGCCTGTTTCTCCGACACACCAAAGTGCTTGACCATCTCCATTACAATTTCTGCTTTCCTTTTGTCCCTGGTTAAATCCAATTCTAAACTATTTGCTAATTCTAAAAATATTCCGTCTTCTGCCTTTCTAAACTTCCTTGGCAAATTTGGGAACGTCTTTAATAATGTTAAAAGCCATTTCTCTCATTTTTAATTGAACCAACTACACGTTAACAGAATTAAATGAATTTTCCCACCGGTTTTATTTGAAGATCTAGGTCACTAATTGCCACGTGTTGGAATCTGCTGGGACCTTTTGAACCCCAAATCTGTTCAAATCTGTACAAATCCCATCTGTCCAAGGCCCCAAACTGTTATGACATCAATGTCGAACCCCTCTGTTAATTAAAACCACACACCCAGAAAAGCTCATCTCACATCATGATCCGTTGAAATGTGGGTGACAGAGAACTCCTAACTTCCACGAATTAATGAAAAATAACAATTTGTATGTATGCAAGTTCGCTCGCTGATCTTGAAGGTTTGTTTTCAGACGTTTCGTCGCCATGACTTGATGACATCATCAGTGAGCGTCTCCGTTGAAGTGCTGGTGGTTTGCCCCGCCTATCTATTTCTAGGTCTTGGTTTCTTAAGGTGGGTGATGTCATTTCCGGTTTTCTTTATTACAAGAGAAGGTAGAGAGGATATAAATTGATGTTTTTATTGATGGACTTCTTGTTAGAATGCCATTCCTCTAAGAACGTCCTTGCGTGTCTTCGTATGTATGTGTTTTTTCCAGTCAGAGTGGTGCCCTTCTTTTCATTATGGAATATAGGATAGTGGGTCATGTCTTTTGGTGGCTTTTTGGTGTTCATGTATCCTGGTAGCACGAAAACAGGAGCATTTCAATGTAGAATAAAATGATTTTATATACATTGTTTAATCAATGTGTGTGCAGATATTTTTCATGTGTGCACATGAAAACATTCTAAATGAATAACGGAGACCCAGTTATCGAAAAATGATGCACAAGATGTATAAAATTGATGAAACATTACTTAATGCTCATCTACTGTGATATGTTCCCCTTCTCTCAATGTTCCCTCCTTTTCTGGAAATCGCTGCACTATACTCTCATTCTTATCAGGATGTGTGTTATAAATTCTTGCTTGTGGTATCCCAACTTATTTCAGTTAATCCCTTTTCTACGGGGAATTCAATATATTGGCCTGCTGTTTTTTTTCCAAAGATAGTGTCTGTCATATTATTGGAAATTAAAATTCTGGCATCAGACCCAGTATTTGAACAGATTACTCTGTTGTACATGCACTCTAAAAACGACTACAGCACACCACAATTGCCAAAACATTGAGGGATGTACATCTACTTCTTTCGAGAATCTAGTTTTCTCATTTTTCACATGTCCTCGTCTATATCATCTCTCTCGTTCTCTCTTTGTATCTAGTTAAGAAATTTGCCAATTACTCTTTATCTCCAATCGCGCAAAAATTCTTCTTTCGGTTTATATCTATTGCCCTCTTCTTGATGTAATGTGATTATAATTGAGCAATGTCACTACAAAGACATGAGAGAGGAGCTGGCCAGAGTAAATTGGAAGGGGATCCGAGCAGGGAAGACCATGGAGCAGCAATGGCAGGAATTTATGTTGGATAATTCGGAGGATATAAGAAATTCTCCCAAAAATGATGAAACATACTCATGGGAGGACAAGCCAGCCATGAATGATAAGGCATCGAAACAAAAGAGAAAAGATAGAATGTGGTGAAGATGATTGGCAATCCAAAGAGTTCATTGGCTTTGAAACTACATAAGGCTGGCATCACTGACACTACAGAGCTCTTAATCATGGTCAGGGAGAGAAACAGAGGGAAACACATTCAATTTAAACACAGAAGATAGTATTACTCAAGGAAAAATAATCAGATGAATTAAACAATTAAATTAAAATCATTTTTGAAATGGAACGTGTCAAATTGGAAGCATGACCTCAGCAGAATGAGAATATGAAAATGAAAGTGTTATCTCATCAGAAACCAGAGTAGGTCACTGAGTGCAGGGCTGATGGGTGAAAGAGTGAAAAGTGAACTAGGGGAAAGAAAGCAGAATTGCATTTCAGATATTGCAGCTCAAAACTGCGTATTTATGTAGTGCTGTAGACCACAACAGCAGGAGAAGCAGAAGACAATTGAGTCATCACCTGTAACATTTTGTCCAGGGATAATCTCCTTAGTCTGCCATTACAATCAGCACAATCTATGTTTCAGTAATGACTTTGGGTGAACATGTCAGGGTCAGAACCATGTGAACCTAAACCTGATGCTAACCCATTAATGCTAGCACACTTGAGCAACAGATCTGATCGAAGCTCCGCAGTCCTGTCACATTCAGTCATAAATGGTGATGGATGAATAAACAAATGACTGGAGGAAAGGGATCCACAAACATCCCCATCCTAGATTATGGAACAGACCTACACATCAGTGTAAAAGACAAGAATGTAGTATCTGCGCGATCCTCAGCCAGAAGTGTTGAGTCCATGATCGACTTCACCATCGCCATGATGCCCACAGAATCACGGATGCCAGTCTTTAATCAATTCTATTCGATGCACGTGAGGTGAAGAAGCAGCTGAACACAATAGATACGACAAAGGCAATGGGCCCTGACCCCATTCCTGTAATAGGACTGAAGACTTGTGCTGCACATCAAGCCATGTCCCTGGGGAAGCTGTTTCATTCCAGCTCCAACTCTGATATCTCCCTGGCAATGAGGAAAATTACTCAGCTAAGAAGAGAATAATTACAATCTGACCAATTACTTCTCCCTCAGTGCAGTCACGATAGTCAAATTGGTGGGAGTAATTTTTGACACAGCTGTAAAGCAGCACAGAAATAACCTGCTCAGTGTAGTTTCTGATAGATCTCCATGTGGAGATGGTGTGGTTGTGGAGATGTCACTGGATTACTAATCCAGACCAGACTAATGCTCTGGCAGATTCTGGAAGTTAAAAATAATTAATGAACTATTAAGATGCAAAATATGGTGTCAGTAACAGTGGCCTTGAAGCCAATGTCGATTGTAAACATGAATTTGCTTCCCCAATGGACTTTCAGGAAGTGAATCTCCCGTGCTTTCCTGGTCTGGCCTAAAAGTGACTCCAGACAGACAGACATGTGATAAACACCCTCAATGGTCTCTGAAACGGCCAAGCAAGACACTCTGTTGTATCAAACTGTTCCGAGGTCTTAAAGGATAAAACCAGACAGAACACTCGGCACCAGCCTCGGTATCGGAAAAGGGAACGGTAAACACAGTCCTGTCGCCCCTGCAGAGATCTCCTTCCTTACATCTGAGAGTTTGTGACAATATTCCCACAGACTACACAGAAACACCGGTAAAGGTGGAGGTCATACAACACATTGAGCCTTCCACATTCTAGTTTATGTTCAATCATCTCCTCAATGCACTTATCCCACACAATGAATATATCCGTTAGTGTGATTAACCTTTGAAAGCTATAAATAGGAAGTACAATAGTCCCTTTGGTTCATCGAGTTTGCTCCCCAATTCAGTATAATGATGGCTGGCGTTTTATTTCCATACCGTACTCTTGCTCTCCCACCATCCCTTTAGTGCCTCTAAATTCTTATTTATATTCAGTGCCTTGGCTTCCAGGTGTGAGCGAATTCCCCAGTCTCTGAGTGCAGACATTTATTCTCCTCTCAATGCAGAGTGTCCTGCCTGTACCTAATACTGTGGGCCCTTGTTTTAGACGTACCAGCCAGGGAATTATCAACCCTGATTCCATGCTGTCACACCCTGTCAGAGTTTTATATATCTCAGTGAGATCACCACTCATTTTCTTAAAGCCCATGGAATACAGGCCCAGTCACCCCAAACTCTGCTCCCACAACAAGCCTGTCAACCCAGAGATCAGTCTGGTTATCCTTCACTGCTCTCCCTCAATGTCAGGTTTACCTTTATTAGGTAAGGAGACCAAACCTGCACGCATTACTGCACAATGTTTGAGAGGGGGCCCCAACAAGGCCCTGTACAGCTTAGTAAGAGACCGTTACTCCTGGTCTCAAATACTCCTGAAATGAAGGTCAATGCAGCATTTATCTTCCTAACTGCTTTCTGTTCCTGCAATATTGCTTTCAGTGACTGGTGTACAAAGAGATCCAGATCCTTTTCAATGTTACAGCTCCCCCCTTGTAGGGTCTATGTACACTGGGCAGCGTGACAATGCCCTTCCCAGTATTGACCTCTGGGTTGAGAACTCACTGTGCTGCAGGGACCTCGGAGCGCTGCTCAGAAGGAAACAACACAAAGGAGCATACATTGCTTTGTAGATCAACATGTTTCAAACATAGGCTGCCAATCTCTTGTTCCCACCAAAGGACACACCGTCACCTCTATCCACCTTGCACTCCATTGCCACGCATTTGCCCATTCACTCCACTTGTTGCAGTCACCTTGAAGCTTTTTCACAACCTCCTCACCCACTCACAATCCCACATCCTTTAGTTCTGTCAGCAGGCTGGGGTATATTGTATTGTATTGCCGCAACCAAATGTTTAATGGTTATTGTGAACAGCTGGGACCCGAGCACCGATCCCTGCGATACCTCAGCAACCTTCCTGTAAATTTTACGTTTCCAATTTATTTATTTCGTAAATTTGGGTGTCACTGGCTGGGCCAGCATTTATTGCCTGTCCCGAGTTCCCCTTGAGAAGGTGGTGATGAGCTGTCTTGTTGAATTGCTGCAGTCCACTTGCTGTGGTTGACACACAATGCCATTAGGGAGGGAATCCCAGGATTCTGAACTAGTGACAGTGAAGGAACGGTGATATATTTCCAAGTCAGGATGGTGATTGGCTTGGAGGGGATCTTGAAGATGGTGGTATTCCCGTACATCTGCTGCCCTTGTCCTTCTGGATAGACGTGTTCGTACGTTGGGAAGATGGTGTCTGAGGATCTTTGGTGATCATTTCAGTGCAACTTGTAGATAGTAAAACACTGCTGCTGCTGACCGTTGATGGTGGAGCATTGTGGATGAAACAACACTCAAACTGGCTGGTATGTCCAGGATGGTATCAAGCTTCTTGTGTGTTGTTGGGGCTGCAATCATCCAGGAAAATGGGGAGTAATCTATCACACTTATGACTTATGCATTGTAGATGATGGACAGACTTTTGGAAGACAGAATGTGAGTTACTCGCTGCAGTATTCATAGCTTCTGACCTGCTCTTGTCGTTACTGTGTTTATGTGGGCGAGTCCAGTGAGGTTCTGAGCAATGATTACCCTCCAGGATTTTGATACTGTGGCATTCAGTGATGGTAGCACCATTGAAAACCAATGGGCAGTGTTTAGATTGTATTTTAGTGGTGATGGTCAGGGTCTGGCATTTGTGTGGCGTCAATATTACTTGCCACATGTCAGCCTGGATACTGTCCAAATCTTGTCGCATATGGACATGGATTACTTCAGTATCTGAGGAGCCACAAATGTTGCTGAACATTGTGCAATCACTGGCGAACATCCCCACTTCTGACATTATAATAGAGGCAAGCCATTGATGAAGCAGATCTGAAGACGCTTGGGTCTAAGCCACTGCCCGAGGGATTCCTACAGACTTGTCTTCGAGCTGAGTTGACCGATCTTCATCAGCCATGACCATCTTCCTGTGTGTCAGGTATGATTCGAACCAGCGGGGAATTTGACCCGGATATCCATTGATTCCAGTTTTGCTAAGGCCATTTGATGCCACACTTGGTCGGAGGCAGCCTTGATTTAAAGCCCTTTCACTCTCACCCCACCTCTGGTATTCAGTGCTTTTGTCCATGTTTGAGGTAATGAGGTCAGGAGCTGAGTGGCTCTGGTGGACACCAAACTGGCGTCATTGACCAGGTTATTGCTGAGCAGGTACTGCTTGAAAGCACTGACACCTTCCATCACTTTACTGATGATTGAGAGTAGATTGATGGGTTGGTAACTGGCTGGATTGGATTTGTTCTGCTTTTTGTGTACAGCAGATACTTGGGTACTTTTCCACACAATCGGGTAAATGTCATTGTTGTAACTGTATGGGAACTGCTTGGTTAGGGAAGTGGCAAGTTCTAGAGCATAAGTTTTCAGTACTATTGACAGAATGTAGTCAGGGTATGTACCCTTTGAAGTATCCAGTGTCTACAACTATTTCTAGATATCACGTGGACTAAATGGAATTGCTAATGACTGGTAACTGAATTACCGAGGACCACTGAAGGAGGCCAAGATGGATCATGCACTCAGCAATTCTTACTCAAGATTGTTGAGTATGAATCAACCTTATCTTTTGCACTGAAGTGCTGGGATATTGCATCATTAAGGATGGGGATATTTGTGGAATCTCCTCCTCTAATGACTTGTTTAATTGCCCCTACCATTCCTCGACGAGACGTGGAGGAACTGGAGATCTTAGGTCTGATCCGTTGCTTTTAGGATCACATAGCTCTGTCTATTACTTACCGCTTATGCTGTTTGGTGCACATGTTGTCCTGTTTGGTGGTTTCGTCAGGCTGACACCTCATTTTCAGGAATGCCTGGTGCTGCTCCTGCCCTCCTGCACACTCCATTGAACCAGGGTTGATACTCTGGCTTGATGGTAATTGTTGCAAGGGGGATATGCCAGGCCAGGAGTTTGTGCAAGTGTACAATTGATGACTCACAACAACTATGGAAACCCAGAATTGAACTGCTAGATCTTTTCGAAGTCTGTCCTATTTAGTACGGTGATAGTGCCACCCAATATAATGGAGGCTATTCTCAATGTGAAGGTGTGACTTTGTCTCCGTAATGACTATGCGGTGGTCACTCTTACAGATACTGTCATGGAGAGATACTTCTGCAACTGGCAGATTAGTACGAATGAGGTCAAATATGTCTCTTGTTAGTTCCTTCACCAACTGCGGCAGACTCAGTCTTAAGAACCCAACCAGTTTGATCAGTAATGCCGCAGCTGAGCCACACTTGGTGGTGGACATTGAAATCCCCCACACAGAGTACAAATCTGTGTCCTTGCCACGCTCAGCGCTTCCTCCAAGTGTTGTTCAGCATGGAGGAGTACTGATTCATCAGTTAATTGAGGCTGGTACATGGTAATCAGCAGGAGGTTTCCTTTCCCATGGGTAAACTAACACCATAAGACATCATGGGATACGGAGTCACTGTTGAGGACTCCCAGAGCAATTCCCTTCAAATTGCATCCCACTGCGCCGCCACTTCTGCTGTGTCTGTTACTAATTCTAATAACTACTAATAATTACTAATTCAAAGTTTGTGAGAAGATTTGTAGCTCAGGTGCTCGTTGTTGTGGTTCTGTTTGCCGAGCTGGGAATTTTGTGTTGCAGACGTTCCGTCCCCTGTCTAGGTGACATTCTCAGTGCTTGGGAGCCTCCTGTGAAGCGCTTCTGTGATGTTTCCTCCAGCATTTATAGTGATTTGTATCTGCCGCTTCCGGTTTTCAGTTCCAGCTGTCCGCTGTAGTGGCCGGTATATTGGGTCCAGGTTGATGTGTTTGTTGATTGAATCTGTGGATGAGTGCCATGCCTCTAGGAATTCCCTGGCTGTTCTCCGTCTGTTCTGCTGGTGAGACAGGAGAAATCCTGGGAAGGTGATGGGGTGTCTGGGATTTGGTCATACTCACAGAATCATATCTTACAGACAATGTCAGGCTGTTACTGGGAGGCAACACTTCTGTCTGTTGATTGTTGTGTGGTGTCTGTCTGGTTTGGGGGTTGTGAATGTGAGAGAGTTTGTATATGTGTGTGCAGTGATCGCAGAGTGTCTTAATTCTGTGAGGGGGTGCATGTGTGAGTGTGGAAGTGTGTGTGTGTCTGGGGTGAGGGTTTGCGAGTTTCTGTGAGAGAGAGAGTATATGTGCCTGCATAAGTGTAGAGTGGTCGAAGTCACTGAGTGGATGCATGTGTGAGTATGGGAGTGTGTGTGTCTGTAAGGGTGTGTGCGAGTGTCTGTATGTGTGTCTGTGTATATGTGTGTCCGTGTGGATGTGTGTGTATAGGAGTGACTGTGTGTGTGTGTGTGTGTGTGTGTGTGTGTGTGTGTGTGTGTGTGTGTGTGTGTGTGTGTGTGTGTGTGTGTGTGTGTAGGTGTGTCTGTGTGTGTATGACATGAACCCAAGGTCCTCCCTATGGGTACCAAACTTAGCTATCAGCCCCGATCGGCCACTTTTCCCTGTTGCCTGTCCTGAAGTCCGTCTTGGAGGATGGTCAGCTGAAGGTTCGAGGTCGAATGTCCTGTACCACAGAAGTGCCCCCCAACTGGGAGGCAACACTTCTGTCTGTTGATTGTTGTGCGGTGCCCATTCATCCATTGCCGTAGCCTTTGCTCGGTTTCCCCAATGTACCATGCCTCCGGGCATCCTTGCCTGCAACGTATAAGATAGACAACGTCGGCGAAGTCACATGAGTACCTGAGAAGAAAGTGAGGTCTGCAGATGCTGGAGATCAGAGCTGAAAATGTGTTGCTGGAAAAGCGCAGCAGGTCAGGCAGCATCCAGCGAACAGGAGAATCGACGTTTCCTGAAGAAGGGCTTATGCCCGAAACATCGATTCTCCTGTTCCCTGGATGCTGCCTGCTTTTCCAGCAACACATTTTCAGCTCACATGAGTACCTGCCATGTACATAATGGGAGGTGACCCCACGTGTAATGGTGGTATCCATGTCCACACTCTGACACGTCTTGCAGCGCCTACCGTGACAGGGTTGTATGGAGTTGTCCTGGGAGCCGGGCAACGTGCTATGAACAATGATCTGTTTGATGTTTGGCAGTTGTTTAAAGGCAAGTAGTGGAGGTGTGGGAAGGTCTTGGCGAGGTGCTCATCCTCTTTGATAATGTGTTGCAGGTCACGAAGTACATGGTGAAGTTTTTCAGCTCCTGGGAAGTACTGAACAACGAAGGGTACCCTGTCGGTTGCAGCACGTGTCTGTCTCCTAAGGAAGTCATTACGGTACCTTGCTGTACGCCAATACCTTCCCCACGCCTCCACTGCTTGCCTTTAAACAGCCGTCAAACCTCCAACAAATTATTGTTCATAGCAAGCTGCCCATCGTTCAGGACAACTCCATACAACCCTGTCACGGTAGGCGCTGCAAGGCGTGTCAGAGTGTGGACATGGGTATGACCATTACATGTGAGGACACCACCCACCATGTACGTGGCAGGTACTCATGTGACTCAGCCAACATTGTCTATCTGTGTATTACCCGAGAGAACTGAGACTGCTCTAAACTGGGTGGGAACCTTTCAGCAGCCTGGTAACTGTTTTGCTGCCTCTGTACAGGATCTTAGAGAGAACACATTGGAATAGTGTGTAAAGATTTTTCCTACTCAATGAAGAAAGTGTATTGTTACATTGGAAGGAGCTCAGAGATGGTTCCCTCAACTGATTCCTGCAAAGAAGGTGTCTTAGGACGGAGAGATAGCTGGAAGGTGGAACAGAGGCCGCGATAACATCAACTATGATTATATTCAATGGCAGAGCAGATTCTAGGGGTTAGATTCCTGACTGATGCTCCTCGTCCAGACTCAGCCTTTCGACCGTGTTACACAGTAAAGAGGGAGGACTGTGTATCAAACAGGAAGCAGTCTCTCCGGATAAGTCAGTCTTAATCAGTTTGATAGAACGTCACCAATGGAGTCGCACAGTGACCAGCGCTGTGTCCTCAACTATTTACAATCTATATCAATGATCAGGGGTTTTGAACAGATACTGAGTTTGGTGATGTCGCTTGAATAAGCAAGAGATTAAATTATCAAGAGAGGGTGGAGTGTCTGCAAATAGATACAGAAAGTTAAAGGCAATGGATAATACTTTGGCAGGTGCAATACAACATAATATAACCAGTAATTTCATTTACAGGAATAATGGAAGGTAGTATGTTACTGAAATAGAGAGAGATTATAGGATTTAGTGATACTGTATCCTGGGGGGTTCACGGAGACCCGTTCAGACATGGAAGGTTTTGCTCCATCCCTGATCGTCTGCTCATTGACACTCCAAGTGACCACATTGCTCTCCGTACACACAGAATATTTTGATGTGGTTGATTGGTGGTGGGGAGGGTTTTT
Source organism: Chiloscyllium plagiosum (assembly GCF_037043375.1). Lineage (NCBI taxonomy): Eukaryota > Metazoa > Chordata > Chondrichthyes > Orectolobiformes > Hemiscylliidae > Chiloscyllium > Chiloscyllium plagiosum. The sequence continues at coordinate 73,919,277 of NW_028270158.1, forward strand.
TGAAACGTGTATCAAGGGGACGGCCTTTATCCAAGATACAATTATTCCTTTCTACATGGAGACCCGTAGACGATGGGAATGGCTGCCTGCTCCTGAATGAAGGAACTGTGGCTGCTTTCAGGACAGGGGTGTTCACCAACATGATGTATTGTACATGGACACATTGTAACATTAATGGAGTGAGAGCTCCTTCAGTTCCGCTTCCTCTCCCCATTTAATGGCTACTCTGCAGATACCATGTACACCTTCAGGAATCCCACTATACTGGGAAAATAAGGATACACCTGGCAGATTCCCGCTGAGGGAGAAGCAATGTATTGACCTCATCCACCATATACATCCTCCATCACCGAATGGTGACATTGATGTTGAGATACAGGGAGATGATGGAGCTGTCACCTACTCCGGCCTGGAAAGTTTCGGATCACAGAAGCTGAATGAAACTGTGACCCTAATAACCACTGCCAGCACCATCTTCACTCTGGCGTGAAGCTGCAGGTCGTGTTAAAGAAGGTGACACCCTCTGTGACCAGCTTCTTGTTCAGTCCAGATCCCCTCACACTCTGCTCCTGGGTTAAGTGTAACTTGGGAAGCTGTTCCTGGAAAACCCGGGGTGGATTCAGCAGATCCCTTTCCCTAAACTCACTCACTCCGTGGTTTCAGCGCTTCCACTTTCTGCAGCCTTTGTTCCATTTGGTGTTCATGTTACACAACCAGATGCTGTTTCCATAGTCCCCATGCTCCATCCAAAGTTGGGTCACCAAATCCTGTGGTCTCACTGAATGTCTGAGGCAGCTCACACCACAAGCTCCAGGAATCCATCGCCAGCAACTCCACTAACTTTTCAATAACAGGAGTCAGTCAGAAACCCCTCGGCTGGACCAGACCAGATCCCTGCAAAATATTTTAAGAAGGCCACTTATACCCAAACCTTTCCTTACTTTAAATATAGATGTGAAGTGTGCTTTCCAAATATGATGTGACTGGTCAAAGCACTCGACATTAAGCCAAATATAATCTATTCAAATGCTTTAGTTAAAATATAATCAAAGAAAAGAACATTAGGAATAGCTTATATGTTTGAACACTTACACAAACAATTGATACCATACCTTCTTGGTATACACTGCTTGGCACAAAGATAAATTCAAATACAGATTCTTACAAACCGTTTTTTGATCCAGGATAAATCAACATCAACAACCATCTCAAAGAGAAAAGCAGCTAGGGATCATGTATTGGAACTTCTAACCCTGCTGGGATCTCCAACTGCTTCTGAATGCTGCAATTAAAAACAAAACGAGCAAACCTGGTCTGGGAGAGCTGGCCACTGCCCTTCCATTGTTACCACCGTTTTAATAAAACCTATAGGCCTCCTCAGTTATTTACTTAAACTGTTTTCAGACAGCAGTTCCACACCTCTGCCTTTAAAACCTCTCTTTAAAAAAACAAGAGTAAAAGCCTTTTTATAGTGATAGTATCCTCACAACTCCACCTTTAATAAAATGATCTTTCAATATACAAAGATGGATTCATTTTAGACTTCCTAATCTTCCTCTATTAGTAGCAGGTAGATAGGACAGTGAAGAAGGCGTTTGGTATGCTCTCCCTTATTGGTCATAGTACTCAGTACAGGAGTTGTGATGTCATGTAGGGGCTGGACAGGACATTGGTTAGGCCACAGTTGGAATATTGCGTGCCATTCTGGTGTCCTTCCTATCGGAAATATGTTGTGAAACGTGAACAGGTTCAGAAAAGATTTACAAGTAAGTTGCCAGGACTGGAGGGTTTGAGCTATACGGAGAGGCTGAACAGGCTGGAGCTGTTTTCCCTGGAGCGGCAGAGGCTGAGGGGTGACCTTTTAGATGTTCACTAAATTATGAGGGGCATGGATAGGATAAATAGGCGAAGTCTTTCCCTGGGGTCGGGGAGTCCAGAACTAGAGGGCATAGGTTTAGGGTGAGAGGGGAAAGATATCAAAGAGACCTAAGGGGCAACCTTTTTCACGCAGAGGGTGGTACGTGAATGGAATGAGCTGCCAAAGGATTTGGTGGAGGCTGGTACAATTGCAATATTTAAGAGGCATTTGGATGGGTATATGAATAGGAAGGGTTTGGATGGATATGGGCCGGCTGCTGGCAGGTGGGACGAGATTGGGTTGGGATATCTGGTCGGCATGGACGGGTTGGACTGAAGTGTCTACTTCCATGCTGTACATCTCTATGACTCTGTGATTCTATGAGAGCAATGCATATATATTATATTGACTCTGAGCATATAAATGTTCACAACGAGATTCGATTTCAGTCATTTTACTCCCGCCACAGAATGCTTTTGTCTTTCTTCATTCACGTTTCCAGAATATATCAAAAAATAGGTTTTCTCACCCTGTCAACTGTATAATTTCAAATTGAATGGCAGCAATAATAAGCTCAATCGCAACAGACTGGTATTTTTTCGCCTGAACGTCTCCGAAAGTTTTAAGGGGTCACGATCAGTGAAAAAGATTTGTCTCAGGTATGTTATTCGCAATTTAAATGCTGAAATGTTGTAACGCCAACACCAAGCTCAAGGCCTCCTTCCCCATTGTGGAATAAATCTGTTGATGTTTCCACTGGACGCTCCAACCACACATTACATAATGGAGCACTCCTCATCTCTCCAATAGTCCTTCTGAATTACATAGCTCCTCATGTCTCAGCATAAAAGTATTACATGCTTCTGTACCTCTTAAGCTGAAAACCCTTTACCTGCTACTTCAGGCCTTGGCCAGTAAACCTTACTCGCACAGGTATATGTTTTAAGAAGATCTCGCACATTTTCTCAATCTCTCACAAAAACCAAACTTTGATTTCTGAACCAAATTATCATCGTCAGCCATTTCAAATTCTAATCTTGCCACTCTTTCTCTCTGATCTTCCACGCGAGTTTTCACGACTGCAGGAAGTGAATTGTTGAACTTCTCCAAAATAAGAATCTCTCTAAGAGTGCCATAGTTTTGCTCTGTTTTTAATGCCCTTCTCCACCTTTCAAAATTACTTTGTTTGATTCTTTCAAATTCAATGTCCGTTTAACGACGGAGCTTTTTTTAGATTCCAGATACTTCCACTGATCGGGATGCAAATACCTATCAGCTCTGTGTGGATCAAATATATTCACATGTTAACTATCACTGCATTTGTTTAGCCACTTTCTCAAATGAAATTTAAATGGCTTCCCCATCCTTCTCATCAAATTTAGACAATGCCTGGGCGTATTTAAACAGAAACCCATCAAACTTTTGGCTACTAAAGGGTTGCTCATCCTCACTATCCTCCTCATCAAGTCTACGATCTACCTTCATCTCCGCCTTCTATGTCAACTTTCCTCTCTAATTACTAACTTTTGAAGTTGAAAATCTCTGGTTTTCTTCTCTCTCTTTCTCTCTTTCTTCTTCATTTCCTTTTCTTTTATTTCTACTTCTCATTTTAATTTAAATGGTTTCAATTCCTTCTCGTGTTCAAGGCTCTGCATTTCAAATTGAATTCTAGCCATTTCCAAAAAGTCTGATGGCATTTGCACCAAATGTAATTGCCGAGCTATAGCTGCAATTATCTCTCATTTTCTCACAGACAAACACAACCCCAACTCCAGCTTGTCTGCCAATTCCTCCAGCTTTGCCTTCGTTTCCTTTCGTATAAACCCCAACTTCACTTCTTCCACACCCAGAGAACTCTCAGTGACTGAAAGAATCTTTATACACAAAACGCATTTTAAACCAACCGAATTCAACATCCGGAACAACGACCATACGCGACTTTTGAACCCAATAGTCTCCATTGCATACTCTCCAGTGTCTGCATGAGAGAATTCTGGATACTCTGGTTTCCTCCCACAATCTAAAGATGTGCATGTCAGGTGAATTGGCCATGCTAAATTGTTTGTAGTTTTCAGGCTTGTGTGGGTTAGGAGCCTTTGTCGGGATAAATGTACCCTCTAATAATAGGGTAGAGGAATGGGTCTGGGAAGGTTACTCCTCGGACTGTCGGTGTGGACTTGTTGGGTCAAATGGTCTGTTTGCACATTGTAGGGATTGTAATTCAAAGCCAATTTGGTCTTATCGCTTTAGAACCAAACAAGAGTCTACAGTTTGCTATAGACCAACCAGACTGCCTCAAACTATTTCAAGTGGGTAGCTAACATTGGATGCTCACATTTTCTTATTTTAAAGGCAGATACGAAGTGGAATTTCCAGATATGATGCTCCTCGCCAAACCACTCACCATTAATTAAAACATAATATATTTAAACACTCTAATGAAAATCCATACAAAATGAAGAGGATTTTAGAATAACTTAACCATTGGAAACGTTAACCGAACAATGGATACAATGAACTGTTCAAATATACTAACATCACCTAAACACATCCCATGGTAAAAAGGTGCATTCAGACATACAGTTCTCCAGTCCAGGAGGAAACAGCATCAAGTGAAGCTTCAGAGAGAATAGCAGTTAGGGATAATTTATTAAAACTTCCAACCCTTCTGGGACACAAGCACCTGGTGACTTACAGCTAAAAGGAAAAAACTAGAAAGCCTGGTCTATGCGAGCTGGCCATTGTTACTGCTATTTATTAAAAACCCTAAAACCCTAAAATTTATTTACTTGAGCTGTTTACAGCAGGCAATTTGGACTTTAAGATCTCTTGTTAAAAAAAAGAGAAAATGACCTTTTTGTAAAAAAAAAAGAGTGACAGCATTATCACACAATTTAGATGTCTGGTCCTTTACTCAATGAGCTTCCCCATGTTACTGATCGCAAGGTCACCTGAGTCGGGCAAACACAGGTACACTCCAAGTTACAAGGATATGTCGCATAACTTCTGAAACACGCCGTCCATGGGCCATCACATGGGACATACCAGGAAGTGAAAAATAGCCTGACACACAACATTTCACTGTTTCTGAGCTACACAATGCCAGCACTCGATACAAAATATAGCCAAAACCCAAGTCCAGGGAAAGATACAGAGGGACAGAGATTCATATTAAAGACAGAAACAGACAGTTAATTAACTGGGAGGAGGTTGTGGAAATATGGGAAAAAAGACAGAGCAGTGCGACTAACTGGAGAAGTGAGATCTTCGTGAGTAAAATGACAACAATGAGAACATTGAATAAAGGAATTGTCAGATCATCTGAAATGGTTTGTTACATCAAATTCTGGATCTGCTTGATAGAACACCACAAACAACATAAACTGGGACAAGATGACAGCCCAGCATGGAGAGCTGTGCAGACCATGCGAGTGTGTTGCTCAGTAAACTGCACTATCTGCCCAGCAAGGAGAGCATTGCAAACTTTACTATCATATGATAACTATACTCGCATCAGATTACTGTTTCCAATGGGAAGGTTGGCTCTCTCTGCGTGCGTGTGTGTGTGTGTGTTCATCAGAGTGTGAGAGAGAGAATGCGTGTGTGCGTGCGATTGGCGTGGCTTAATGCGAAACTCATTGAGAAGGAACGCACATGGAGGAAACTATTTTAAATACGAACAAATGGCAGGCTTTTGGATAATCACCAGAGAGAGAACGAGAGAATTTTCATGAACAGATGAGGTAAAGTGTTTGAAAATGTTCAAATAAAGGCATTGTCATAAAAATAGCAATATATATCCGCGTGAACATGAATGACAGATGGATGCGAGTTTGGTGTGAGTTCGAATCAGATTTGCTTCGGCAGGATTGAAGCCGGGAGCGTCAGCAGCAAATTATTAACTTCATTAAGACTGTATTTTATAACTCAAGGTTCAAACAGGAGATGGAATAAGCCAGTGAGATACATTGTGGAGTGGTGAGTATTTCAAGTTAGAAACGGACAGGGCATGGTGTCAAGAGTCAGCTCATGATCAATGGGATCACCCACAGTTATGACTCGTCTGCTTCAGCCACAGATATTGGCCAGGGATGGGTTGGAAATACTGGAACGAAGTGGAGTTTGTAACCAGAACAGTAGAGAGTGACCTCCATGCTCTTAATATTTAAATAACAAAGGCAAAGATACAATACATTGCAGTTATCTGCTGAAACTGAGTAGGTCAACACACCAGGAGTAACATTACCAAAGCAGAGGGAGGCAGTAATTGAACACCTTCATTGATGGAGATAGTAGAGGTCTGTAGAGTAAAATCTGTATTCAGAGTTTCAACAGGAACAATAATAATGGGTAAAAGTGTAGAATATATGAAAGAACAATAATACAGTCATAACTAGTTTATAGAAAAAAATGGGCAGTGACACTTACCAGGAACACCAACGATAGCCAGGAAAGGATAATAAAAATATTGAATAAAGCAAAGAGTGTAATTGATCTGCGATGATAATGGCAACGAATAAAATACAGAAAGATACCAAATATAATTGGATAAACTCCTGTCTATTGTCGGAATATTCCAGTCGAATGTTCTCGGATTCTGATCCATGTTTAGAACATTCCAGTCTAATGTTCTCAGATTCTGATCCATTGTTGGAACATTCCAGTCTAATGTCCTCAAATTCTGTTCCATTGTTGGAATATTCCAGTCTAATGTTCTCAGAAACTGATCCATTGTTGGAACATTCCAGTCTAATGTTCTCAAATCCTGTTGCTTTGTTGGAACATTCCAGTCTAATGTTCTCAGATTCTGATCACTCCTCCCCCTCTCTCTGGATCTGTTGATCCCTGTCAGTGCTGTTGATGATGGCCCCGCTCATATTATGGGATAATACATTGAACGGCGCCTATTTATCATTAAAAGATGGAAACCCTCCACTGGGATAATTAGAATCCATGGAGATCGGCAATAATCACAGTCACAGAACAAATAGAATCAGTTAACCAGTTCTATAAATTACTTTTCATTTCACTATAAAAGGGAACATTTACCGGTTTTGGATGGAATGGATGAGGGTTGCTGAGAGATGGACCATAAATCTTTCAATTTTTATTACTTTTTCCTTGCATACGAGATTATTAACAGAACACTGCAGGGGTCTATATATGTTCCACTCTGTTTATGAAAGGAAACAGTTATAAAATAACAGATCGGCTACATAAAAAAAAGTCGGATGGGCAAGTTTCTAGATGCCTTAACCTACAGTATGATACTTATTGACCAGTGTGATGCTACTCCGGATTTTAAGTGCCCTGTTTTCAAATCCTTTCATAACATTGAGACAGAGCACTGACACTGCTACTCAGGAACAGGCCGAAGCAATTCTTTCCCTCTGGGCCTCTTACAGAAGGATAGGAGAAGGCCATTCAGTCCATATTAGCCTGCTATTACTTGAAAAGATGGAACTCTGGAATATTAGCACATTTTTCCAACAAAATCATTCAAAATAAAAGTATTTGTCGCTGCAGCTGTATGAGGTGTCACTGAGAGGACACCTGGAGTTCATTGTTTCTGTAATTGAGAAGGGATGGTCTTTCATCAGATACATCCATCATTGGTTGCTCGTAATCCAGGGGTTGATGTGTCATTTAAAGTCTCGTGGCTGTTATACAGGGACAGGAGGATCCTAAGCAGCCTCTCGAGCCTGTTACCGTGGGGCATGAAGTCTTTATTTAACATTTTAAGTCTGTTACGCATAAATATTACATTTAAACTAGTTATGGAATAGGAAAGACCTAATGTAAGCAATAAAGTTCTAACTTTGAACAAGGCCAATTTTGAAAGTGTTAGGCGAGTCCTGTGAAAGGCTAATTGGAATACTCTATTCGCAGGTAAAGTGATGGTTGGAAAATGCAAGGCAATCAAAACTTGGTTTCAGAGAGTCCAGAGCCAACGTGTTTCCCATTAGTGAGATGGGCAAGGCTGGTGGGTGCAGGGAGTGCTGGATGGCTAGAAATACTGATGCTCTGGTCAAGGTAAGAAAGGAGGCATATGTCAGGTAAACAGAACTGAAATCAAGTGGATCCCCAGAGAAGTATAAGTGCAGTAAGTGTATAGTTAACTGGGAAATCGGGCCAGAAAAATGTGAACACGAGTTAGCTTTAGAAATAGGGTTAACGAGGTATTGAAGAAATTATACAAACCTTTTCATGGCAAAAGATTAACTCGGGAGAGAATATGGCACCTTAAAGATCAGTAAGGCTACCTATGTGTGGAACCACAAGAGATGAGAGGGATATGAAACGAGTATTTCTACTCAGTATTTAATGTGGAGGGAGTTACAAGAGCGAGAGAATGAAGAAATGTATAGTGATAGTTTGAAAAGTATCTATATTACAAGAAGGTGTTGGACATTTTAAAACACATAAAGGTGAACAAATCGCTGGGACTGATCAGTTGTATACCAGACGTTTGTGGGAATCTACAAAAGCGATTGCTCTGCATTTTGCTGATATATCAGTATCATTGATTTCCACAGGTGAGGTACCAAAATACTGGAGGGCTGCTAACGTAGTGTCATCATTTAAGAAAGTAAGGAACACCAGGTAACTATAGACCGGTGAGCCTGACGTCAATGGTGATTAAATTGTTGGAGGGGATTTTGAGAGAAAGCATGTATGTATATTTGGAAAGACAAGGACTGAAGAGGGCTTTGTACATTGGAGAAAACGTCTCACTGACTGGGTGGAATGTTTTTCACGAAGTGATGAAGATGATTGATGAAGGCAGATCATTGGATGTTGTCTTCATGGAATTCAGTAAGAAAACCCAAATGTTCTTCATGGTAGACTGGTTAGCAAGGTTAGACTGCCTGGAATCCAGGGAGAGCTCGCCATTTAGATCCAACATTTTCTTGAATATTGGAGACAGGCCGTGAGAGTGGGCATTTGTTCATTAAACTTGGAGACCTGTGACAAGTGATGTGCCACAAAGATCAATAGTGAGTCCACTGCCTCTTGTCACTTATACAAATCATTTTCATTTGAGTATATGAAGTATGGTCAGTAAGCTTGTAGATAATTCCAAATTTGGTGGTATCGACGACAGTGAAAAATGATATCTCCGAACAAAGGGGAAAGTTGATTAGGTGAGCCAAGGGGTGGCAGATGGAGTTAAATTTAGATAAATGTGAGGTGTTGCACTTTGGCAAGTAACATCAGGGCAAGACATGTAGGTAGGGTTCTGTCGAAATTTGTCAATCAAAGAGAACTCCAGTGAAATTATAGAATCCCTACAGTGACGAAACAGGCTATTCGGCCTATCGAGGCCACACCGACCCTATAAACAGTATCCTACTGGACAAACCCCCACCCTATCCCTCTGAGTCTGCATTTCCCATGGCTAGTCCACCTCGCCCACACATCCCTGGGTGCTTGTGGCAATTTAGCATGGCCAATCTACACTTGCCTGTATATGTTTGTACTGTGGCAGGAAAACGTAGCACCCGAAAGAAATACATGCAGACACGGGGAGAATGTGCAAACTCCACACAGGCAGGCATTCAAGGATAGAATTAAACTCAGATCGCTGTGCTCTGAGGTAGCCAGTGCTAGTCACTGAGCTACTGTGTCACCTGGTGGTGCAGGTTCTCCGTTCCTTGAAAGTGCTGTCACAGGTAGACAGCGTAGTGAAGAAGGCACTTCAGTTTATTGGTGCGTGCTTTGAGTCTATGCGTTTGCATGACATGTTGCACCTATCCAGGACATGGGTTCGGCCACTTTTGTAATATTGCCTTTAATTTTGGTCTCCCTGCTGTCGGAAAGATGTTGTCAAACATGAAAGGGTGCAGACGAGATTTAAAAGAATGTTGCAGATGTTGGAGGCTTTGAGCGACAGGGAGAGTTTGAATAGGCTGGAATTATTTTCAAGTTTTGAGGCTGAGGGGTGACCTTAAAGAGGTTTATAAAATCATGAGGGGCATAGATAAAGTAAACAGTCAATGTCTTTACCACAGGATAGGCGAGTCGAAAATTACAGGACAAAGGTTTAAGGTGAGAGGGGAAAGATTTCTAAAGGGAAATGAGGCACAACACTTTCAATGAGAGATTGCTGTGTGTATGGATTGAGCACCCAAAAGAGGTGGTGGAGGCAGGCACAGTTACATCATTTAAAAGGCATTTGAATGGGTCCGTGCATGGGAAGGGTTTAGAGCGATATGGGCCAAGTGCTGGCAAGGGAGACGAGATTAATTTATGATATTTGGCCAGAATGGACGACTGGATCGAAGGGTCTTTTTCCGTAATGTACGTCACTGAGACTCTGTTGACTCTCGAGTGCATAACACAGGAACAGGAAGAGGCTATTCAGGTTCTGAAAACTGTCAGTTAACTTGTTTGCTCAATTACTGAGAGTCAAATACAAAAATACATCATTCAGATTTTGATGGCGTTTTACAGAAACAGGAGAAAGGCTTTTAGTCAAGAGAAGCTGTAAGGAATGTGAAGAGGCCATTCAGTCCATCAATTCCATGAAACAGGAGCACCAGGTGAGCACAGAGCTATTGGAGCCTGTTAGTCAGTAGCAAGAGGAGGACATCTATTGTCACAAAATTGGGATCTGGAGGCATCCCTCAGTTGCTCAAGACTGGGAAAAGGAAAAGGAGGCAGCACTCAACTGCTCGAGACTTGGACACAGGAACAGGAGGCTGTCACTCAATTGCTCGAGACTGGGACTCAGGGACAGTAGGCAGTCACTCAACTGCTCGAGTCTGGGACACAGGAACAAGAGGGTGTCATTCAACTGCTCGAGACTGGGAAACATGAACAGGAGGCAGTCACTCAACTGCTGGAGACTGGAACACGATAACAGGAGGCAGTCACTCAAGTGCCCGAGACTGGGACACAGGAACAGGAGGCAGTCACTCAACTGCTCGAGACTGGCACTGGGAAATCTGGAGGCTTGTGAAGCCCCAGGATCCTGTTACACAGGGACAGCAGGAGGTGACGTACTCCTCACCATCTTTGGCCACTGGGAAAGAAGGGGAGTTTGCCTGTTACAAACAGAAATAGATGAATAAGTTGCATTCGTGGTCCACACAATACTACCCCACCATTCACTAAGACTACAGCTGATCTGATTATGATTTCCTCATTCTATTTTACGGAGCCTGTCCTCTCTGCAACCTCTGCTCCATTTGTTGGTCATGCTGCAGACCCAGATACTGTAACAACAGTCACTATCACTCATCCAGAGGGATGGGTCTAACCCGATGAGTCAGGATTTGAAGGGTCCAATCACGAGAATGAAAACACAAAATAAAGGCATTGCCAGATGTTTAGTTCTCTCACATTCGCAATCCAACTCACTTAACCAGCCCATCCATTGTACGTTCTATATGGAGCACTGTGTAGATCCAGCTAGTGAACTGCTGAATGCAACCGAGCAATGTGCAGAGTGGAACTCTGTGCAGCCCACACCAATGCTTTATCTATAATCCTGGGCTAAATGTCCAGCCTGAGGAGCTGTGCAGACCGCACTGGTTCATTCATATATAACCCCAGGCTTTTGCATTATTCGGTAACACTGTGTTAGATCACTGCCCAGTGTGGGGAACTCTGCAGCCAATGCTGGCAGTGACAGGATGAGCAGGTCCCATCCATTTACAGCTTTATATCTCCATTGCGCCTTGACAAGGTGTACTGTGGGTGTGAAAATCACTGGGAGGGAGAGAGGTAAATTGAAACAGTTTCAATAACAATAGTTCCGATTCAGGCGCATACCACTCCAGCATTTAAAAATGGAATAATTGAGGTAATGTTGAGTGAGGTTTTGTGGATGGTGCAAAGCAGTAAGAGGTGGATGGTGATGTTATAGTGGTTGCACTATAAGCCTCCAAATAATCAATGGGAATTAGAAAAACAAATACGCATGTAGACTGGGGAGACTTGCAGGAGTAATAGGATTGTCATAATAGGTGATTTTAATAATACTAACATAGATTGGGACTTCCAGATGTTTAAGGACTAAGATGGAAAGAAATTAGTTAAGTGTGTTCAGGAAAGTTTCCACAAGCAGCATACAGAGGGTCCTACTCGGGAAGGGACAAACCCGACCTATTGTTGGGTCATAGGGCAGGATCGGTGACGGAGATAAAGTGGGGAGCATTTTGGGACCGGTGACTAGAATTGTATTAATTTTAAAACACTTATGGGAAGGACATAATTGGTCCACAGATTCAAGTTCTAAATTGGGGCGAATCGAATTTTGTTGGAATTAGTCAGGGACTTGCAAACGTTGATTGGAGTAGCTTGTTTCCAGGCAAAAGGATCTCTGGTAAGTGGGAAGCCTTTAAAAGTGAGATAACTCGAGTTCAAGGTCTATATGTTCCTGTGAGGGTGAAGGGAAAATGAGGCAGGAAGAGAGAACTCTGGATGACAAGAGATAATCAGGCTCTGACCAGCAAAAATGAGGCATGGCTCAGGTTCAGGCAGCTGGAATCAATGGAATCTCTGGAGAGACACAAGGGATACAGGAGTTTACTGAAGAAGGAAATCAGGAGGGCGAAAAGGGGGTATGACATAGCCTTGGCTGAGAAAATTAGGGTGAATCCAAAGATCTGCTTTCAGTATAGTAAAGAAAAAGAACGACTATAGAGAAAATAGGACGCCTTAAAATCCAAAGTGGGCATTCATGTGTAAAACCACAACACATGGGTGAGGTCCTCAATTTCCCCTCTGTGTTTACCATGAAGAAAGACATGAAGATCTGTGACCTTTGGGGGAGTTAGTTGTCACATCTTGGTATCGTTCATCTCATAGTAGAGGTGCTGTTGGACATATTAGAATGCATAAAGTCACATAAATCTCTTGGTCCTGACCAGATATATCCAAGAGCACTGCAAGAGGCGAGAGAACACAGGTCAGGGGCCAAGGTCCTGGAAGACTGGGCAGTAGCAAATGTGCCCTTATTCAAGAATGGCTGCAAAGAAAAACCTGGGAAGTATGCGTCAGTAAGCTTCACATCTGTTTTCGGTAAAGCACTTGAGAAGGTTCTGAGAGATAAGATGTGCATGCATTTCGAAAGAAAGAGTTTGACTTGGAGCAGTCGGCATAGCTTTGTGCATGGCAGATCATGCCTTACAAATTTTGTTCGAGTTGTTTGAGGAAGTCACCAGGAAGGTTGACGAGGGAAGGGTGGTGGACATAGTCTATTTGGATTTCTTTAAAGGCTTTGATAAGGTTCCACATGGTAGGCCGCTCGAGAAGGTTATATTGCATGGACTCCAAGGTAATCTGGCAAATTGGCGACACAATTGACTTGGCGTTTGAAAGCAAATGGCTCTGGTGGAGGTATGCTTGTCGAACCGGAGGCCTGTGACTAGTGGATTGCCTCAGGGTTCGGTGCTGAGCCCATTGCTGTTTGTTATCTATATCAATGAGTTGGACGAGAGTGCACAACACAAGGTTAGTAAGTTTGCAGATGACACTAAAATAGGAGTGATCCCATGAGGAACATTACCAGAAATTGCAGCAGTGCCTTGATCGGCAGCGGAAGTGGGCTGAGAAATAGCATGTGGTGTTTAACATAGATAAGGGTAACGTCTTGCATTTTGGAAAGTCAAATCCAGGTAGGAGTTTAATGATGAATGAGAGTGCCTTACGGAGTGCAGTGGAATAAAGGACATTAGAGATCAGGTGCACTGTCATCTGAAATTTGAGTCACAGATACACAGGACAGTGAAGAAGGCTGTTGGCACACAGGCCTTCATCAGGGCATTGAGTATAAACGTTGGGACGTTATGTTGCAATTATACAGGATGTTGGTAAGGATGCAGTTGGAGTTTTCGGTTCAGTTTTGTTCTCCTTGCTCCAGAAAAGATATTATTGAATAAGAAACAGTGTAGAAATTTCAGAGATTTTTCCTGGGCTAAAGGGTTTAAGTTATAAGGAGAAATTCGACAGTTTAGAACTTATTTCTTTACAGCCTAGGAAACTGAAGGGGTTCTTATAGAAGTGTAGATAGTTTGTGATAAGATTTGTAGCTCGGTGCTCGTTGTTGTGGTTCTGTTCGCCAAGCTGGGAATTTGTGTTGCAGACGTTTCAGCAGACAGCTGGAACGGACAACGGGAAGCGGCAGATACAAGCCACTATAAATGCCGGAGGAAACATCACAGAAGCACTTCACAGGAAGCTCCCAAGCACTGCGGATGTCACCTAGACAGGGGACGAAACGTCTGCAACACAAATTCCCAGCTCGGCGAACAGAATCACAACAAGAAGTGTAGATCTTATCAAATTATGAGAGACGTGCATTGGAGTGAACACTTCATTTTTTTCGTAAGGTTGGCGAATCGATGACTAGAGGACATCCTTTAATGCTTCGAGAGGAATAACATAAAAATTAACTTGTAGGGGCAACTTGTTTACACAGAGTATAGTACACATATGGACTGAGCTGCCAATGGAAGTGGTTGAGGTGGGTACAATAACAACATTGAAAAGGCATTTGGACAAATACACAGTTAGGAAAAGATTAAAGGATACAGAGCAAGGTCAGAAAAATTGGATGAGTGTGGATGGATATTTTGTTCGGCATGGAATAGCTAGGCCGAAGGGCCTGTTTCCGTCTGTAGAACGTATGACTGTAAATACGTGTGTTTTGGGATAGAGACAGGGAGAGGGAGACTGAGAAAAAATGTCATGGAAAGATATGTTCACAGGTTTCAGAATACTGAAATGAAGACATTTCGATAGTATCATGCCACAAGGGACAGTATTATGAAGAACTATGAGTTAATGGTATATTAGTGTGAGTTCAGGCGATGGAGAGTTTTGAATGAGCATTTGTCCTGCAGCTTTGCAGCTGGGTGGGAGGACTGCAGAGTCTTCGACACATTGAGCTGTATAAAACAGTAATTTGTCTCAGTTTCATTTTCGATGAGTGTGACAGAGGGATTGTCTGTACGAAGCTGAGCTAGTGTCCTGGTGCTATCTTATCGAACTCACCTCATTAGCTTCCCGCCCCCCACCCCCCCCCCCCCCCCCCTTCGACATGATGTCCATCGTATTCAATACCAAACCGATTCTCCCACCTATTGACCAGACAGCACTCCGGCACTTTTACCCCAGTTTTCTACAAGTACCTGTTCGAGAGCATTCCCCATGGTATGCACTCTCCTAACAATATATTCCATCTGCTTTATACTTTCATACGACGGTCTGCATGCTTTACACAGACCAAACAAAAAATCTACACTTATTTTATGGTATTAGATGCCAATCACACTTAGTAATTCTGGTTATTTCACTTGACTCACCTTAATGATATTAAATCAAAGGCAGCTTCTAAACACGTCTTGTTATACAATTTCGCGCAGAGGACGTTTTTACTCTCAGCCGTTATCTTGACCGTTATCTGAATTGTACCATTTTCATTGTTATGAAAGATTCTCTTGCCCTTTGCCTGTGACTGTTTCTGTCTGTGACAGTTGCACTGTCTCCCACTCAGTTAGTTGGACAGCAAGTTTGTGATGTAGGGGGAGGCCAACAGCGCAGGTTCAGTTCCTCACACTGACAGAGTTTACCATGAAGGGGACGCTCTCTCAACCTCAACCTCACCCCATCACCCGAGGTGTGGTGACCCTCAGGGTAAACCAGCATGAGTGGTCTCTCTAATGACAGTTCTTTGGGCCTCTATTCTATCAATGTTAGCATTTTAATTTTAAAAAGTAATTTTATTGAAAGATTTTTAATTTTATGATAACGCAATAACAACACAACTCAAATAACTGAACAAAATTACACTCATGTGCATGTACATACAAAACAAGTTAAAAACATTAAATGGACAGAAGAAAAACAAAAATAAACAATAAATAATGAATAAATAGTTCAGCGCAGCATAACAAAACGATAGCTCTCGTTCTTCAAGACCATTAACTGATACGCATTTTTATGTTCATAATTGTTTCTCGCTGGGTATTAGATTCATTAGAAAGTATCGTCATGGCTATATAAGAGCCCTTCTTAATGTGACAGATAAACCTGCATCGTATTAATCCAAAGAGAGCTGTCATGTCTTACATTAATCTCTGTTTTTTGGTGCACCAAACTGGTGAGAAAGTCCAAAGGGATATTCTCCAAGAACTTACGACGACCCAACAGAATCAGGGTTTTCCGACATCCAACACAACAGAACATGTTTCCTTGCACAGAAAGTAAGGATATAATGTTTTTCCTCTTGTGCATCTGCGTAAGGTACCCTGAGCAGGCCCAGGAAAAGAAAAACCGGGTCCATCTCCAATTCAGTCCCCAATACCTACTCCATCACACCTAACACAGTGCTCCAATATATATGAAGCCTGCAGCAGGGCGACAATCAAGAGTAAGAGTGCCTGTAGTCATTCTGCATTTAGGACATGCTGAAGATAATCCCACTTCGCATTTTGAGAGACAATCTGGGGTCAGATAGACCCAATGAAGAATTTTCAACTGCGTGGAATGGGTACTATTACAGATCAAAATCCTTCGAGCATTTTCACAAATGTCCTCCCATCTCTCCGAGGTGGTCTGAACCCCCAACTCTCTCTCGCAGTCATCACATAGCTGCACAGTCTCGTCTGAGGGGAGACACTCCAACTAATGATAAAGGGTACTGACAGAGAGTGTATTCTAAGCAATAAGCACCCACTTCTCTCTGTAGGATCTGTAAGAGTCTTTTAAAGGTGTATTTTTTTAACATCAAATCTCTGATCTGGACAAAAAAAAACAGAAGAGGTCTCTACTAGGTAGTCCATACTTACGAGTTATTTGATCAAATGCTGTCATTCATTTTCCCTCAAATAAAACGTGGTGGCTAAGTAGTTAGCACTGCGGCCTCACAGCACCAGGATCCAAAGATGTGAAGGTTAGATGAATTGGCTATTGATAAATCACCCATAGTGTTTGGGGATGTGTAGGTTGGAGCATTAGTCAGGGTAAATATAGGATGGTAGGGTAATGGGTCTGGGTGGGTCGAAGACGACTTGTTAGGCCCAAGGGCTTGTTTCCACACTGTAGGGATTCTAGTAATTCTAAATCACTCAAGCAAGTTACACCCCTGGCTTCCCACAGTTTAAACATGGAATCCATTGTTCCTGGTTGACAACTCGGTATACCAATTATCGGGGTAAGAAACATGGTTTTGGCTATATTGCGCTCGACCTGACGCATTGGCATTCATGCTTTAACTTTATGGATAATTATTGGGTGATGACACTACTCCATAAATGTTGTCATTTTGTCTCAAACAACAGACTAATAAGGGTTCACCTTGTCTGAGTCCACAGTGGTCCACACATTAACATAGGATAATAAAGAACTTAATTGGTAGCTTTTAATCTGGAAGATCTACTCCCCACACTCTGTGGAGTAGTTGCAATTTGGTTAGCTTGATCAAGAGTCGCTTATGGTGCCAAATAAAAGAGCTAAACCAGCCATTGAGTCTCCGAAATATCTGTCTGAGAAATATCAAAGGAAGCATTCACACGGGGTATAGCAAATAAGGAAGGACATTCATTTTAAGAACAGGTATCCAACCGAGCCAGGATATTGGAAGTGCTTACCATCTTTGAAGGTCTTGTTTAATTTTGTCAAACAAATGGACATAGTTCACGTTAAATAAATGGTCAAAGACGGGTGTAATGAATATACTAAAATAGGGAAACCACCCTCGTGACCATTGAAAAGGAAACCCGGATTTGCCTTCAACATCAGGTATTCCCCTGAGACCTCCCATAGGGATGGCCACAAACTTTGTAAACTTAATCTTATAGCCCGAAAATGTGGTAAGCGAATTAATGCATTGCATCACTTGAGCTGCCGAAACTGTGGGATTTGACAAAAAAACAGATCCTCATCTGCATACAACATAACTTTATGTTATTTCTATCTTACTTCTGGGGCAGGAATGTTGGGGTAATATTCCCAATTGTGTAGGATGCCACCGTATCTAAGATTGTTGCAGGGATGGGGAAGAGATCATCCCTCGTGTGCCATTTCTGCGGGTGAAAGGAGAAAATAAAATCCCTACTTGTGATGCAGATCTGCCTTCAGACATTCACCAGCTCTAGTTCTGCACAGAAATCCACTAATTGCTTACATTATAACGAGGGTATTGGGGGATATTTGGGCATTCTGTCAACCGTGGGTCCATAAGACAGTTGAAATCTCCGTCTACAATAATGTGCCACGATGCAAGATAACTTACTTTGGAAAATGCATCCAAAAGGATTTTCAGATGGTGCGCCGGGTGGCAATAATCATTCAAAATACTGTATTGTTTTCCATAGTTCAAGACTTTGGGGATGATGATCCTTCCGTGAGTGCCTAATACAATTTAGTAATTTAAATGGAAGATTCTTCTTCACTCGTATGGCTTCTCCACTACTCCTGGTATTAAAAGACGAGAAATAAACCCGATCAAACCCGCCCTGCTATAACGCCAAATGTTCCTTGCCATCAAGGTGCATCTCCTGCAATAGGACAACATCCACTCTTTCATTTTGTAGATTAGAAAGTACACTTTTCCTCTTGACTGGCAGATGGCTCCCCTTAATGTTCCAGGTACAACAGTTAAGCACATCATTATCCAAAACACACTGTAGCAACATTTCAAGTCTAGAGTTTCACATCGAATTACACATCGCTGATCATTAATGAAAAAAAAGACTCATTGAGCCTAAAAACTGTACAAACTAAAACTACTACAACTAACAAGCTCTCAAAAATTTCCAAAGCTAAACACATAAAACAATCAAAAAAACGAAATAAAATCCAAAATGCCAATGACACTCGATTGGGGAATTTACTCTCCACCGCCCACTGCGGATGCTTACATATCTCAAAACGTTATCTTGTGCCCTCTACCAATATGGAATCCAGGGCAATTAACAACAAATATCGGGCTTGAACTGCCCTTCGGTTGGCACTTAGTCATCACAACTACCTTTGTAATCCTGTCCAGCATGAGCTGCACCCCAGACACAAGCAAAGAAAGAAGAAAAAGTAGTCATACGATGAAGAAGTTAAAAATGAGTACTCTACCCATTCTCAGCTATAATGTAACACTGCTTAATAGCAGAAAAATCCAACAAACTTTCTTTAAGAGAGAAACACGATTATCTAAATATCCAGCTCACTTTAAAAGTTTTCGTTTTCTCTGGAGAGTCAGACGGGTTCACGGATCCATTCAAAGCAATACGCAACACTGTTGGGAACCGTAAGGAATACTGAATCCCTAGTTCCCTTACTCTTCTCTTGATATCATCAAAAGATTTTCTTTCCTGATCACTGCCGCTGAAAAGTCCTGAAAGAACATAATCCTGGAGCTCTTGTGAATTAAACCCATTGGATTTTAGAACCCCTGGGTACTGAAAGCTTCCATCAGACTTTGTTTGTCCCCATAACTATATAATCGCGCAAGGACAGGATGAAGGCATTGGTCTGAGTCTGACTTTCGCGCCGTTACCCGATGACTTCCTCACTTTTCACCCGTCCCTCCTCAGTTTCGAATTGAAGGAATCGCTGCAGCCAGTTCTTGAAAAAACTCAGCGGCTGACCACCTTCTGTCCGCTCCAACAAACCGACGATGTGACTATTATTCATCCTACCACTGTTCTCGAGGTCGTCATCTTGTTCAGTTAAGGTGCAGACCTGCTTTTCAAGGGCGAGAATCCTCTCCCGAGAGGAATCGATCTCGGTCTCTGTCGCTGCATTTCGGCCTTTGGTGTCGTCTGTTCTGTTTCCAAGGCTGTCAAGTTGCTGCACATGTTTTCGGAGCACGGCTGAGAGCGGCTCTAGCCACGGATGAACCCTTCTTCAATCATGGCTTCAATCATTTCACATAACTTGGTGAACTCAGTGACCAAGGCCTGGTGAGGAACTGGGTCCATGGAACGAGCAGAGTGGGTTGCAGCTACAGCGTCAGGCAGGCTCGATGCTTCTGACGGGTGCACCGTGTGTTGGGACTGACTCGATCCTTTCCCCATGTTTTGCCACTTCTATTTGTCAAACCGGGATTAGTAAAGATTCTATCGCTCTTTTAGTGTTGAAATTTAAGTAAATGGCTGGGATGGGGTTGGTTAGAGAAACATTTTTCCCGTGCATTGACACCGAGTCCAGCATCTTGTATTCCCCCTTAACATTTTATCGATATTACCATTTCATTTTGCATTATATTCCTGGAGGTCCTGAAGCCGTGTCATTTGATACCACTGTCTACATTTTCCCCTACACTGCACATTGCTGCCCATTCCTCGATAATCCTTAATTCTGTTGTTATTTATGAACCTTCCGTCTGTGCATCAAAAAAAAATATATCTCTGCCTCCGTTGCTCCGTGGGAAAGAGTGTTCCAAAGACTCACAGCACTTTGAGAAAGCCATTATAAACATTATGATCTGAGTGTGAGATTAGTTTTTTGTGTCTCCTTATCTGAGAAAGGATATAATTACATTGGAAGCAGTTCAGAGATATTTCATTTCACGTATTCCTGGGGTGAAGGGCTTATATTATGGAGGCTTTAACAGGTTACTCTTGGAATGAAAGGAAAAAACACATAAGAGACCTTGAGGAGAGTGGATCAGGTATATACCCACTGGGTGTTTGTATAGTCCAAATTTGTTGTCATTGTTATAGAATCTCAACAGTGTGGAGGCAGGACATTCCGTCCATTAAGTCCACACTGACCCACCAAACAGCATCCCACCTATGCCTAACCCCCAACCACAGTCTTATCCATGTAACACTGCATTTCCCATAACTAACCCACCTAACCTACACATCCCTGGGCACTATGGACAATCCACTTTACACTGCACATATTTGGACTGTTGCAGGAAACTGAAGCACTGGGAGGAAGCCCAGGCACGGGGAGAATGTTCAAACTCCACATAGAGGGTCGCCTGAGGTTGGAATTGAACCCAGCTCCTTGGTGATATGAGGCAGCAGTGCTACCAATAGATCCAACATACACCTCTGTTAGTTCTGTTAGTAACTTGTGGCTGACGAAAGAAATCTGACTTGTTCTTATCACTGAACCTGACCCAGTCTGAGACCTTTATCATCGGTCATATCACCAACCTGGTTACATTTAAAATTTGCTGTGAGCAGTGGAAGAGTGAGACTAAAATAGGAAAGAGTGACACCCTCCATCCTCAGTCATAACTGGTGTGAGAAAAAAAAATCCCAAAGTGGGAATTCATTCAAGTGGGAATTCTCTTTCCCAGAAGTTTGGGATGGCTGAATCTTTATATTATATCGAGGCTGGCTTCGTCTGATTTCCCATAGGCAGGTGAATCAGGGATAATGGTGCATGGAGAGAAAAGTGCAATTGGGACCACAATTAGATGATCCACGACTTTATTTACTGGTGGAGTAGTGTCAATGGGCCGAATGGCCCCCTCGTGTCCCTCAGCCCCATGTTTTGATGTTCCATTCAGTCCTTCGGATCTGCTACACAGGGGCAGATCGAGGCCACTCCGATGGTTAGGTGCATTTTGGAAATGTACTTGGAAAATCCACGCTGGGTCAAGAAGTGACACTCACCCCCAATCCCAGTTTCCAGGCTTCCCCTCTCCGGAACGTCTGCTGCAGATGTGGGTCGTGTTACAGACCCAGATTTACTGTGAATACAGCCCCTATACTCCACCCAGCGTTAACTCGAACAAATCCTCTGCTCACCCAAATGTAGCATTACACAACACAACTTCCGGGAAAATAACCAGTTACTTTGCAAAAGCATAACATGTGAAATTAATAAATTGGAACAAAAGTAGGCTATTCGGCCCTCGAGATTGCCCTGTCATTTATTACGAACATGACTGATCTACTCCAGGTCTAACTCCACTTTCTTGCCGACTCCTTGTATCCCTCCACACCTCTCTGGGTTAGGGAATTCCAGACATTCACTACCTTCTGAGAGAAGACATCACTTTGCATCTCAGATAGAAATCGATATTCCATATTCGGTATCTATGTCCTCGAGTTCGAGACTCCACTCAGGAATGGTAACAACTTCTCAACATCTACCTTCTCAAGTCCCTTCTGTGTCTTGTAATTTTCAGCAGTATCACTCCTCATTCATTTAAACCCCAATGAATAATCGCCTCTCCATTGTATAGATTCTCAATAACATAACTCTTTCATCCCTGGAAGCCGGCTAATGCACCAACCTAGTTACTTGCTGCATCAGCATGCTAACATTATTTTTCATACAGAGGAACACTCCAATCCCTTTGTACTGTTCTTTTTCTGGAAGTCCTCTCCATTAAATAACAACTTGCCTTTTGATTCTCAGTGTCATCGTCAAAGCTTCCTCCTTCAGACTATCAGTATAGAGTGTAAATAACTGATGCCATCGCACTGATAGCCGTGGTCCGCCAGCAGATATACATTTATCATGAAGATCCATTAATCCTGACTCTCCGGTTTCTATATGTTAAGCAATCATCATCCCATGTTAATACATTCTCCATCATCCTACGGGCTTCTGTCTTGTGTAAGAACTTTTATTTTGTAATACCTTGTGGAAAAACTCTGGAAAGCATGGTGTCTACCAGAACCCCTTTATCAAGTCCGCTTGTTACATTCTCAGGCATGTCCAGAAGTACTTTGCATGATTTTACAGGGCAAAATATAACTTCCCTTTCACAAAACCACTCTGAACCTGCGTGAAGCTTTTCTAAATGTCCATGCTGGCCAGGTTTTCCAAATTGAGCTAGTCCCATCTGTTTTCATTTGGCTCATATGCCTCTAAATGTTTCCCATCCATATGTTTGTCCAAATGTCTTTTAAATGTTGTATCTGTATATGCATCTACCACTCTTCCTCTGGCAGCTCATTCCATACCTACGCCAACTTCTGTGTAAAAACACTGCCCCTGCGTCCCTTGTAAATTTTCCCTCTTTCACCTTAAGCCTATGCGTTCTACGGCTGAACTCCCCCATCCTGTGGAGAAGGCTTTGGCTATTCACCCTATCCATACCTCTCTTGATTTAGAAACCTCTATAATGTCATCCCTCAACCTTCTACACTCCATCCAATTCTAATTTCAAGAACAAACATTTAAAGATAAATACTGCAAATTTGTAACTATAGTAAACATGACAGGTAAACAATACTCAGCCCAAACTTCATGCTGTGATTTGGTATTTCTCCCGATTACCTGATATCCTTTGTCTAAAGGAGGCGATGATCTCGACAGTGAAAACGTATTAATGGCCAGATCTTTATAATGCCACATAGTCAACATTCTCCCTCCTGGTCTCCCTATGATCTTGTGTGATAGTGCCTTCTTTATCTTGCACTCAATAGAGAGAACCCCTTTCCCCATTCACACCTTAAGTTAAACTCATTTTGTATCATCTTCTCATTCACCACTGATAAAAGCCGGTTTATCTTTGCCAACCCCTCTTTTCCCTGTCAGCCATTCCCCACTTCTGTCAAGCTATTAAAAAGCCAAGGTTCCAATTCTTTTCAGTACTGAAGAAGTGTCACACTGGGCTTGAAATGCTAACGCTGTTTCTCTGTCTCTGCAGACGCTGACAGACCTGCTGGATTTCTCTAGAAATGAATAGGCACGGAACAAATTTTCACAAAACTAATAACGATGGATACTGGTAACTAAATTACTAAAATTGCTTGAGAAACTGAGAGTTTTGTAGAGGGTCACTGGACCTGAAAGATAAACACTGCATTCATTCCAGAAGATGCTGCAACATCTTCAGCAATTTCTGTTTTTGGACAATTTCCAAAGAAGTATGTCAAAGATGCTCAAACATCCTGTTCAACATGGAGTGTCGTACACTGCGAACTGAACAATAATGCATGGTAGACAAGTTCCTTGACTCTGAAACTACATAAGTCTGGCATCACTGACACTACAGAGCTCTTAATCATAGTCAGGGAGAAAAACAGAGTGAAACACTTTCACTTCAAACAACAGAAGTTGACATTGTGGAAGACAAACGATATCGATTATTACTTTAAATGGATTGAGTTAAAGTAACAACTTTGAGGCGTGACACCAGGGAGAGGCCCTCAGCAGAATGAGAATATGAAAATGCAAGTGTTACCGCATCAGAAACCAGGTTAGGGACAGAATACAGGGCTGATGGGTGAATGGGTCTCGGTGTGAACTGGGGGACAGTCAGTAGAATTCAATTGTAGATATTGCAACTCAAACTGGGTTATCATTTGATGCTGCAGGAACAGCAGAAGCAGAAACAGAATTGTATTCAACGGCAATCTGTAACATTTTCCCGACGATAATTCATTACCATCATGGTTCAGTGATGAATGTGGCTGAACATGCCAGGGTCTAAATCATGTGGACCTAAACCTTTTGACAACCCATTAAAGCTACCACACTTAACTGGTTAAATTCCGACCAGCAGAACTAATGTCTGATGGAGAGGGGAAATGATCCCAAGACCAACAGATCAGATCTAAGCTCTGCCGTCCTGCCAAATCCAAACAATAATGTCGATGTACTATTAAACAATTTACTGGAGAGGACTCCAAAAATATCCTCATCCAAAATATCGGAACAGCTCTGCGCATCAGTGAAAAAAGTCAAGGATGTGGTGTCTGCACTATCCTCAGCCAGACGTGTTGAGTGGATGATCCACCTCACACTCATCATGATTCCCACAGAATCACAGATGCCAGTCTTCAAGCAATTCGATTTGCTGTACGGTCCTGAGGAAACAGCTGAACACTATTGATACGACAAAGGCAATGGGCCCTGACAGCATTCCTGCAATTGGACTGAAGACTTGTGCTGCACAACAAGCCGTGTCCCTGGGGAAGCTCTTTCATTCCAGCTCCAACTCTGCCATTTCCCTGGCAATGAGGAAAATTACTCAACTATGTTCAGTCCCTGAATATGAGAATAATTACAATCTGACCAATTACCACACCCTCAGTCCCATCACGACAGTCATATTGGTGGGAATACTTTTTGATAGAGCTGTCAAGTAGCACCGAAATATTCAGGTCAGTGTGGTTTCCGATAGGTCCCCATGTGGAGATGGTGCTGTAGTGAACATATCATTGGATTACGAAACCAAACCAGGTCAATGCTCTGGCAACTGGTGGAAGTTAAATATAATTAATAAAGTATCGAGACCTAAAATCTGGTGTCAGTAACAGTGATCTTTTGTCCAATGTTGATTGTAAACATCGATCTCCTTCCCCAATGTACTTTCAGGAAGTGAATCTCCCGTGCTTTCCTGGTCTGGCTTAAAAGTGACTCCAGATACACAGACATGGTCTCGGAATCGGCCACGTGAGGCACTCAATTGTATCAAACTACTCTGAGGTCTTAAATGATAAAACCTGACAGAACACCCGGCATCAACCTTGTTATCAGAAAAGGGAATGGGAAACAAGTCCCGTTGACCCTGCATAGACATCCTTCCCAACATCTGAGAGCTTGTAACAACTTTTGCAGAGCTTTCCCATAGATTGCACAGAAACACCAAGAGAGGAGGCGGTCATTCAGCACGTTGAGCTTTCCCCATGCTATTTCATGGCCGAACATCTCCTCAATGCAGTTTTCCCCACACAATGTTCATATCCTAAAATATGTTTAAATATTATGAAGTATAGTGCCTTTGGCCCATCAATATATATGGAGTTCTCTGATAATGGTTGTTTATTATGTGCGATTTGACTGCAATGCGATTCGTGAACCATTTTCTATAAAGTGAACTATCATCCCTGCTTCCAATCTGTCACACCCTGTCAGAGTTTTATATATCTCACTGAGATCTCCACTCATTTTCCTAAAACCCATGGAATACAGGCCCAGTCACCCCAAACTCTGCTCCCACAACTAACCTGTCACCCCAGAGATCAGTCTGGTCATCATGCACGGCACTCCCTCAATGTCAGGTTTGCCCTTTATTAGGTAGGGACACCAAAACTGCACACAATACTTCACAATGTCCGAGATAGGGTCCCACTAAGGCCCTGTACAGTTGCAGTAAATGACCCTTACTCCTGTATTCTAAATCCCCCTGAAATGAAGGTGAATAAACCATTTATCTTCCTACCTGCTTTCTGCTACTGCAATATTGCTTTCAGTGACTGGTGTACAGGGAGATCCAGATCTTTTCAATGTTACAGCTCCCTACTTGCTGGGTTTATTACACTGGATACAGCATGCCAATGCCATTCCCAGTATTAACTTTCGTGTTCAGAACTCACTGCCCTACATGGACTCGGAAGGCTGCGCAGAAATAAACAAAAATGCATCTTAAGTTCATTTATTGATCAACAATTATCAACCAATCCCTTTTCGAATGATAGGCTGCCATTCAATTGATCCCAGCAATTTACACAACCTCTCATCTCTGCCATTGCTCTCCATCTGCACGGTATTTGCCCAGTCACTCCAATTGTCTCAATCAACTTGGAGGTAAAAACAATGACAGCAGATGCTGGAAACGGATTCTGGATTAGTGGTGCTGGAAGAGCACAGCAGTTCAGGCAGCATCCAAGGAGCTTCGAAATCGACGTTTCGGGCAAAAACCCTTCATCAGGAATAAAGGCAGTGAGCCTAAAGCGTAGAGAGGTAAACTAGAGGAGGGTGGGGGTGGGGAGAAAGTAGAATAGAGTACAATAGGTGAGTGGGGGAGGGGATGAAGGTGATAGGTCAGGGAGGAAAGGGTGGAGTGGATAGATGGAAAAGGAGATAGGCAGGTAGGACAAGTCCGGACCAGTCATGGGGACAATACTGAGCTTGAAGTTTGGAACTAGGGTGAGGTGGGGGAATGGGGAAATGAGGAAACTGTTGAAGTCCACATTGTTACCCTGGGGTTGAAGTGTTCCGAGGCTGAAGATGAGGCGTTCTTCCTCCAGGCGTCTGGTGGTGAGGGAGCGGCGGTGAAGGAGGCCCAGGATCTCCATGTCCATGGCAGAGTGGGAGGGCGAGTTGAAATGTTGGGCCAAGGTGCGGTGTGGTTGATTGGTGCGGGTGTCTCGGAGATGTTCCCTAAAGCGCTCTGCTAGGAGGCGCCCAGTCTCCCCAATGTAGAGGTGACCGCATCGGGACCAACGGATACAATAAATTATATTAGTGGAGGTGCAAGTGAAACTTTGATGGATGTGGAAGGCTCCTTTAGGGCCTTGTATAGAGGTGAGGGAGGAGGTGTGGGCGCAGGTTTTACAGTTCCAGCGGTGGCAGGAGAAAGTGTCAGGATGGGAGGGTGAGTTGTAGGTGGGCGTGGACCTGACCAGGTAGTCACGGAGGGAACAGTCTTTGCGGAAGGTGGAAAGGGGTGGGAGGGAAATATATTCCTGGTGGTGGGGTCTGTTTGGAGGTGGCGGAAATGTCGGCGGGATGATACGGTTTATGCGAAGGTTGCTGGGGTGGCAGGTGAGCACGGGTGCGTTCTGTCCTTGTTACCGTTGGAGGGGTGGGGTCTGAGGGCGGAGGTGCGGGATGTGGACGAGATGCGTTGGAGGGCATCCTTAACCACGTGGGAAGGGAAATTGCGGTCTCTAAAGAAGGAGGCCATCTGGTGTGTTCTGTGGTGGAACTGGTCCTCCTGGGAGCAGATACGGCGGAGGCGGAGGAATTGGGAATACGGGATGGAATTTTTGCAAGAGGTAGGGTGGGAAGAGGTGTAATCCAGGTAGCTGTAGGATTTGGTGGGTTTGTAAAAAATGTCAGTGTCAAGTCGGTCGTCATTAATGGGGATAGAGATGTCCAGGAAGGGGGGGGGGGGAGGTGTCAGAGATGGTCCAGGTAAATTTAAGGTCAGGGTGGAATGTGTTGGTGAAGTTGATGAATTGCTCAACCTCCTCGCGGGAGCACGAGGTGGCGCCAATGCAGGAATCAATGAAGCGGAGGACGAGGTGGGGAGTGGTGCTGGTGTAATTACCGAAGATCAACTGCTCTACGTAGCCAACAAAGAGACAGGCATAGCTGGGGCCCATACGTGTGCCCTTGGCTACCTCTTTGGTCTGGAGCAAGTGGGAGATTTCAAAGGAGAGATTGTTAAGGGTGACGACCAGTTCGGCCAAACGAATAAGAGTGTCGGTGGAAGGGTACTGTTGGGGACGTCTGGAGAGGAAAAAAACTGAGGGCTTGGAGGCCCTGGTCATGGTGGATGGAGGTGTAGAGGGATTGGATATCCATGGTGAAGATGAGGCGTTGGGGGTCGGGGAAACGGAAGTCTTGGAGGCGGTGGAGGGCGTGGGTGTTTTCTCCAACGTATGTGGGGAGTTCCTGGACGAGGGGGGATAGGACAGTGTCGTGGTAGGTAGAGATGAGTTCAGTGGGGCAGGAGCATGCTGAGACAATGGGTCAGCCAGGGTGGTCAGGTTTGTGGATCTTGGCAAGGAGGGAGAACCGGGCAGTGCGGGGTTCCCGGACTGTGAGGTTGGAAGCTGTGGGTGGGAGATCTACTGAGGTGATGAGGTTCTGTATGGTCTGGGAGATGATGGTTTGGTGAAGGGGGTTAGGGTCATGGTCGAGGGGGCAGTAGGAAGAGGTGTCCTCGAGTTGGTGTTTGGCTTCAGCGATGTAGAGGTCAGTGCGCCAGACTGTCGGTTTATATATATGTATATATATATATATATATATAAAACCTGGAAAGTTAGAGTCTCCTCAGTTTGGACATTGACTCCGTGCTGTCTGGTTAAATACAGAAACATAACCAAGAGATTTAGTGTCTCCTCAGTTCAGGGCACTGACTCTGTGCCTGCTGTTTTAATATATATAAAACCAGGATATTTAGGGTTTCCCCAGTTTTGGGCACTGACTCGCAACTCTACAGTTTAATTAATATATATAACGAGGAAATTTAGAGTCTCCTCAGTATAGGGCACTGATTCTGTTGGCTGGTTAAATGTATATGACCTGGAGATTCAGAGCCTCGTCATTGAATGGGACTGAGTTTCTGCTGGCTGGTGGAATAAATAAATGTATAACCAGCTGATTTAGATTCTCCTCCGTTTAGGGCATGGACTCTGTGTTGGGTGGTTAAATAAACATATATACCCAGAAGATTTAGGGTCTCCTCATGTTTAGGTGACTGACTCTGTGCTGGCTGATTAATTGAATATATGGAACCAGGAGATGTGGAGTCTGCTCATTATAGGGCACTATCTCTGTGCTGGCTGGTTAAATACATGTTTACAACCAGGGGATTTAGTGTCTCCTCAGTTTAGAACACTGACTCTATGCTGTTCGTTTAAATATATATATAACCAGGATATTTAGAGTCTCCTCAATCTAGGGACTGACTCTGTGCTGGATTGTTTAATAAGTATATGTAATTACAGGAGATTTAGATTCTGTTCAGTTTAGAGCACCGACTCTGTGCTGGATGGTTAAATATATCTCACCAAAGATTTAGAGTCAGCTCATTATAGGGCACTGAGACTATGCTGGCTAGTTAAATAAATACATATAAACAGGACATTTAGAGTCTCCTCAGGTTAGGGCATTGACATTCTGCTGTCTGATTAAATAAATATATATAACAGTCAGATTCGGATTCTCCTCAGTTTAGGGCACTGACTCGGTGTTGTCTGGGTAAATATACAGAGCCAGGAAAATTACAGTCTCCTCAGTTTAGGGTACTGACTTTCTGCTGGCTGGTTAAATAAATATATATAACCAGAAGATTTAGGGTCTCCTCAGTTTAGCGCACTGTCTCTGTGCTTGCTGGTTAAATAAATAAATCTAACCAGCACATTTAAACTCTGCTCATTATAGGGCATTGACCCTGTGCTGGCTGGTTAAATACTGAAATATAACCAGGATATTTAGAGTCTCCTAAGTTTGGGACACTGACTCTGTGCTCGCAGGTTAAT
Source organism: Chiloscyllium plagiosum (assembly GCF_037043375.1). NCBI lineage: Eukaryota > Metazoa > Chordata > Chondrichthyes > Orectolobiformes > Hemiscylliidae > Chiloscyllium > Chiloscyllium plagiosum. The sequence continues at coordinate 73,948,998 of NW_028270158.1, forward strand.
TCTTTATAACCAGGAGATTTAGAGTCTCCTCATTTTAAGGCCCCGACTCTGTGCGAGATGGTTAATTAAATATAACCTGGATATTTAGAGACTCCTCATTTTAAGGCACTGACTGTGTGGTGGCTGGTTAAAACTTTTATAACCACGATATTTAGGGTCTCCTCCGTTTGGGGCACTGACTCTGGGCTGGCTGGTTCAATGAATAGATATAACCAGGAGATTTAGAACCTGTTCAGTTTAGGGCACTGACTCTGTGCCTTCTGGTTAAATATATAAAACCAGCACATTTAGCGTCTCCTCAGTTTTGGGCACTCTCTCAGGTCTGGCTGATTAAATAAATAAATATATATATATATATATATATAACCAGGAGACTGAGAGTCTCCTTAGTTTATGGCACTGACTGGTGGCTTAAATAAATATATATAACTAGGTGGCTGGTGGCTTAAATAAATATATATAACTAGGAGATTTACAGTCTCCCCTGTTTAGGGTTCAGACTGTGTGCTGGATGGATTAATACAAATATACAGCCGGGAGATTTCGAGTCTCCTCAGTTTAGGGCACTGCCTCTTTGCTCTCTGTTTAAATACATATATCCAGGATATTTAGAGTCTCCTCAGTTTGGAGCACTGACTCTGGGCTGGCTGGGTCAATTTACATAACCAGGAGATGTAGAGAATCCTCACTTTATGTCACTGACTCTGTGCTGGCTGGTTAAATATCTGCATGTAACCAGGGGATTTAAATTCTGTTCAATTTAGGGCACTTACTCGGTGCTGGCAGGTTAAATGTATATAGCCAGGAGGATTAGTCTCCTCAGTTTGCGATACTGACTCTGGGCTGGCTGGTTAAACAAATAGCGATAACCAGGAGATTTAGTGTCTGTTCAGTTTAGGGCAATGGCTCTGTGCCTGCTGTTTATATATATATATATATAATCAGGATATTTAGGGTTTCCCCAGTTTTGGGCACTGGCTCTCAACTCTACGATTAAATAAACATATTTAATCTGTTAATGCACTGATTGCGGTCAGGCGGATTAAATAACTAGATATAACCAGATTTAGAGTCGCCTCAGTTTCCGGTTCAGACTATGTGCTGAATTTATAAATACACATAAATTACCAGGAGATTTAAAGTCTCCTCAGTTAAGGGCACTGACTCTGTGCTGTCAGTTTAAATATATATATAAACTGGAAATTTATAGTCTCCTCAGTTTGAGCACTGACTCTGTGTTCGCTGGTTAAACATATATATACAACCTGGAGATTTAGAGTCTTCTCTGTTGAGGGCACTGACTCTGTGCTGTCTGTTTAAATATGTATAACCACGAAATTCAGATTCTCCTCAGTCAAGGCAGAGACACTGTGCAGGATGGTGAAATAAACATGTATATCCAGGAGATTTAAATTCTCCACATGTTAGGGCACTGACATTGTCCTGGCTTGTTACATAAATATATATAATCAGGAGATTTAGAATCTCCTCATTTTAGGGCACTGACTCTGTGCTGGCTTGTTTAATACATATAACCAGGAGATTTAGTGTCTACTCAGTTATGGGCACAGCCAACACATTGTCTGAACCCTAAAATGAGCAGACTCTATATCTCCTGGTTATATATCGATTTATCCAGCCAGTCCAGAGTCAGTGCCCCAAACTGAGGAGACTGTAAATGTCCTGGTTATATATATTTATTTAACCAGCCAACACACAGTCAGCACTGACTTTATGCTGGCTGACTAATTTCAAAACAACAGGAGATTTAGAGTGTCCTCAGTAAAGGGCACTGTCTGTGTGCTGTCTGTTTAAATACATATATAACCAGAAATTTAGAATCTCCTCAGTTTAGAATCTCCTCTGTGTTGGTGGGTTAATTAAATATATATATATATATATATATATATAAAACTAAGAGATTTAGAATCTCCTCAGTTTAGGGCTTAGACTATGCGCTGGATGGATAAATACACATAAATAACCAGGAGTTTTAGAGTCTCCTCATTTTAAGGCACTGACTCTGTGCTGGCTGGTTGATTACTAGGAGATTTAGAGTCTCCTCATTTCAAGGAACTGACTGAGAGCTGTTTGTTTAAATATATATAACCAGGCGCTTTAGAGTCTCCTCAGTTAAGGCACTGACTCTGTGATGTCTGGTTAATTATACATACCCAGGAGATTTAGAGTCTCCTCAGTTTCGGGCACTGACCTTCTCCTGGTTATATATATAATTATTCATCCATCACATATTCTGAGCCCTAACCTGAGGTGATTCTAAATCTCCTGGTTATATATTTATTTAACCCGCCAGCCTCAGTCAGTGCCCAAAACTAAGGAGACTCTAAATATTCTGATTATATGTTTGTACTTAACCAGCCAGTCTAGCGTCAGTGCCCTATAATAAGCAGCCTCTAAATCTCCTGGTTATGTATATTTATTTAGTCAGCCAGCGCAGTCAGTGACCCAAAATGAGGAGACTCAATCTCCTGGTTGTATATATTTAACCAGCCAACACAGTCAGTTCCCTAACCTAAATCTCCTCATAATATATTTATTTAACCAGGCAGCATAGAGTCAGTGCCCTAAACTGAGGAGACACTAAATCTCCTGATTATATATTTATTTAACCATGCAGCATAGAGTCAGTGCCCTAAACGGAGGAGACTCTGAATCTCCTGCTTGTATATATTTAAACAGCACATAGTCTGAGCCCTAAACTGAGGAAACTGTAAATTCAGTTATATAAATGTATTTAACCCACCAGCCCACAGTCAGTGTCCTAAGCTGAGGAGACTCTAAATCTCCTGGTTATATATATTTAAATGGTCAGCGCAGAGTCAGTGCCCTTAAATGAGGAGAAAAAAAAATCTCTTGGTTTTATATATTTATTTAACCAACCCGCAAACAGTCAGTGTCCTATAGTGCGCAGAATCTAAATCTCGTGGTTGTATATATTTATTTAACCAGACAACATAGATTCAGTAACCTTAAAATGAGGAGACTCTGAATCTTCTGGTTTTATATATATATATATGTGAGTATTTATCTCTCCAGCACATAGTCTGAGCCCTAAACTGAGAAACTGTAAATCTCCTAGTTATATTAATGTATTTAACCAGCCAGCCCAGAGTCAGTGCCCTACATTACGCAGCCTCTAAATCTCCTGATTATGTATATTTATTTCGTCAGCCCGCACAGAGTCAGTGCCCCAAACTGAGGAGACTTTAAATGTCCTGGTTGTATATATTTAACCAGCCAACACAATAAGTGCCCTAACTTGAGGAGACACTAAATCTCCTGATTTTATTTTTATTTAACCATGCAGCATAGAGTCAGTGCCGTCAACTGAGGAGGCTCTGAATCTCCTGATTGTATATATTTAAACAGCACATAGTCTGAGCCCTAAACTGAGGAAACTGTAAATCACCTAGTTATATAAATGTATTTAACCCGCCATCCCACAGTCAGTGTCCTAAGCTGAGGAGACTCTAAATCTCCTGGTTATATATATTTAAATGGACAGCCCAGAGTCAGTGCCCTTAAATGAGGAGAATCTAAATCTCTTGGTTTTATATATTTATTTAACCAACCAGCACAGAGTCAGTGTCCTATAGTGTGCAGGATCTAAATCTCGTGGTTGTATATATTTACTTAATCAGACAACATAGAGTCAGTAACCTTAAACTGAGGAGACTCTGAATCTCCTGGTTTTATATATATGTGTATTTATCTCTACAGCACATAGTCTGAGCCCTAAACTGAGGAAACTGTAAATCTCCTAGTTATATAAATGTATTTAACTGGCCAGCCCACAGTCAGAGACCTAATCTGAGGAATTTATAAATATCCTGGTTATATATATTTAACCAGACATCACCGAATCAGTGAAATAAACTGACGAGTCACTAAATCTCCTGGTTACATATAACCACCCAGCACAGAGTCAGTGCCCGAAAATGGGCAGACTCTAAATGCCCTGATTACATATATTTCTTTAACTCACCAGCAGAAATTCAGTGCCCTAAACTTAGAAGACTTTAAATCTTCTGGTTATATACATTAAACCAGCCAACACACTGTCAGTGCTCTAAACTAGAGACTCTACATCTCCTGGTTGTAACTATTTATTTAACTAGCCAGCACAGAGTCTGTGCCCCAAACTGAGGAGACTCTAAATATTCTCGTTATAAAACATTTAATCAGCCACCATACAATCAGTGCCCCAAACTGAAGAGACTCTTAATCTCCTGGTTATATATATTTAAATGGACAGCCCAGAGTCAGTGCCCTTAAATGAGGAGAATCTAAATCTCTTGGTTTTATATATTTCTTTAACCAACCAGCACAGAGTCAGTGTCCTATAGTACGCAGGATCTAAATCTCGTGGTTGTATATATTTATTTAATCAGACAACATAGAGTCAGTAACCTTAAACTGAGGAGACTCTGAATCTCCTGGTTTTATATATATGTGTATTTATCTCTACAGCACATAGTCTGAGCCCTAAACTGAGGAAACTGTAAATCTCCTAGTTATATTAATCTATTTAACTGGCCAGCCCACAGTCAGTGGCCTAATCTGCGGAGTCTTTAAATATCCTGTTTATATATATATTTAATCAGACAACTCCGAATCAGTGCGCTTAACTGAGGAGTCTCTCAATCTCCTGGTTATATATAATGACCGAGCACAGAGTCAGTGTCCTAAAATGAGCAGACTCTAAATGCCCTGACCACATATATTTATTTAACTCACCAGCAGAAATTCAGTGCCCGAAACGTAGAAGACATTAAATCTTCTGGTTATATATATTAAACCAGCCAACACTCTGTCAGTGCCCTAACCTCGAGACTCTACATCTCCTGGTTGTATCTATTTATTTAACCAGCCAGCACAGGGTCTGTGCCACAAACTGAGGAGACTCTAAATACTCTCGTTATAAAAAAATTAACCAGCCACCATACAATCAGTGCCCTAAACTAAGGAGACTCTAAATCTCCTGGTTATTAATACCTATTTATCCATTCTGCACGTAGACTGAGTCCTAAAGTGAAGAGAATCTAAATCTCCTGGTCATATATATTTATTTAACCAGCCAGCACCGAGTCACTCCCCGAACTTGTGGAGAATTTAAATCTACTGGACATACATGTTTATTTAACCATTCGGCACAGAGTCAGTGCTCTAGACTGAGGAGACTCGGAATCTCGTGGTTTGACATTTTTATTTAACTCGTCAGGAGAAAGTCAGTGCCTTAAACTGAGGAGACTCTAAATCTCCTGGTTATATCTGTTTTTTTTTTAAACCAGCCAATCCAGACTCAGTGCCCCAAACTGAGGAGACTCTAAATCTCCTAGTTATATCTGTTTTTTTAACCAGCCAGCACAGAGTCAGTGCCCCAAACTGAGGAGACTCTAAATAATCTGGTTATAATAGTTTTAACCAGCCGCCACCATACAGTCAGTTCCCGAAACTGAGGAGACTCTAAAGCTCCTAGTTATATTTAATTAACCAGCTCGTGGCACTGTGCACGGTGGCACAGTGGTAAGCACTGCTGCCTCACAGCGCCAGAGACCCGGGTTCTAATTCCCGACTCAGGCGACTGACTGTGTGGAGTTTGCACATTCTCCCTGTGTCTGCGTGGGTTTCCTCCGGGTGCTCCGGTTTCCTCCCACAGTCCAAAGATGTGCAGGTCAGGTGAATTGACCATGCTAAATTGCCCGTAGTGTTAGGTTAAAGGGGTAAATGTAGGGGTATGGGTGGGTTGCGCTTCGGCGGGTCGGTGTGGATTTGTTGGGCCAAAGGGCCTGTTTCCACACTCTAAGTAATCTATATTAAACAGACAGAACAGAGTCAGTGCCCATAACTGAGTAGAGTCTAAATCTCCTGGTTACGTATGTTTAAATACACAGCACAGAGTCAGTGCCCTAGAATGAGCAGACTCTAAATCACCTGGTTATATATATTAGACTAGCCAGCACAGAGTCAGTGCCCTAAACTGTGGAGAATTTAAATCTCCTGGATATGCATGTTTATTTAACCATCCAGCACAGAGTCTGTGCTATAGATTGAGGAGATTCTGAATCTCGTGGTTATATATATGTAAACAGTCAGCACAGAGTCAGTGCCCTTGACTGAGGAGACACTAAATGTCCTGGTTATATATAATTATTTAATTAGCCAGCTAAAAATCAGTGCCCAAGACTGAGGAGACTATAAATCTCCTGGTTATACGCATTTTTTTTTACCAGACAGCCCAGAGTCAGTGCTCCAAACAGAAGAGACTCTAAATAACCTGGGTATATAATTTATTAAACCCGCTAGCCGACAGTCAGTGGCCTAAACAGAGGAGACTCTAAATCTCCTGGTTATATATATTTATTTAACCAGCCAGCACAATGTCAGTGCCCTAAATTGTGGAGAATTTAAATCTCCTAGAACGTACATGTTTATTTAACCATCCAGCACAGAGTCAGTGCTCTGGACTGAGGAGAATCGGAATCTTGTGGTTTTACATATTCATTTAACTAGACAGTAGAAAGTCAGTGCCCTGAACTGAGAAGAGTCTAAAACACCTAGTTATATCTATTTTTTTAACCAGCCACCCCACAGTCAGTGCCCCAAACTGAGGAGAGTCTAAATATCCTGGTTATATAAATTTGAACCAGCCACCAAACAGTCAGTGCCTGAAACTGAGGAGGCCCAAATCGTCCTGGTTATATACAATGAACCAGCCAGCACGGAGTCAGTGTCCCAAACTGAGGAGACTCTAAATACTCTGGTTAACAAAGTTTTAATCAGCCACCATACAGTCAGTTGTCGAAAATGAAGAGATTATAAATCTCCTGATTATATTTAATTAACCAGCTCATTACATATACTAAACAGACAGAACCGAGTCAGTGCCAATAACTGAGGAAACTCGAAATCACCTGGTTATGTCTATTTAAATACTCAGCACAGAGTCAGTGCACTAGAATGAGCAGACTCGAAATGCCCTGGTTATATATGATTATTTAATCAGCCAGCATAGAATCAGTGCCCTAAACTGACGAGACTCTAAATCTCCTGATTCTATATAATTATATAACCAGGCAGCACAGAGTCAGTGCCCTAATCTGAGGAGTCTATAAATATCCTTGTTATATATATTTAACCAGACATCACAGAATCAGTGCCCTTAACTGAGGAGACTCTAAATGTCCTGGTTGTATTAATTTATTTAACTCACCAACAGAAAGTCAGTGCACTAAACTGAGAAGACTCAATCTCCTGGTTATATATATATTAAACCAGCCAACACACATCCAGTGCCCTAAACTAGAGACTCTACATCTCCTGGTTGTATCCATTTATTTAACTCGCCAGCACACAGTCTGTGTCCCAAACTGAGGAGAATTTAAATCTCCTGGATGTGCATGTTTATTTAACCATCCATTACAGAGTCCGTGCCATAGACTGATTAGATTCTGAATCTCGTGGTTTTATATATATGTAAACAGACAGCACAGAGTCAGTGCTGAGGAGACACTAAAAGTCCTGGTTACATATATTTATTTAAGCAGGGTGTAGATTTGCTCGCTTAGTTTGATATCCGGATGTTTCATTACCTGGCTCATTAACATCATCAGTGGCGACCTCCAAGTGAAGCGAAGCTGTTGTCTCCTGCTTTCTATTTATATCTTTCTCCTGGATGGGGTTCCTGGGGTTTGTGGTGATGTCATTCCTGTTCATTTTCTGAGGGGTTGATAGAAGGTATCTAGATCTATGTGGAAAAAGTGAGGACTGCAGATGCTGGAGATCAGAGCTTAAAAATGTGTTGTTGAATAAGCGCAGCAGGTCAGGCAGCAACAAAGGAACAGGAGAATCGACGTTTTGGTTATAAGCCCCTCTTTAGGAATGAGCAGGGTGTGCCAAGCAGGCTAAGATAAAAGGTAGGTGGGAGGGACTTGGGGGAGGGGCGCTGGGAATACGATGGGTGGAAGGAGGTTAAGGTGATGGTGATAGGCCAGAGAGGGGGTGGGGGCGCAGAGGTCGGGAAGAAAATTGCAGATCAAGAAGGCGGTGCTGAGTCCGAGGGTTGGGACTGAGAAAAGCTGGGGGAGGGAAAATGAGAAAGCTAGAGAAATCTGCATTCATCCCTTGTGGTTGGAGGATACCTAGGCAGAAGATGAGGCGCTCTTCCTCCAGGCGTTGTGTTGCCATGGTCTGGCGAGGGAGTTGGCCAAGGACCTGCATGTCCTTGACCGAGTGGGAGTGGGAGTTAAAGTGTTCAGCCAAGGGGCGGTTGGGTTGGTTGGTGCAGGTGTCCCAGGGGTGTTCTCTGAAACGTTCCGCAAGTAGACGGCCTGTCTCCCCAACGTACAGGAGGACACATTGTGTGCAGTAAGTGATGTGTGTTGAGGTGCAGGTGAATTTCTGATGGATATGGAAGGATCCCTTGGGGCCTTGGAAGGAAGTGAGGGAGGAGGTGTGGGCGCAAATTTTGCACTTCTTGCGGTTGCAGGGGAAGGTGCCGGGAGTGGAGGTTGGGTTGGTGGCGGGTGTGAATCTGACGAGGGAGTCGCGGAGGAAGTGGTCTTTCCGGAACGTTGATAGGGGTGGGGGGGGAAATATATCCTTGGTGGTGGGGTCTGTTTGGAGGTGGCGGAAATAGATCTATGTGTTTGTTTATGGCATTATGGTTGGAGTGCCAGGCCTTTAGGAATTATCTGACGTGTCTGTGCTTAGTCTGTCCCAGGATAGATGTGTTGTCCCAGTCGAAATGGTATTTTTTTTTCATCCGTGTGTCGGGCTACGAGGGAAAGAGGGTCGTGTCTTTTTGTGGTTAGCTGGTGTTCATGTATCCTGATGGCTAACTTTGTTCCTGTTTGTCCTACGTAGTTTTTGTGGCAGTCCTTGCATGGGATTTTGTAGACCATGTTGGTTTTGTCCATGGGATGTACTGGGTCTTTTAGGTTTGTTAGTTTTAGTTTGAGAGTGTTGTTGGGTTTGTGTGCTACTAGGATTCCGAGGGGTCTTAGTAGTCTGGCTGTCATTTACTTAACCAGGCAGCACAGAGTCAGTGCCCTCAACTGACGAGACTGTAAATCTACTAGATATATAAATTTATTTAACCCGCCAGCCCACAGTCAGTGCCCTCATCTGAGGAGTCTAAAGATATTCTGGTTACATATATTTAACCAGACATCACAGAATCAGTGCCCTAAAATGAGCAGACTCTAAATGTCCTGGTTGTATATATTTATTTAACTCACCAGCAGAAAGTCAGTGCCCTAAACGGAGGAGACTCTAAATCTCCTGGTTGTTTCTATTTATTTAACCAGCCCGCACAGATTCAGTGCCCTAAATTGTGGAGAATTTAAATCTCGTGGAAGTACTTGTTTATTTAACCATCCAGCACAGAGTCAGTGCTCTAGACTGAGGAGAATCGGAATCTCGTGGTTTTACATATTTATTTAACTAGCCAGTAGAAATTCTGTGCCCTAAACTGAGGAGACTCTAAATCTCCTGGTAGTTTACATGAACTTATAAATTCAGCACATAGTCTGTGCCCTAAACTGAAGAGACTCTAAATCTCCTGGTTATATATATTAAACCAGCCAACACACAGTCAGTGCCCCAAACTAGAGACTCTAAATCACCTGGTGGTATCTATTTATTTAACCAGCCAGCACAGAGTCAGTGCCCCAAACTGAGGAGACTCTTAATATCTTGGTTATACAAATTTGAACCAACCACCATACAGTCAGTGCCCTAAACTGAGGAGACGCAAAACGTCCTGTTTATATACAATTAACCAGCCAGTACAGAGTCAGTGCCCCAAACTGAGGAGACTCTAAATATCCTGGTTATAAAAGTTTTAACCAGCCACCATACAGTCAGTTCCCAAAAATGAGGAGACTCTAAATCTCCTGGTTATATTGAATTAACCAGCTCATTATATATATTAAACAGACAGAAGAGAGTCAGTGCCCATAACTGAGTAGAGTCTAAATCTCCTGGTTATGTATATTTAAATACACAGCATAGAGTCAGTGCCCTTGAATGAGCAGACTCTATATCTACTGATTATATATTTATTTAACTAGCCAGCACAGAGTCAGTGCCCTAAACTGTGGAGAATTTAAATCTCCTGGATATACATGTTTATTTAACTATCCAGCACATAATTCATAACTTATGAATTTATAAGTTCATAAGTTCATGCCCTTGACTGAGGAGACAGTATAAGTCCTGGTTACATCTCTCTGTTTAACAAGGGTGTAGATTTGCTAGCTGAGCTATAGGTTTGATATTCAGACGTTTCATTACCTGGCTAGGTAACATCATCAGTGGCGATCTCCAAGTGAAGCGAAGCTGTTGTCTCCTGCGTTCTATTTATATCTTTCTCCTGGATGGGGTTCCTGGGGTTTGTGGTGATATCATTTCTTGTTCGTTTTCTGAGGGGTTGATAGATGTCATCGAGATCTATGTGTTTGTTTATGGCGTTGTGGTTGGAGTGCCAAGCTTCTACGAATTATCTGTCATGTCTTTGCTTACCCTGTCCCAGGATAGATGTGTTGTTCCAGTCGAAATGATGATTTTTAACACGCATGTGTAGGGTTACGAGGCAGAGAGGATCCTGTCTTTTTGTGGCTAGCTGGTGTTCGTGTATCCTGGTGGCTAACTTTGTTCCGGTTTGTCCTACATAGTGTTTGTGGCAGTCCTGGCATGGAACTTTGTAGAAGAAGTTTGTTTTGTCCATGTGATGTACTGAGTCTTTTCATTTTGCTAGTTTTTGTTTGAGAGTGTTGTTGGGTTTGTGTACTACTAGGATTCCGAGGGGTCTTAGTAGTCTGGCTGTCATTTCTGAAACTTCTTTGATGTATGGTAAGGTGGTTAGGGTTTCTGGCTGTGTTTGGACTGCTTGTCGTGGCTTCTTCTCGAGGAATCTGTGCACTATTTCTTTGGGTATCCGTTCTTCTTGAATACGTTGTATTTCTCTGTTTTCCGATGTTCGTCTGTGCTGCAGTGTGTGGTGGCTCGTTGGAATAGTGTTTTGATACAGCTTTGATTGTGTGTGTTGGGATGGTGACTGGTGTCGTCAAGTATTTGGTCTGTGTTTGTCAGTTTTCTGTACACGCAGGTTTGTAGTTCTCCGTTGTCCTTTCCTGGACGTCACAGTCGAAAGAAGAGTCTCCTCAGTTTAGCGCACTGACTGTGTGGTGGCTGGTTAAATAAATGGATACATCCAGGAGATTTAGGGTCTCTTCAGCTGAGGCCATTGACTCTGCGATGGCTGGTTAAAGATATATAAGCAGGGGATTTGGAGTCTGCTCATGTTAGGGCACTGATTCTATGCTGGCTGATTAAATAAATATACATAACCAGGAGATTTAAAGCCTGCTCATTCTTGGGCACTGACTCTGTGCTGGCTGGTAAAATAAATATATAAAACCAGGAGATTTAGAGTCTCCTCTGTTTGAGGCACTGAATTTTTGATGGCTAGTTAAATAAATATATAGAACCAGGAGATTCAGAATCTCCTCAGTCTTGGGCACTGACTCTGTGCTGCATGGCTAAATAAACATGTATATCCAAGAAATTTAAATTCTCCACAGTTTAGGGCATTGACTCTGTGTTGGCTGGTCTAATAAATAAACCATTAGATTCAGATTCTCCTCAGTCTATGGCACAGACTCTGTGCTGGATGGCTAAATAAACATGTATATCCAGGAGATTGAACTTCTCCACAGTTTAGGGCAGTGACTCTGTGCTGGCTGGTCTAATATATATAACCAAAAGATTTCGAGTCTGCTCATTCTAGGGCACTGACTCTGTGCTGTGTATTTAAGTATACGTAATCAGGAGACTTCGACTCTACTCAGTTATGGGCACTGACTTTGTTCTGTCTGTTTTATATATATAACGAGCTGGTTAATTAAATATAACCAGGAGGTTTAGAGTCTCCTAAACCTAGGGCACTGACTATGGGCTGGCGGGTTAAATATATTTATATAACTAGGTGATTTGCAGTTTCCTCAGTTTAGTGCTCAGACTATGTGCTGTATAGATAAATGCATGGCGATTTAGAATCTCCTCGGTTAAGGGCATTGACTCTGTGCTGCTGTTTAAATATATCCAACCAGGAGATTCCGAGTCTCCTCAGTTTAGGGCACTGACTCAATGCTGCCTGGCTAATATATATATATATTATCAGGAGATTTAGTGTCTCCTCAGGTAAGGGCACTGACTGTATTGGCTGGTTAAATATATACAACCAGGAGATTTAGAGTCTCCTCATTTTGGGGCAAAGACTCTGTTCTGGCTGACTAAATAAATAGACATAACCAGGAGATTTAGAGACTGCTTCGTTTCGGGCACTGACTGAGGCTGGCGGGTTAAATAAATATATATAATCAGGAGATTTAGAGTCGCCTCAGTTTAGGGTTCAGACTATGTGATGGATGAATAAATACATATATATATGTATTTGGGCGGCACGGTGGCACAGTGGTTAGCACTGCTGCCTCACAGCGCCTGAGACCCGGGTTCAATTCCCGCCTCAGGCGACTGACTGTGTGGAGTTTGCACGTTCTCCCCGTGTCTGCGTGGGTTTCCTCCGGGTGCTCCGGTTTCCTCCCACAGTCCAAAAGATGTGCAGGGTCAGGTGAATTGGCCATGCTAAATTGCCCGTAGTGTTAGGTAAGGGGTAAATGTAGGGTTTCGCTTCGGCGGGTCGGTGTGGACTTGTTGGGCCGAAGGGCCTGTTTCCACACTGTAATGTAATCTAATCTAATCTAAATCTAATCTAATATATATATATATATAGAACCAGGAGAAAGTCAGTGCCAGAAACTGAGGAGACGCTAAATATCCTGCTTATATATAATTAACCAGACAGCACAGAGTCAGTGCCTTAACTGATGAGACGCCAAATCGCCTGGTTATATATATTTAAATAAACAGCACTCAGTCAGTTCCTTGAAATGAGGAGACTCTAAAACTCCTGGTAATTTATATGTATTTATCCGTCCAGCACGTAGTCTGATCCCTAAACCGAGGAGAGTCTTAATTTCTGGTTATATATATTTAAACAGACAGCACACAGACAGTGCCCCTGACTGAGGACACTCTAAATCTCTTGTTGTTTTTAAATTAGTCAGCCAGAATAAAGTCAATGCTGATTCTGTGTTGGCTGGTTAAATACATATATGCAACCAGGACATTTACAGTCTCCTCAGTTTGGGGCACTGATTTGGGGCACGAGGAGATTCAGAATCTCCTCAGTCTAGAGCACTGACTCTGTGCTGGCCAGTTTAATAAATATGTATAAAACCAGGAGATTTAGAGTCTGTTCTGTTTAGAGCACTGACTCTGTGCTGGCTGGTTAAATACATATCACCAAAGATTTAGAGTCTGCTCAGTATGGGGCACTGAGACTGTGCTGGTTAGTTAAATAAATGTACATAAACAGGAGATTTAGAATCTCCTCAGTATCGGGCACTGACTTACTGCTGGCTGGTTAAATACAGAAATATGAGCAGGTGATCTAGAGTCTCCTCAGTTAAGGGCACTGACTCTGCACTGTCTTTTTAAATATATATAACGAGGAGATTTGGAGTCTCCTCATTTTCGGGAACTGACTGTGCGGTGTCTGGTTAAAACTTTTATAACCAGAGTATTTAGAGTCTCATCAGTTTGGGGCATTGACTCTGTGCTGGCTGGTTAATTGGAAATAACCAGGACGTTTTGGGTCTCCTCAGTTTAGGACACTGACTGTGTGGTAGCTGGTTCAAATTTGTATAACCACGATATTTAGACTCCCTCAGTTTGGGGCACTGACTCTGGGATTGCTGGTTAAAAAATAGATATAACTAGGTGATTTAGAGTCTGCTCAGTTCAGGGCACTGACTTTCTACTGTCTAGTTAAATAAATATGTAAAACCATGAGATTCTGATATTCCTCCGTCTAGAGCACTGACTCTGTGCCGGATGGTTAAATAAACATGTACGTCTAGGAGATTTAAATTCTCCACAATTTAGGGCACTGACACTGTGCTGGCTGGTTAAATAAATATATATATAACCAGGAGATTTAGAGTCTCCTCGGGTGAGGGCACTGACTGTGGGCTGGCGGGTTTAA